>NC_137940.1:36751483-37096483 GCF_963969265.1 Rhamphochromis sp. 'chilingali'
CACATGTATTGCAAACCACGTCTCAGCTGTTTGTGGATGTAAAATACGTGCACACATGACTCCAATTATGCTCAGCCATTGTTGTGAGTGCGCACGCCAAGGGGCTGCCACAGTTATACAGCCGTATTTCGCACATGACTATAAACGGCGGAAGAGGAAGTAATTCCTTCCAATGTAGACAATCCGAATGTTATAGTTTTTCCACTGTGTTCTTGTTAATGATAAACTACAAATTTACTAAAATATCGATATTTTAATGTGAGAATCGATTCTAGAACATAAATGACTGGTATCGGAGGAATCGATATTTCAGGATCGATCCGCACGTCCCTATCCCAGAATGATTTCTAAATCACAGGCAGCAATGGTGGTTTTGTTTTTTTAGTTTGTTTGTTAGTTTTTAGGGGGGGAAGGGGTGGGGGTTACGTTAACCGGTTTGTTTACATATTCCACTCTCCATGTTCCACATGTTGCATTCGCAGATTCTCATTTTCACTGAATCGTCTCTTTCCGCCTGGTCTTGTGTCTCTGTGCTTCTGTAACATAAAGAACGAGCTGACATGTTTCTAACGACACCAGCGATCAGCTCAACAGACCCTCAGTTTACCTGCATGCATCCTCCTCCTCACCTGCCAGCTGTTTAACACCTGCTGCTAATTCAAGAAACACGCCCACGTTACCTGGTGATAGTCACAGTTCAATGAATGATGCTCATAGTGAGTAAAAAGTAAACTGAGTGCATTTTTTGGACAGATTCACTTTTAATGTGAATGTATAATATAATACAGATGCATAAAAACATCCCTAAACAGAATTAATTAAAACTATAAAAAGGGAGGCAACTTTGCCTGTGGTAGAATGTATACCAAAAGTTGGCCGACCTATTACTGGCTGAGGTTTCAGTAGAGTTGTGGCTGAACCACATAAAAATATATCATTAATTTTAATCTCCCCGATCAATGATAATGTTATGTTGGAATGTTCCCATATGGAAAAGAAATAGTAAAAACTTATATGATTTACTCATGAAAGTGGCCACTTTCTCATTACTTTCATATATTGTTTTAGTAAGTATCCAAAACATAAGAGTTTCATCATATAATTTTTCAAGGGATCTTATATCTGTTTTCACTTTTGTATGCTTTTCATACAAGTTTTGCACAAGACAGATACAAACTTTATAAGATTTATATATATCTTTTCCATATGGGTTGTTAAAGAGGGTCAAAAATGTTTCAACCCAGTTTGTTTTGCAGATTCTGTACAGCAGCTTTAATATAGGGAGGACACAACTTCCAGATTGTGAGTAAAATTAGTTTTTTTCTCTTTGTCAGTTTAACAGTTTCTGTTGTGCCTGTCACTGCTCCCTGTCTGTTTGCTTACCTGGTTCTTCCTGACCTTGTACTTTCTCCTCACGTTCCCTCTTTCCTCTCTCCTTCTTTGGACTGACAATCATACACAAATAGATTGTATTCAATTAGATGAAAAATTACATTAATATGAAAAAAATACTATTAAGATCACTAACAAAAAGTCCTCTCAGTGTACTTTCAACCAAAAGGCAAATAACCAAACCACATAAAAGATATAAATACTGAAACACTGATCCAACATGATTCTTGATTTTACACTTTTACCTGAATGTGGCTCCTTTTTTTGGAAAAAACTTCCTTATATCCATTATGAACCTGGCTGTCTCTGTACACACACACACACACACACACACACACACACACAACAGGAGTTATAAGGTTAATGGGCATCCAGTCAGTTGGCTAGTAAGTATCCATTTCAAACAGGACAGTGGTAACAACAGTAGGCTGCGGACAATTTTAAGTTTTAGATTTTTTTAAACAAGCTGTATACATTTCAATGGGAGCAACAGGACGGTGCTGATTTTACTGCAGAGCAGGACGGATTGTAGGGCAGTAAACATCGTCAGAAAACACGTTTTCAACACTGCAGGTTACCTGGTGTAATGTTTTTCAGCTAAAAAGAAACATGGCCTGACTCCTACCAACTATATAAAGAGTAACTGAAGGTTAAATGCAGCTAATATGTCCTGTTTTAAGCCAGGCACTTCCACCTCCGCTCTGCTGCGTCTCAGCCACCATAGCTCTGGCAGAAAGGGCGCTAGAGCCAGAGCAGGGGAGAGCTGGAACAAACCATTTTGGGAGGGGGGTATCTATACTTTTGTTGTTAAAATGTTACGTCTCAACCAAGTAGTGTATGCTTTTTATATTTTTAGTAGTGTGTCACATAAACAGCAAATATTGTCAAAAAAGTGAGAAATCTTCGGGGGTGCTTTGATTTTAGCCCAAAAATGGGCTAAAATCGCCCCTGCTTTGTACAGTTAAAGCTAGCAGTTACTACATGACGAAACACCAACGTTATCTCTTTTCTGTGTTTATACACAGGTCACGCTGATTACTGAACAAAAACCCAAAGATCAGCAGTTAATCGAATTTATTTGGCGACTGAAACATGTAGGACACATAAGAACATCAGGAAATAAAAACCCAATACATATAACCTCAGTAAAAGAAGTCAGTGTCAGCGGGCGTTATTACAGCTGTGTACCGGGCCCTTCGCTTTGTCGGTGGTAATAACAGCTCCATTGCTTTGCCGTGAGACTGGGCAGACATCTCCAAAATCATCGAAGCACTTTTGCAAAGAGGCTGTATCTTGACAAACCGACCAGACATCTGAAGATTAAACCACTACATTCTCGGCTAAACAAATATTAAAACGGTATTTGGTGACACACAAACAGGGTTTTTCAAAGTTCAGTTCTGTTAGTTTCCACATGCCGGTTGTTGTGTGCTAAAAACAATGGCCACTAGGCCAAAGCAATGGTTTTGACTCAATCGGCGTTAACCCCGCCCCCTGAGTTTGATGGGGGAGTTTGACAGATAAAATAAATTCATGGTACACCATTAAATAATTATTTAAATGTGGCAATAATTAATTAAAATGTGAAATAAATAAATAATTAGTTAAATGTGTCAATAATTAATTAATTAAATGTGTCAATTAATTAATTATTTCCCATTTTAATTAATTATTGCCACATTCAATTAATTATTTAATGGTGTATTTAATGAATTCATTATGGCAGTCCTGGCGTTCCATACTGGAGAGGAATCGTATGTATTTATATTTAGAAACTGCTTCTATGAATACACCCAAAAACATCTCAATGGATGTGAAACAATCCTTGAGCCTCAGAAACAAAGCTAATCCATTAGAAAGAGAGAATATTTTTAGTAAGTTTTGCTTTCAGAAAAACAAACAAACAAAGGAGCAAAAAATAACATAAATAGATAAATAATACCAAAAACATATTTGCAGCTGAGCTAGATCAAATATTAGCTTGGATGTCCAAGGAAGGCAATAGTGGTAGACGATGTCAGGATCCTCTTTATTGTAATAGCGTAGGATTTTATTTATGGTAAATATCTGGAAATATATAGAAACTTTTGTTAGAGTATATGATATCATTACCCAAATCTGCTGTGAAAAAGAGACTTAAGAGCAGAACGACCAGATTAGGCTTTGCTGTCCCAAGAATGTCGTGGGTTTTTTTGGTAATTCAGCTGAGATTAAACTTTACCAGAGTGACGCGGAAAAAATACTATTTGCTTGTGACAGTGGTTAGCAGCATCACCTGACAGGAAGAAGGCTCCTGGTTCAAAAAATTTAAATAATAGAAACATTCCCCTCATGATTGGTTTCTTCCAGGTACTTTGGCTTTCTTTCACAGGTCAAAAACTATTAGGTGATTTTAAATTGGGTATAAATGATAAACTTTACAGAAAAAAGCACTGTGTGAACGTATGGCTAAATGAGGCTTGTAGTGTAAATCAGTAAGTGCTATAAAAATGCTAGTGCGTTTACAAGATCTGAAGCATACTCCAAGTACATCACTTGAGGCAGTGTGATGCAAATCAATGCATAGCCTCCAATGATACTGTCACTAAGGTTTATTGATGAAATGACAGTAGAAAGAAGCAGCTAAATGAACTACATGTAAATAGAGGTATTCATTATGCTATTCCATCCAAATGCAGCAAAACTGAATGGAAAAGATTCCATGGTACATATGGAGGATCAAATGAGCCTGAAAAAGCCATCCACTAGTTTTTGAAACCCAAAACAGCTTAATATTTTGAATATATTCTTTAGGCACAGATTCCTTGTAAATGATCCTTAACAAAGTATTAAATATTTTTACAACGTTAATTTGTCCAGTTACGTTTGAATTTGTAATTCCTCAGAGATTTATCTATTTTTTTCCAGCCTCCTCCTTTATTCAGCATAATTTACAGGCGTTTCCACCCAACTACTGTCAACATTTGTGGGAAAAATCTGTGTTACCACAAGGTTTGTTATCAGTGTTCTGCAGTTTGTTATTTCAGCAGACAGGAGACAGACAGACCTAAAGTTTAAAGACAACATTATCATGTTATAAACAACATTGATTGCTGAGAATCCACAATTTAAGTATCTCTGTTTCTTTCTTTCCTCCTCTTAGTTTAACTTTTGCACAAGGTTTATTACACTGCAAGCTTGCTTATTGTGAACAACATGGTCACCTAAATTGTTCTGTCTCTGTATACAGCATTAGGCCTTGAAATGGGAAAAAAATCCCATTTGTCCCCATTCTTCTCTGCAATCAGAGTTCACTTGTTCATGATTGAGGGGCTTGGTAAATCAGCTTTGCACTGACAAATTCATTTTGAATTCGTTTTGTACTTTAAAGAAAGGAAATATAATGACCTACAGGTGCAAAACCATGCTTCCACATCATCTCACATCCATGAGTATGTGGAAAATAGCACAGTTTTTGTACAGTACAGTGTATTTTTAGTAAAAACAGAAGTGCAGACTTTCAGATTTACTTCAAGGGCTTTGACAAAATTGGTGTATTAACAGTGAAAGAATTACAGCAATTTTTATAGCCTTATATTTCAAATTAATTGGACAAATTACCATAATTTTAAATATAAAAAATATTTTAAGATTTCATTGGAAATCCTTTGAATTTAATGCCTGCCTGAAGTTCAGAAATCATAGATAATCATCAGATGCTGTTTTTCCTCCCAAAATATGTTCTTCTAGGACTCTACTGCAGTCATATTAACTTGCTGCTTGTCTCCAGTAAATGAAAAGCATGCTCTACTGGATTCAGACCAGGTGACTGACTCGACCACTGAGGAATATCTTATGTCTTGGGTTGATTTTGCAGTATGCTCTCGGTGCATTACAAGTTTGCGCCGTGAATCTATTTTATCCGTTGAAAGGACTAACGCTGGGAGTCTGCAGTTCAGTCAATCTTATCTTGATGGTTTGATTTTAACATCAACTGAAGTGGTGTAGCTTACAGAGCAAGAAAACAGCAAAACAAAACACTAAGCTGTATCATTGCCCAAATCCATATGGACCTGACTGTAAATGAAAAGAGAGTTTAAGGAATATTCCTCATTTTGGTTTTATGGAAGAAAGCCACTCAAATCCCTTTGAGTATGCAGAGGTAAGGTATGACCATTTGCACCTACTGCTTTATCCGGGTGTTAAATAATAAATGCACATACTACTGCTGCTGGCTAAGACACTGAAAAGCGAACGTCTGTGGATTCAGTGCAGTTGGCTATGGGGTTCAGACCAATTTAAAAGAAAGTACTGTATAGCTGCGGGTACATTTGCTTTAAAGTGGAAATGAACGTGTATGATCAGAGACACTAAAATCAAAAGAAAGGTACTCCAGGAAATTCCTTGAGGCAAACCACAAATTGACTTATTAGACACACAAAAAAAATAGTTCAGGAAGAATACTTTGAATATGTCACAGATTCTCTGCACTTACTTTACCAGTACAATATTATTTACTAATATTTGATGTGAATAGTAGACATAACAGATGAATGTGCTCCCAGTATCAACAAACACAAGCAATTATGCACACAAGCATCATGAGATGCCATTTTACAATTTGTGACACAGCAGGACACGACAAGAAGGTTTCTTTGCTTAATTGAATCTGCAGTATAATTTGAGACTACAGGCATGCTTGTTTTGTTTATTTCGGTTCAGTCACCAGGGTTGTCTGCAGTTAGGTCAGGTTCATAAATGAGGAGGTTACCGAGTGACTTTGACAGTCTTCACCCTTAAATGCGGCACTATAATTAACGCTTTTCATAGAGTATTTCCCCAAATTTAAGTAGTGGCTTTGCCGAAACCCAATCTTAACTGATAAAAATGTTGAATCTGTAAGCAAGGGACAAGATTTCTGATTTCCATTTGTAGTCTGAGTAGTATAGCCCAGTCACATTTGATCAGTGTTTGCTCGCATGCAGTTAAACAGTCAGTGTGAAGAGCAAATGAGTGAATGCATTAGTTGAATTGCAATCTTGACACCACTTACTATTGTCTCATGACAATTCGTCTTTTGATGAACTTTTTAAAAATCATCTGCATTCATAAACCATAACCAGGGCAGGGAAAAGATTTAAGCCTTGATATCTGCCACCTACACCAGAAGTCCAGAAATACCATCTGCCAGAGGCAAAGTCATTAGGCCATAACTGAGGTTTTTCCAAACATGCATGAACTTAACCAGAAACACCTTTAGAGTGCTTAATCTGCCACAATTTGTTTGAATGGAAATGGGGTGGCAGCATTACTGGTCAATATTCTGGGGGAAAATCTAGGCTGCAGGCATCCCCAAGACTTACACCAAAACCCTTATTAATGAACCCTACTCTGCCTTAATAATAAAGCATAAGTCAAAGAAATGCCAGGCTTCTAACCTAAACAACAACAACAAAACAACACCTACTAACTGCTCCTATGTGCCCAAAACTTACAGTGTACCATTTACAAAGGTTGGGATGCAGAAAGGGGAGTGGTGGATGGAGTATAGAATATAGAAAGGTTGATGTAATCCAGTGGTTCAATCCAGAGGATGGATAGCATTGTGGTGCGTGGTTCACTGTCACGTCACAACAAGAAGGTTCTGGATGTGAGTCCACCGCCTGGCTTGGGCCTTTCTGTATGGGGTTTGCATGTTTTCCCCATGTCTGTATGGTTCCTCTCCAGCTATTGGATGTTCCTACACATTCAAAAGACATGCATAGGGCCAAGATAACTGGTGACTCTAAATTGGCCATAGGTGTGAATGTGAGCGTGAACGACTGTCTGTCTCTCTTCCCCAGCTGTCATATGCCTCTCGCCCTGACAGCTGGGATAAACTCCTGACCAACTGTGACCTTAAATCGGATAAGCGGAAGAAAATGGATGGATGAATGATCCAGTTTTTTTTAACAGCATATTAGGAGTGTATATTTATAATGATGGATATCGACACAAAAAGTTCACAACTGAACTGAACAACGAAAATAAGAACTCTCATAACCACTGACACATTCTTGTGGGTGTGTACATTATGCATAACTTGTCAATAACCTAATTTACATAAGCAGTTAAGAATGGAAGGAGACACAACTTGTATATTTTTCATTTTAAATGTTTTCCCAAATGAGAGTTTAATCCGCTGAACTTTTTCTGGTTTTCATGAGCTCTCTGCAAGCAGAAGCCTGAAAGCACTGCCTGCGTTTAGGTTCCCTAGAAACTGTGTTTTGTAGAGAGGCATAATCCAAATATATTGCAATGACTTCATCAGACCTCAGGTCACAGCTCTAGTATATAGAATCTATCGTGACTCAAAAATAATTGAGTGGAACAGCATGGTGCCATATGTTGAATTGACTTTTGGACAAATCACATTCAACCAATGGCCACCAGCTGTGATGGATCACATGAGAGTCGCTCCAGACGTCTCTCACTGATAATATTTTGACTCATTATCAGCAGCTATCAGACTTTGCCTTAACCTTGACCGTGTTATTACAGTCCACTCTTGAATCACAATCTTAAAAGTGCACGAGAGCTTTCAACTGTGACTCTTCTAATGAGACGCACAGCTTCACAGAGTGAAGGTGTCTCTTTGGCTAAATTGGTTCTACACATGACTGAGGCTGAGTGTTGTTTCTGACAGATGATGTGAACACGATGTAAGCATGATGAAATGAAACGCAAATATCCAAAAGATAAACTAACGGCCAACAGATAGATTTATTTATTTATTTATTTATTTGTACTGATTTTGGTTGGTTTAATATCACCAGTTGATTTTGTTGCCTGATTCGTTTCATTTGTTTTAGTGCAGGAGATATACACTGTGCATATGTCCATAAAAAATGAAATGTTTCTCAAAATTACCTTTAATATAATAAGTTTTTTTCCTTAGTTACTTACAGAGAGGAATTTAGGAAACTACTGCAGGACAAAGTTTGTGAGTTTTAAGTTATGTTTCTGCATAAACATGACCTGAAATATCATCAGATTTTCTAAAGTCCTGAAACCGGATAACCAAGGTAAACAAAACAAAATAATTAGATGTCATTTTTTTTATTGAGGGAAATTATATACAAATAAATTTCTATGTGTAGAAAAACCTTTGCTTTCAGTAATGTGATCCCCTAGTCCAGCAGTAGTGCCAAGAAGACATTTATTGTTTCATCTAGCATCGTCTTATAGAAATTTTAGGTCATTTTCATAGAACAACTTTAACTTTTACCTGGTAGAAAATATTATGATGCTTCTGGTGACATTTAATATGGCCTGTATTTATATAGCGCCTTACTAGTCCCTAAGGACCCCAAAGTGCTTTACATATCCAGTCATCCACCCATTCACACACACATTCACACACTGGTGATGGCAGCTACATTGTAGCCACAGCCACCCTGGGGCGCACTGACAGAGGCGAGGCTGCCGGACACTGGCACCACCGGGGGTTCACAGACATTTCACCATAGCTTTATGCTGTTCCCCGGTATAACAAAGTAAACTAATGTGGTAGTCGCTTACTAATTATTAAAAAAAATAAAAACACATTGTTCACTGGAGATTGTCATTTAACAGTCAAGCAAGCTACTGTATGTGTTACTGCCTATGAGCTATGCGTTTGCATTTATTGCCTTCATTCATAATTCAGGTGACAAATGGTGTAAACCACGTTTGTATTTTTACCTAATGAATAACTGACTCTTTTCTTTGTAAATCAAACTAACAGCCCCCACAAATGCACCACACTCTGACTAACACTGAGCTGGCACACAATCTGATAAAAAGACGTAAGAAAGTGGAGAGTGGGCTGATTGCAGAGGAAAGATAACAGCATCACTGGGTGAGAAATAGTAGTCAGGAAACTATCACTGGGCACTTGCCCAACTAGGTCAACTTTATAGCTACTTTTTTTTTCTGTGCAAATCAGAATTTTAATACCAGCAGGACCTTGGAGAGTTTATTGTTAAATCCTTCATTAGCTTTCATATAGACTCTCACCACCCTTTGTGCTGTAAATCTGCTTGGAAATGATCATGGATGTGTTGTAAACCGTTATGTTTTATTATTCCTCTCCACCCACTATATTATTTCTTTTAGTGTATCACCCGTTCAGGACAGCTAATTGAGTTGTAAGTAGCCAACAGGCCTGTGAAGCTCCTGTGGGAACATTAACATAGCAACACCACAACAATGAATGTGTTATCAGGCTTTGCCATGGTAACATAAAGACAACTTTTAATGAGTGCGTCTATGCTGGGAAGCTGTTGTTGTGTTAATGGAATTTTTAAAGGAATATTAATTAGTAGAGTGAAAGGAAATGTAAAGTGGTTGTTTTTAAATGACAAGCAAGCTGGAAGGATGATTTCCTCTTTGTCAAAGCCTATTTCCAAAGTGCAGAGGCACACAGCCTTGCTGAACCTGTGGCAACGGTTGAAATGGCATAGTCGTACTGATGATTAGCTGTCATATTTAAAGCTATATGGGAATTAGCTGATGTTTTTGGAAATATAGTTCCACCTTAAGGAAACACTTAAAACTTCTAGGTGTTCTCTGCGTTCCTGTTGGTTTAAATGCAAATGCAAACACTTGCCCACACACACAAATACTTAACAAGCATTAGCAAAAGCAAAAAAAATGTTTTTAAGCTCCTAATCCCAGTGCTGTACACTGGGTTATATTACCATGTAAGGTAGGTTGTATGAGGAAAGAAGCGGCTCAGCCAGCAGTGGCTGCTGCTCAGTAGGTCCGCCCGTGAGAGCTCAACCAGCAAAAGATGTAAAAGTATTTAGAGGTGTGAAATGAACCCTAGATTGTGAGAATGAGCCACCAGTGGATATAAGATATGTGCCTGTTGACTTTTCTGCAGGGGTTTTTTTTCTCTATGGGGATCTGAATATGTTTGCTTTTCTATGCAAGACTTAAGAGTTGGCAGAGAACCATGAGCCTAAGGTTCTGTTTGGCAGCTGATATGTGCATTTCTTGTGGCAGGCTGGAGAATTTTGTGTTTGGCCAATGGCTGTATTTATCAAACTTGAAAGAATTACAATAGGGAAAGTTGTAAAGAGCCAGCTTAGGAGAAAAAGTATAAGCAAAAATTAGTGTGTGAAAAATCACTTCTCTATGAAGGAATGTAGGCATAAACTTTAATAGACATAGTTATAATTAGATTAAAAGAATTACATGGCAGTTTTGCCATTGTTCATTATGTTAGAAATCTTATATAAAAAGCTGAAGTCAAGATTTTTTAAAATCGCGTTGAGCAATAGTTCTCCTGGCTTTCCAAAGGTTGGCTGCTTCTTATTTTATTTTTTAGTCCAGTCCTTGTACTTGTAACCATTTTCAGAGGACTGTATGTTTGTTAAGCTACTTAACACTGACTCGTGAATCTTTCAAGCATAAAATGACAGCAAAATCAAGCAGATTGTCACGGCTGTGACGGCAGACGTGTGGGGTTGTGGTATAAGGACCCAAACGCGGGCACTGACGTAGATATGGAGAGTGAGCTTTATTTAGTGAGGTGAACAGGATACAGGAGGAACGGAGAATGACATACAGAGAAACCAAGAGAAACATAAACTGAGAAAACTAACAAAACTGACTTAAAAACCTACATACAGCAGAAACACGGGGAGACAACAAAGACAGACCAGCAACAAGCAGGAGAAAACACAGGGCTTATATACTCACGGGGGCAATCAGGGAATGGGATACAGGAGGGCACCACAGCTGGGTGGTGACGAGCAGTGTTGGGAAGGTTACTTTTAAAATGTATTCCATTACAGATTACAGAATACATTTTGGGGCATGTATTCTGTAATCTGTAATCTGTAACGTATTCCGTTACATTACTCAATGACAGTAACATATTCTGAATACTTTGGATTACTTAATATATTATCATGCTTTTTACAACTACATGAATGTACTATTGCCGTGTGATTTATTACTATTACTGAAGGTCCGCGGCTCCTAACCGTAGTAAAGGGACCTCTGACTAATACGGCGGGGTCCCTGTCGGCTCGTAGCCAAAAAATAGCTTTACTTTGTTGTGTGGGTCAACTTTGCTAGCGAGAGACAGAGAGAGGCGTTGAAAGGCTGCTCCAACGGAACTTATTGTTTCTGAGGAAAACACGAACACAGTGTACAGTCGAGTCTTAATAGTGTACTTACTCTTCTTGGCTGCAGTGGTTATTATTATATTTACATGCTTCCAGCTCCCGTTTCTGCTCAGTGACAACTCTGCTTTTCCACTCTCCTTTTTCTCCCTCCTCGCGCTCACAGACACATAGGTCGTGTCCAAATTCATGGGCTGCATCCTCCTGAGGACCCGGCCTTCGCGGTCTACATGGGCCGGGTCCTCAGAAGGTCAGGTAGGCCGGAAGTAAACGGCCGTGAAATTGGACGGTCTAGCCTTCTGATTAGCGTCACCGCTGTCTCGGTGGAGTTTAATAAACTCGGCCGTCTGCTTCTTGCTATCTAAAATATAACAGGACGCTGGCGTAAACTCTCGACCGTCTCACACGTCTGTTTAATCAGTTTTCTGTTTGACGTTTAGTCAGCTGTGTGAAAACCAAGGAGGAACCCACCCGGGGGATTAATAAAGTTTTATTTTATCTAATCTAATAACTTTAATCTCAGCCAAACAGATTGACTCACGAACAAACAAAACACTGAAAAAAGCCCAACAATAACATTTTTGGGTTGTCTAAGTGACTTATATATTACGTTTAACCCGAGCAGCGAAAGTCCGCGGTGATCTGAAAATGATGCGCCGGGAGTTGTGCCGTTCTCGGCCGCATCAGTAACCCTCGAGCTCCCGGCTAGCTGTCGAGCTGGTGGGTAGCAGACGTCTCCGAAAACGTCGAAGCACTTTTGCAAATATGCAATATCTTGATAAACCGAGCAAATATTTGATGTTTACACAGCTACTTTCTCGCCTGAAAATATGTTAAAAGTTTATTTTGTGACCCAGAAAGATTAGTATGAGTAATTTTAAAACTTAGTAGCGGCCGCCATTGTTGGAAACTGGAGTTTGGCTGGGCCGCGCTATGAATTCTGGGATATGGTAGGCCACGAAAGACGCACCCGACCCATCCTTCAAATTCGGGGAAAAGGAGGACGCATTTGTCGGCTGCATTTGGAGGAGTCTACGAATTTGGAATTTTCTGTCAAACAAAACCCAAACAGTCCTGACCCGCCACAATATGAAACAGGAAGTACCGCCGTGTAATCCATTTATTTCAACAAAGTAACTGTATTCTGAATACCACCTTTTTAAACGGTAACTGTAACGGAATACAGTTACTCATATTTTGTATTTTAAATACGTAACGGCGGTACATGTATCCCGTTACTCCCCAACACTGCTGACGAGACAGGGGAAACGTAAAGTGAACACACTGACATAAGACAAGAACCTTCAAAGTAAAACAGGAAATACAACAGGTATGCAAAGACACGAGCTTAACACAAGACATGGCAACAGGGAGGAAACACAAAGACATGGGACCAGGGCAGGCACAGAGACACAGAAGAAAAGGAGCTCGAAATACAAAACCTGAAAACAAGAAATTCCCAACAAGAATGAACCTAAAACATAAGATAATAATCAAAACCAAAACCACTGAGTCCTCAGACTCAGGACCATGACACAGATATCAGACAACTTAGCAAAAAATTATAATTTATCCCCCTTTCTTTATTGAAATTAAGGACAGGCAGTGTGTAGTGTGTCCTTAAAAAATTCAGAAACTGGACAAGTGATCTAAAGCAGATGAATAGTAAATCTAAAATCAATTCTTAAGACACAAGAAAAAATATCCAGCAAAGACCCTGACTGGACAGATGCATTGCGCCCTTTACCGAAGGCTTATCAGAAAATGGTCTCAAAGGAGGGGTGACTGTCAGGATGCCATCCATTAGTGAGGGGAAAGGGGAGGTGGTCAGGAGAGAGATGAGTATGAGTGGCATCTGTAAAACACGGTTGAGACCCTGTCACGGGTTGGGGCTGCATTACAGCCACGGTGTTTTGTTAAAATTGATGGAATTATGAACACAGATAAGCACTGTCACATTTTGAGCCACCATACAATGCAATGTGGAAAGCGTTTTATTGGTAACAACTTTGTATTTCACCATGGCAATGATGCGAAACACTGGCAACGTGATAAAAGTCACCTTGATAGAACACCCTACAATGAAACACAATCAGCATCATTAAAGCAGTCTGGGATCATCTTAACCGGTAACAGAAGAGAAGGCAGCCACCATATAAAGAAGTGTTTTGAACGTCCTTCAAGAAGCATGGAGAACTATTGCTGAATAGTGCTTGAAGAAATTACAAGAAAGCTTGCCTAAGAGATTTCAGGCTGTGTTAAAAATAAAAGTCGTCATAACTAATATTGTTTTTTAAACTCATTAGAATTCTATACAAAGTGCATGAAAATTTTTTTGCCTTATATATCACATTTCCCTGTATATTCGTACATCCATCCTTCCATTCTCTACTGGAGCCTATCCCAGCTGTCTTAGGGCAAGACGCAGGGTACACCCTGACAGGTCGCCAGTCTGTCGCAGCGCTAACACATAGACACTTTCACACTCACATTCACTCCCACATTCATACCTATGGGCAATTTAGAGTTTCCAATTAACCTATCCCCACCAACTTATACTAATATTTGCACATGTTCCAGTAAATACCTGCACCTATTTCCCTTTGTCTTAGCAAAATATAAAGAGATAAGTGGTGGCTCAACACTTTTGCACAGTAGGATAATAACTGTTATATAAACAAACTGAAAATCATGGAGTTTATAACATTACATTAACACACTATATACAGTATTCACATAGCAAGTAAATATCCTGTTTGGCTTTGAAATCAAATACAAAACGCATCTGGAACGACCACATTTTTGGTATTTATAAGCGTCTCAGCTATGACAGCAATACCTCTAATTATCTTTTAGTGCGAAAGTTTACTTTTAGCTGTCTGATAAATGTTGGTTCTCTTTGTCAGGTTAAGTGTTTTTGGCCTTATTGTTCAAACATTTTGTCACATTGTGGAGGAGTACAGGGTCTGTGTATATGTGTGCGTACACACTTGTATTACTCATGTTACTGGGGCATACCTGTGATTATACAGTCACAATGTGAGGACCCGCCTCACTTTGGAAAAAAGTCATCATAACTTAAACTACTACTGAGTTCAGAGGGGGCTGGTTTAGGGACAAGGTACTGTTGGGTCTCCAGTAAATTAATGTAAGGTAGCGTAATGTTATTTCAAGTGACATAAACAGAAGTGGTGAGAACAACTGCATGGGGATCATAGGTCACTGAGACAGGCAGTACCAAGAGTGCTGTTGAACTTGAGTGCAAGTTAAACAAATAACCACATCATGAGGACTATAGATGACATGCTGTAAAATTCAGTGTAGAGCCAGTTGTACCTTTCCTTTGTGACAAACAGCAGAACTGAAATGAGGGTTGAGATTATGAAGCACTCATGTCAATGAGATACAGGGATGTGGTCATAAAAAAAGAATCAGATCTCAGAAGCTTAAAATGTAATTCAGGTTTTGACCTCAGACATTTTCATTTACCAATTCTTCTACTTTACTGGGCAGCAGGGAAAGAAAATTAAGACTTTTTTATTCATCTTATGCTTCTGTCTTTATAACCATGGCCAGGGACTCTAACATAGTCACTCCATGACTATGTTAGAGTGTCAGACCCAACTAATTTGACGACAATTGGCAAGTTCATAAAGACACTTCGAAAATTACTCTTGGAAGGATATGATATTGAAAAAGACAATCACCCATTGTATGTATAAATATGTCAACTCGTATTTAAATTATAAATATCGTGCCAGCCTTGTTGATATAAGTTTTCTTGTGTATTGTGTGGAATATGTGATGAGGAGAATTAGGTAAATATGTGGGATTAATAAGATGTTGAGCAGGGGTAGGAGTTAATAAGTATGTGCATACTTCTTCCTACTCCTTTTCAGACCAGACAACTGTTATCTCATGTTAGACGAATGTGTTTTATTTTATTATATTTTTCTTGTTTGTCTGTACAAATACGTGTGTGTGTGTATATCTACACATATATTCATATTCGTAAATGAAAATACATGTAGACGAGTATATATTGGTTTTTTTTGTTTGTTTTATTATGTCTGAAATAAATAAAGAAACAAATACAAAATACAGGACTGGACAATAGTTCATACCAGATTACAAAGTTTCAACATTTTATTGTGCAGATGTGGTCCTTTCTCTTCTCTAACCCTTAGAAACATTCAATACAGCTTTAGAGCAATATAGTTTTGTCTCTTTGAATTTTCAATAGTCCGAGTAAGATATAGCTGCCTACATGTGTAGAGGTGGGAGCAAGCACTGCCTAAAGGTTACAGAATCTTTTTTCCCCCATTGTTGGCCTGAACTTACAGACTGAAAAATACGTGTAGGAGAAGCGATGAGTAACAGCATTTTCTCCCCCTCTGCTGCTCTCCAAGTGCCTCTGAGCAAGTCACTGAGCATCAGCAGTGGACTCTTACACTCACCACAATAGGTATCTCCCACTGTCAGTGTTTAAAATGTCTGGAGCCCTCCCTCCTCTGCGTTTACTCCCTCTGGCACTTATAATTAAGGATGTGCTGTTAAATCATTTTCCTGCTAAGTAAAGGTTTGAAAATACCAAATGTGTCCAGAGGAGGATTTTCTGAGTGTTTTTATACCTGCGTATGCCTGTGGGTGGGGTAAGTCATCCTCAAAGTGCAGCTGAAGCTCAGGATGTTTACTGTATAAGTAGTGACCACTTTAAGGAGTACCCTGCAGTTCCATGAGTCACTAAAAAGGTAGTAGTTCTCATCCAGCCCCCATAGATTTGATGAGGTTCTGATTTGCTGAGCATATGCAGAATACAGAGTTGTATGGGTGTGAAATTGTGCATAGCTATCTGTAATGATGTAGCTGGTGTAAGGTACTTTGGGCTGCTGGGTTACCACATCAAGTAGTTCCACTTGTTTGATATCTATATATCAAATTTCTAAACTCCTACACTATGCAGATGGTGATAATAATTATTATTCTCTTATGTCTGTACATTAAGCATACATTTATATATGTATCAGGTGGCTGGCTTAGCTTAGCAAAGCAGGAAGAAACAACCTGGTACAATAAATATATCACCTACCAGCTTACCATAGAGCTATTTGCCTGCCTTGGGATGTGTATTGTTTCCCTGCAGCCTTCAGTCTTTGTAGAGATATACCCTGGGATAATAGTGGGCAAAACTATGAGTTATATGTTAATTAGTGTGCACTTTTAGCATTTGTAGGTGGTTTCACTTGCCTCGAAACAAAGACAGACTTTCTTTCCCCTATTTTCACTTGAAGCTAAGTTAACTTCCTGCTGCTTAGAGCTTCATAGTTACTGGAAAGTATTATCGATTTTCTCATCTGACACCCAGAATGTGAAAAATAGTATTTCCTAGTAAGTTGAATTATTTATACATAATGACAGTATATAGCCTGTATCGCTCAGTCTGTGATCATGGAGTTGCGATGCACGCACTAGCGCCTGTTTCTTCAGGTCACGCTGGGTCAGCAGCTGAAAATATGAAAGCATTTAGTGTGTGTGTGTGTGTGTGTGTGTGCGCTTCGCCGCATATCAAATGTGCCAAGTTTACAACAACAGGGTTTAGAAGAAGATAATGTTTCTGCATGCTGATCCCTCTGTATAACTTGGCTTACTTAAAATAAAAAATTGTAAACACGTCAACATCCCAATAATCCCTTTCAGGCAGAGTCTCCTAAACTATAGTTCACAACCCCAGTGAAAAATGTGACTCAGTGTTTATGCCCTGCAAATACAAGTGCCACAGATACAATGCAATTATACAAATACAGTCAACAATGTTATAAATAATTTATACAAAAACCCCTAAACCTTCACACACAGGACAGTGATTTATGTTTTCCACATTGCTCTAAGAAGAGGCAAGCATAAACACCTCAAAATACTGAAATAGGAGCACAGTCGCCTTTTTGAATAAAATACTGTAATGTTATTTATTTATTTTATTTGAGGTAGGGGCAATTTTACTTGAAACTAGTATGTCTAGAAAATGCATTTCAATGGCATCACATCACAGCTGAACTGAGTGTTAATTCATGGACTCCACTTAAAAGCGCTGAATTCCCCCTAATGAGGCATTTAATTTAGAAGAGCTAGTATTGTCTGCCAGTCAGTAATAGTATTTTGACTGCTCTTCCTGTGAGAAATTAGTCTCTCAAATTGCCTTCACAAATACCCTTTTAACAAATCTGCATTAATTTGCAAATTGTCACAAGGAGTGTTACATTTATTGAGCATTCATACTGTTGAAGGACAATCATTAAATCTGAATAATAAACTGAATTACTAAGAGCTCAACTCTGTCTAAATCACAAGATGTCATTACTGTTCCCTATTAACTTTATAGAGCAATTCATACACTGTATGAGAAGTCAAGAACAATTAAAGAGCATCACTGGCAGTTCTTAAGTCAGACCAAAATGACATTTTTGAAATTTGAGCAATATAAATATCCTCTGCTGACTCTTTGGGTGTCTTCATAGTGACACACTCCACCTTGTTTATTAAATATTAAATAGTTCTATAGCTATCCCACTTGTCCATATTTTATCCATTCATCCATTCTCTTGTGTTTATTCTTATCACAGTCACAGAGGGGCTGGAACCTAGCCCAGGTACCATAGGCCAAGAGGTAGGTATACCCTGGACAGGTAGATAATCTGGAGCAGAGTTAGCACAGACAGACATATAACACAGATTCATACCTATGGGCAATTCAGAATCATCAATTAACCTATCCCCACTAATTGCATATTTTTGGACAGTGGGAGGCAGCTGGTGTACCTGGAGAGAGTGCACAAATACAGGAGAAGAACACGCAAACTCCACACAAAAAGGCCCCCACGAGGTGAAGTCAAACTCAGAACCGTCTTGCTTCTTGCTGTGAGGCAAGAGTGCTAGTCTCTGTGCATAAAGTTTATTTTACTGTTGGGTCTGTATGATGTCAGTGATAGCAAACATCCCTAATATCGTTACAGTGAAAGAAAAACAAAAGATAAGTCCATCTATGAAATGTAAGTCCTTTTTTAAATGAGAATTTTCAACATAGCTTGTGTAAACATACTAGTTTGTTTTAGAAAGAATTCATATAAACAGAAACAGAATTATATTATACTGACGTTTTTCTTTTTTAAAGGGTCAATATAATTAGCCCCCTGAAAAACGGACTGTTTCATTGATCCATAGAACAAACCACTGCTGTGTAGGGATATGCCCAAAGCACATAAAATCAAGTTAAAAATAAAGGGTTCTCTTCCAATTTGCAGGTATAAAAACTTCTATAAAAAAAAGGGTTTGAGCTGTCACTTCAGAAAGCATCGTGCCAACAACAAAAGACGTCAGTTTAGACTTGAGGAAAAAGGATTGTTGATTCTCATAAAACAGGAGATACAAAGTGAATTACTGCATTTTCCAACTGTCAAGAACTGAAGTGAGTAGTAGGAAAATTTAAAGAGAGCCACACAGTACAGGACAAATCTGGCAGAAGTAGAAAGATTTCAAAGACTATCTGAAGAAAATTTGCGAGTGATGTGTCTAAAGATGTGTCTGAGAACAACTGCCAAGGCACTAGTGAATGTCTAGACAAGTCAGAAAACAGTCACTTGGACCCTGAACAGGAGTAGAGTACGAGGTTGTGGACCAAAAAAAAAAAAAGAGACACCTTAAAGCCAGATTAAAGTATGGAGAAAGATTATGCATACTAGATGCAAGTCCTTTGGAACTCTTTAACCAAAGAGATTTTGTTAGGAGAAGAAAGGGATAGGTATACGTCCCAAAGAAGACAGTGGCGATGTCTGGAATTAGGAATATCATCAAGGTGGAAGAAATCATGACAACCACGTAAAAAACTCCTGGTGAAGAAGGCCATTAACTCTGGATGCACTTGAGAGATTTACCGAAGAAAAATGAGCTGGTGAAGCTTATTTCTATTTAACAGGGAACGTCAGGTAACATCTGTGAAATATATTTTAAAAAATAGCTAAGAAGAGCTAAGAAGAAGCTGTAATATCCCTCTTAATAATTAGTAATAAAAATAAAGCTTTGATTTTCATATCAAGACTTTGTGACCACTAAAATTACTCGGGGAAAGGGAAATGTATTGACGTTGTGTCCAAAAAGAGACAGCGATATTTATAATAAAGATGCATAAACATAAGAAAGAATCATAACCACAAACAGAAAACATCTACTGCACAATCTCACTGTTGACTGGAGACCTTTTCTTGTTGCAGCTGCAGACAAACGGTTTAGGAGTTGATGACAATGCAGACTTGACAGCTTGACATCCCCCTCCCTTTCCAACGCCTTCGATGCTTGTGCCCTACCGGGGATGATAGCAGTCAACTGGACCAGCACAGATGCTGCAGGACCGGATGTGCTGTCTACGCCGGCTCTCTCTTACCCTTTACCCGCCCTGTTGCTTGTCTCGTGTTTCTATGGTGTATTGATAGTCATGTGCTTTTGTGCTGAGGTGTTTTTTCTTTTATCAAACTGTTCTCCCACTAGGAGCTCAGTCTGAGTGGAGTTTTTTTTTCTCCTCCTCTTACCTCATGTAGTGTATTTTCGTTGTTTTTTTCCTATCAGCCTACCTTCTGACATGTCTGCCCAATGTGATGTTTGTGTAAAGTTGGTCAGAAGGTTCCTTTGTGAGTGCGCATGCGCCATTAGCGTGCTGCCTGCTGTAACCCCTAATTTCCCTCGGGATGAATAAAGTATTCTGATTCTGATTCTGATTTTTGAAACTGAATCAGGAGAGTTTTGGCCGATATCTTTGTTTCTCCAATATTCTTTTGAATAATAGTAAAGATTCTAATGATGAAACTTGCTTAGTTTCTACCACTTTCCATTTCTTTATTTCTTTAATGTGCTCCACGAGAACAAAACGACAAATGTCATTGATATGTCCTTAAGAGGACATACCATCTCACTCTTAAATGCGCCCAGACTTCATCAACATTACTTTGAAAGTACAAAGAATATTTTAGAACTAATGAAGCATCCATGTGTGTATCCATCTGTTTATTATTATCCACTGTCATTAGAAATTCAGAGCTCTTAAGTCTTTTGCACTGACATCCCTGCATTCAGTTTTAAAAATTACACTTTTGCTCCCTGTCTGCAACCAGGTAAGAGGATAGGAGTTGGGGCCATCATCTCTGCTTGCTTTTCAGTAAAAGTCACCACCCACCACTGATCCACACATGCATAATCAAAATATCTGTTATTCTGCATTTAAGGTTAAAGTTGCAGCTAGCTTTGGCAACCACGTTTTACCTATCGAATGCAATCTTTTCCATTTACTCCTCTTACACTCAGCCAGCCTTTGCAGACATTGCTTTTTATGTTTTGCAAGACTATCAAAAACTTTGCAGCTGAAATGGGTAGCTGTCCAACATGATGGAGATGAAAGGAAACTCTTGTGCCCACACTATGAGAGCGAGAGGTGTATGCGTGGAGGACTCAATCTGTGTGGCAACAATGGATTAGGCTTTAGTGCAGTAATGCATCTTCATTAAAGTCATTTTGCTGAAGTGGTTTCTGAAGGGTGGTGTGTAGAGGAAAAATTGAGGAAAAGGTTAGGGAGACGGAGGAGAGTTGAGAGGAAGAGGACAGCTGTGACTCCCCTCGTGGAGAGTCTGGAAAAACAGCTGGTGCTTTCCTACCTTTGCCTTATCCTTCCTCCTCCCTCTCTTTATTTTCCCTGCCAGTTTCTATTGCCGGCCCAAATTACCCAACATCTTCATTAATGTCTCATTACAGCTGAGTCAGCCACTGTAACCTGCTGCAATATATGCAGAGATGTAAGGCAGGGGACACATTTCCCCTGCTGTTCAAAATCCATTTTTTGCCTCCATCTTTCATAGATACAATAAACCAGTGAAAGTCAGTGCTTTTTGTAGTATATATGCAAATACTGCATTCTTTATATGCCAGCTATATAATGTATCATAAAGTACAAGGACAGGATTAAGGAAAATAGTCGTGAGTTTAACTTGTTTGTGTATTGTCAATGGAGATGACCACATATGATTTTTTTATTTTTCTATTTTGTTAATACCATTAAAGAAAACACTATACATTTTATAGACATAAATGGGCAATATAAAGCATAGAAGCATGAGGGTAAAAAAAATGTATGCAAAAAATATCATTTTATGCTAAGCTACAAAGCTAACACACACCTTAATATAGGTTTAAATTACCCAGGCCCAAGACACCAGTGTGTACGTGGCCTGCTTTTGGGGCTCGTGCTCGTAGGACATGCCTGAAAAGCAGGGTAAGTTGAAAATCTTGTCTGATATATATTGTATAATTCAAAGAGGATGGAATATCATAAAAATGTATCATAGCTAAATGAGGCAATTCTGATTTTTGGACTCTTAACCAGAGATGGACAGCTTTCTAGTTTTTTGGCAAGTATTTTCAGACGACAACAACTAGAACTTGCAGTTAGAGAAACACACTCAGTTTCACAGATTGGGAGGACTTGTCTGCCAGGCAGCAGGAGGATTTGATGCTTATTTGAGAGATCCAAGGCTAAAGCTGTGCAGAGATAGACTTTTCAAGGTTCCTTGGGTGGAGAGCAATGGTTGAGTATGAACAAGCAGGTAGGAGGTGGACCAGCTGGGAGACGACAGGTAATTTTTCCACAGAGAAAAAGTTTTAGTGGATTCTGGGCGACAGAGAGACAAAAGCTCACTGCTTATGATACACAATTTTACTTATAGCGAAGAATTTTATAATACGTCCATCACTGGTCATTGTCAGTGAATGGTCAATATCTCGATGGCAACTCTACAACCTCTGGCCCTCTTTGGTGAAGTAATTTTCTGTAAAAGTTACTGCACACCACAACATGATATGTAACTCAGCTGAAGCAAAACTCTTCATGCTCATAAGAAAATGTGTGGCAACTTCTCTGTTAGGAATTTAGCATGATCTACCTTCAGAAGGAGACGTTTTATCGGATAGAAAGAAACAAGTCTGTTTGAAGCACGCTGCCAGCTCATTTCCAATAACGCCACTCCTACCATTTCTGTCTGTATCAGCCTTTAACCACCAGGAACTCTCAGGTCAGTCCAAGTTGACTGCTAAGTGCTGTCTGAGTTTTGACTCCGCATCCATGTTATGGCTGCACTTAGACAGCTGAAGGAGGCCTTTTAAACCTGACCTTTATTGAACTCTGTCTATAATACATAAGTTCAGTGAAGGATGCATGGTTGCATTTTAGTCTGTTAGCGCTGAACCTCATGAACCTTTTGAGTCATTCTTAACATGCATTCCTTCCTCCTGAGCCACACACACACACACACACACACACACACACACACACAGCATAAAGCAAAATGTAAAGAAATGAGAGGTGGCTCAAAAAAAAGAAAAAAAAGTGAAAAACTAATTAAACACATACATCTCGTTTCATTAAAGCTTCTGCAGAGTTACTACAAAATTTGAAAAGCAGTCTTTGAAAATTAAGATGATTGGATTCATAAGAAGCCTGAGAAGGAAGAGCATGCGATTTGGATAATATAATCAGCAGGTGCAGATACACGAGCGCAAACAAATACGGTGACAGTATCTCTCCTCAGTTTTTTTACACCTCTGATTGCTCTCCTTGGATACCCTATTTGCATCTTCGTGCCTCCTGCCAATGATGCAAGTGAAGGACATGAGAAGAGAGAGGCTGAGGCAACAGGCATTTAACAAAACGAGACATCCTTGCCTTGGATGTCCTTCGGCACAGCTCTGTCTGAAATTGTTTCATTATAGTCCAACTACAGCAGTGTCTTATGACACTGGAGCGTGCATGAAAACACATTTACTTGCACTTTAAAGTAAATGTGACACAATTTGGTTGAGCACGTCACCCATTGTAGTGAGTCTGGCAGCACCATTTCTGTCAACATGATGCATTTAGGAGCTATCCTTCAACAAGACATATTGACATTGATTTGCAGGTTACAAACAGGAAGATGGAAGACATGAGTTAGTGCAGTTAAAGCACTCACCAAGGCACTAACATGAACAACCAGCTCAGCTAATGTTGTGGGTAAAATTTGAGTTTCTTTGAAACAAGGGGTCCTTAGTTATAACACTGAGGCCCTGGAACAAAGCTAACTACAGTTTGAGGCTCATGTCATACCAAATAACAAAATAATCAAGTGTCTTTCCTGTGAACAGTTACCCCTGACTCTAGGTTAAATAGTTTCAGTCCATGTGGGCATTACTGGCTTCGGCTCCATTCTGCAGTTAGGTAAATCTAGCAAAATGATGAACAAGTTAATTTTCTCAGATAGAAGAGACATTTCAGTCAATCCGTAAATTTGTAGACACCTACACGCTCAAGCTACAAGCTCTAGTCAGGCTTAATAATTAGCACCTGTGTGGGCGTACTGTGGCTGCACTGGGCTTTTAAACTCAGCAACATCCTTAAAATGTTGTGAAGCTGTAACCAGTTGGTGTAGTGTCTTCTGTATTTTCCCCCAAACTGCTCATTATACCACAATGCCTGTTCTCTACAATAAAATGCCAAGTACACATGTACAACTGTCTGAGAGTCTTTTAAGCAAGGCCAAACAAGTGTTAAGACACATAACTCAATACAGAACAGAGCTATGTATATACAGCTGCTTATAGGGTAACAAGTATGTTTCTTCAAAGACAACAGTTTTCCTTGAATGCATTTTTTTAGCTGTGCTTTGTCCTCCATCACTTAATCACTGCTCTTCAGCTTCCCTAACAGGCTGCAAGGGTACTTTGTCAGTTCTGCTTTTAGATAAGTGGAAAATAAATATAGGAGATTATTGTTATTATTATAGTATTACTGGCATAGTCAGATGACTTGACGGTCTGAATGGAGAGCTCCCTCTGTTAAATTGTCACTTTGTCTGCATGGAGAAGTGCCTTAATTTGATTTAATTCTGATTTATCTCTCATTTTACCCGAGCCATTTGTTACACTGTAATATAGTGTTTTTATTTTTTAGAAATAAACCCTTTTCACTGTAAGAGACGTATGTACAAGATCCCGCCGTATCTGTCAGTACATCAGATCAGTCATTTGAACTTTAATCAAGTTAAAAAAAGACCTTTATGTTAAGCTTTACTAATTTTTCTTATTTCACCTTTTAGTTGGACAACAAAGATAACAATGAGACACCATATTCATTGATTGGTGTAGACAGGGATGTTCCTGTCCCTTTCATACAATTTAAGCCCAAGGCATTATCAGCCAAAAAAAAAAAAAAACTTTATCTTTTTCTTTTTTAAATCAGATACTGAAAAATACAAAAAAGTATTCATAATGGCTATTGTGGCTTAGTGGATGTGCTGCTGTAGAACATTGTGGTTCACCATCAATACTGCCATGCCTCACTGTCAAAAAAAAGAAAAAGAAAAAGTTCAGCATGTTCCTCTGCTATTCACTAGTCTTGCCTTGACAAGAAAGTGCTGGCCATTTAAAATATCCATGCTGTGTTGAACTTCATTATGGTTTCTTTGGGGTGGGGGGGTGATTGTGGCTCAAGAGTTGGGAGTTCGCCTTGTAATCGGAAGGTTGCCGGTTCGAGCCCCGGCTCCGACAGTCTCGGTCGTTGTGTCCTTGGGCAAGACACTTCACCCGTTGCCTACTGGTGGTGGTCAGAGGGCCCGGTGGCGCCAGTGTCCGGCAGCCTCGCCTCTGTCAGTGCGCCCCAGGGTGGCTGTGGCTACAATGTAGCTGCCATCACCAGTGTGTGAATGTGTGTGTGAATGTGTGGATGACTGGATATGTAAAGCGCTTTGGGGTCCTTAGGGACTAGAAAAGCGCTATATAAATACAGGCCATTTACCGTTTTATTTTATCCCTATCACAGTGAAAAGCTAACAGAAGTATTTTTATTTATTTATTTTTGCTTTTAAGTGATGAGGTTGAATAAGTCAACTTAATGAAATGGATGGATGAATCTGGACTCAGATAACAAACTATATTCTTTTAAAGAGAGGCCCATGGCTGCACTGATAGACTTCTCTGTAATAACTTCTGGGTCAGTTATATTATTACTTAATAGCTGCCCTACCATCTGCAGCAATAAAGTGTTTCAGCAGCAGTGCCAGACGATCACTCATAGAGATATCTAATACCAGTGCCATTAACTGATCCTACTTATATTCCTAGTTCTTGGTTCTGTTATTAAATCCTGATTCGTTTCCTATGTGAGGAAAAAAAGAAATACACAGATCTACAGTGATAATCTATCATTTTTAATACAATAAATCCAACATTGGCATGTTTGATTAACTTTCATGACTTTGGTTCCGATGGACTCTAAACCTGGTTTTAACTGGAACCAGTTCTTGACTCCCTTCCTTGCTCAAAGTTGAAATAACTAAAAGTGGTGAGCACAGAAATAAGTTGCTGAGTTGCAACATTTTCTGACACAGTGCTGTTTGCCAGCGTTAGGTAAAAGAAATGAGAACACTAACTGACACTCGGGGAAAGAGAATGAACAACACTGAAAAAGTGGCCTTAAAAATCACATTACACGGGAATAGCGTTGCATTTGTGAACACAGCACAGCATAGAATATAGCACATTAGGTACATTTTTAGACTGTGAGTGCGTTTGCTCATGTGAAAACGTGCTCACTGTAGATATAAACGTACTTTACCTCTACACAGCTGTCGTCATGTAAGACATGGATTCTTAGTGGCCAGAGTACAGGATCCGTTTTGTCAGCGCTATGTAATGTTACTGAATTCACGCAGGTAAACTTCTATTTTGAGCTGTATTGGCAATAAAAATGAGAACCTTATTGATCTCTATATGATAGATATCTTTATGGTCAGAGTTGGTAAATGGAAGTTGTGTATGTTGAAGCAATGTTGTTGTTGGGATGTTGAATTGAAGCTGTCATACACCGACACTGTAATGACAGTCGAATACTGTGGAATAGCCAGAAAAATGGTTCTCCTCCATCTCTCCCCTGTCACCCAAATATAATTAGGCCACTCTCTCGGTTTCATTCTGTCTCTCGCCCTCTCTCCCTCTTTCTCTCTTTCTTGCTCTCTGACCTTAGCGTTACAAGCTACCACTTATTATCACAGACATACAGACACTCTCATCTCTAAATCTGGCAGGATTTATTCACTCTGGCAGCTACGTCTAAGACACTTTATCTCAAGGATATAATTGAGCTTTTTTCTTCCATAGTTTTCCAGAGACTTTAGGACTCATAACTCTCGTTCTCTTCTAAAGAAAGATCATAGCAGGTTTTGAACATTTTTTTCAGTACGTATTAAATTACCATGTTCCCCTGTTGATACCAACAAATATGCTGTGTACAGGCGAAAGATGTTCTTAAGTATTGCGAGTTTTATTTAATGGAAACTAAAGTACATTTTGCTTTAATAGATGATTGTTTAGCTCTTTTTTTTTCAACATTAAAGACCAGCTGTCGTTGTCAGCTGTGATGTCATGGTCTTGGGTCGGTGACCCAGTGTTTTTGGTTATGTACTTTTACTTTTGATAGTTTTGTATTTTCTAGGGTTTAGTGGTGTTCCCTCTGGTTGGTGTCTTCCCTGCTTGTGCATTCCCTTAGTGTAGTAGGTCTCTGAGTCTGTGTCATTACGTGTATGAGTTTCCTGTTTTACTTTGAAGGGCTCAGTCTTATGTCAGTGTGTTACGTTTCCCCCGCCTCGTCAGTTGTCATGTCTTCTAGGTGTGTTCCCCTCCTGTTTCCCATCCCCTGATTCCTGGTGTGTGTATTTATAGTGTGTGTTACCTCGTCCTCGTTGCTGGTTCGTCTGTGTTGTTTCCCCTCGGTCTCCCTGCGTCTCTCCCCGGACCTCCCTGCATCTTCGTTTCTGGTTTGTTTTGTTAGTTTTACCCAGTTTAGGTTCTAGTTTTATGTTCCCAGTGTTGTTTGTATTTGTTTAATAAATACTCACCTGCACCTGAGCTGCCGCATTTTGGGTCCTAATATATTCCACACGTCTGCCACACCGGACGTGACGTGAAGCTTTGTGTCCTTCCACCAAAAGACGTCAGAGCAGACACAGAAACACAGGACCACAAACGCTTTTCAGTGTTAGTTAGTTTTATTGCAGGAAGGTTAAAAACGAATCTGCAAATCAAAATCTTTACAACAGCGCTGTTTTAATCACTCTTATCAATCAAAAATACTTTGGATATTATGAGTCAAATCAGCATCAAGCTGCTGCACATAGCTATCCACTAAATTCCTATGAAAAACTACTAACCTCTTTTGGTCCATATTTACATCTCAAGCTCATTTTATCATTGTTATCGTTGTACAACCTTGTCTAAAAAAACTAAAAAAAAAACCCCAACCCACTCTTGAAGATTTTAAGCCCATCTTTCCAAAACACTTCATCATAACACATGAGAAAGGCATGAATCCAAGGTTAGTTAGTAGCATAACTATAACCCTTAACAGGACTTCTCTCAAGGAGAAGCTATTTCCCTTTCACTCGCTATGCCAAGTTCAATTCCAAAACAGTCTTAAAACATAGTTAAACTAAGAGTTTAATGTCAAAGATGTTTGCATATACATGTCATAATTGGTTGCGTGCAGCTTTGAAGCAGGGAGAAGACCATTAGGAATATTGGGAAAATCAAAAACTCCATCACAGGTGACTTTTTAATCTCTGCATCATTACAGCTACACCTAATAACATTATGCAATAAAACTTTCAAAGGACATTTGCTGAAGTAGGAAGTGGAAGAAAGAACTATGTTCACTTAAATCCAGCTGCTACTGCTACGTTCTTAAACGAATGACTGTGATTAGTGATTCATACGTAGGTCACTTTCGTAATGTGTGCTGAGTTGTGTAAAATGTCTGAAGAAAAAAAATATTTTATACAAGATGCTGTGCTTGAAAGCAAATCCCTGTCAGTTAAAAAAAATCAAGAGAATTGATTATTGATTTCAATCTGGAAATTCATACCTGCTCCTAACAGAGGTTGATGGATCTAATAGACTATGGGGCTGTGGTGTCGCCACAAGCATGCTTTCACTAAATAATATGACATAGTTAATGTATAACTTCATCATCATTTGCAGCAAAGTGTCAAGTTTGCCAACTCAGCACCCCAGACAATAAGGGCATTGAGGATAGGCTTCCCACATGGAAATGGGTGTTTCCGTTACAAGCAATTACGGCATTGATTGCTTTGTTTGGACTGTTTAGACTCATTAACCCCGGTGAGAAGATATGTGAATGTTTTTTTTTCTTCCTATCTGACATCCACAGCTCTTTTTGTAATAGATACAAATACTTATAGGAGTCTTTCATAGTTATTTCTGTTTTGTTCAATTGGAATACACACCAAACATTCCCATGCTGATCCATCTCATCTACTGCATTAGATAGTGACAACCTGGTATAACTGAGTGAGAATAATATTCAATGTACTGAAGTTAGTGGAAACTAAATAGTATAAAATTAATGATGGCAACGTATTGTTTGGTATAGTTTGAAGGATAGAAGACAAAATAAGAGACAAACTGCAGAAGAGTTCTAGAGACTTGATGATGTGCACTGAAACTGTTCTGGTGGCTTCCTGCGGTCCTAAACCTTACGCTAGTTTGTCCCCACATAAGGATAAGAATGCATTTATTGAGCTTCACGTGGGAAACTCATTATCTGCATTTAACCTATCATAAATTTTAGGTGCAGGGGGCAACAAGTATGCTGTACTCGAGGACCAACTCCAGATGTGAGTGGATGCTTCAGTCAACGATACAATGACAGGAAAATTAAGTCACTGGACCTCTCGGAGAAAGCCAATGCGAGCACAGTGAACATGCAAACTCCACACGTAAGTGTCCTGGCTCTTGAACCTTTGATCCTCTTGCTGTGAGGCAACAGTGCAAAAAATGCAGAAAATTATAGGTGAAAAATTCCCTGTAGTTTAGACAGACTGAGAAATTTGTCAAACAGATTAAAAAAGCTAAAGTCCAGGAGTCTCATGACCTATATGTTCATCACATAATATTACTGAGATTACTCAGCATCCCTCACAGTGGCTGCGTCTCCCCTCCGACTGCCACCGACTGCTAACTCTGCAGCAAAGGAAAATTTACTGTGGAAATCACAGTTTGAGGAGCTCATAAGGAGGAGAGGTTGTATCAAGGTGGAAAAGGGAGTACAAACCAATCGCCAGGAGCGTGTTGTAGTGAAATTTATATTTTAGAAATCTAATTTCATTTATCTGCTCCTCGTATGTAGGCGGGCTGAAATGTAGTTAGCTTTAACAAACCTCCAGGAAAGATTTTAGCATTAAAAATAAAGCGGCAAGGTGAAAGGGTAGAGCAGTGCCATGTACAGTAATGAACAGGCAGAGAACACACAGAGATATTGATTTGGAAAAAAAGCTGGAGTCAAACAGTGAGGGAGAGAGAGTGAGAGAGAGGAGGAGATCAGAGGTACCCAGGCACAGAGACTGGTGGCCTTGTGTGGGCGGATGGAGAACTAGAAGGTTTCTCTTGATGTTTTTGTTAAAGGGCACTTTTGTGATCTCTGGTCTCGGAGGAGTTTCTCACAACAAACCCCTTTTGCGCTGAAACCACTCAAACACTGGGTCATCGCACCGTTAGTGATGAAACATAAAACAATGGCTTCCTGACTGATGCGCCGTTGTTGCTATAGTGATGAGTGAGCCAGAGCAGCTGAAAATCCCCTGGATGGAGAAACAGTAAATAATGTATTATCAAGGCACAAACTATTGCTGCTGCCGCTGCTGCTCTCTGCACATGCAAAGACTTCTAGGCACAAATTATTGGTGTGTTTGTGTGTAGCTGGATGATGATGTAGAAGAAGTGAAAGACTGTTGTTTCAGGTGAGTGTTTTGAAAATAACTTCATTAATATGGTAATGAAGACAAATCGTGCTTAATAAGAATTGATTGTTTAGAAAAGTATTTTTTTCTTCATTACAAGATTGCTGGATCCCTTAAAAAGTGACATGAACTCCCCAATGAAGAACAGCAACGCCTGATGATGACACTGAATGGAAAGTTTTGATCACACAGAGAAATATCATGGTTATCTGTTCAGTACATCACAGACTGAGCAAAGCAACAAATGATGCCCACAGTGGCAATGCAGAAAAAATGATAAAGGAGGTTCCCTAAAATGATGGCTCGCGGGGGTTTAAGTGTTAACCTCATCAGCGACACACAAAAAATGATTGTGTAAAGTTGGTTTCGTTTAGCTCCTGATTTGAAATGATGGCAAAAAATGTCAGTATGCTGTTTCTACTGAGGCAGGTTCCTCAGTAATGTACCCCATCCCATGTTAAACCAGTGGATGCCTGCAGCCTGAACCCATAAGAATCAGCTGACTTTTTTCGACAATAATATTACACTGTTCAATGGACCAAGGGAAAAGTTTGCCTTCATGCCATGAAAGTGTTCAGAGCTGCAGGCTCTGGAAGTGCACATGGGTGGCTCAGCTTTTTGTGCTTTTTAAATCAGCTTTTTTCCCCCTGTTTTTGAGCCTCACACACATTGACTTATTAAGACAGCTACATGGAAATTTCAGGACCAAAAAACACATTTAAGCTCAGATAAAAATCAAAACTCAAGTTTACCACCAAGTTTCAAAATCTAAACTGAAAAATAACGTTTTTATTCAGCATGTTTTTTTTTTCTATAACCAAGTCTGTATAAATGTATGGTCTGATAGTGATGCTCAAATTGGATCAATTAAATATTCCTGCTTTAAAGTGACTCAAAATCACTGCACAGTTTGTAGTAGACAGGCCAGTCTATTGTGCTCATTTCACGTTTGGCCTCTCCAAAGCATGAAATGCACACGCATGCAGAAGTTGCAGTACCTGCAGGGGGCGATAATATATTAAAGCCGAGAAGTCGCAAGTGAGCAAGAAAAGTATGAAGTACATTCCAGGGTCTGTAATTGCCAGAAATGATTAAGCTGGGCAGCTAATATGTATTTACATGTAAGTGTGTTAATAATGTCTGTTTAAATGCTTCCCCGCGATTACTGAATTGAAATAAAATATCACCCTCTGCTGGCTCTCAGAGTCTGGCTCTAAATGTTCCTTTTTCATTAAAATTCCAACCTTTAAAAAATATTTTTCACATGGTGTTGTTAGAAGAAGTTGTGGTGAATTAAGATGCACATTTTGTAGTTCATTTTCTACATGTTATAGTTTCAACACAACGGACATCTTGCTTCACATTGTTTAAGACACTAGGTGATAAGGATACGTCCTTATCACTTCTCCTACCCACCCTTCCTTGACCTTAATGACATTTTCACTGAGATCAAGGAAAAGCAGTTAGAAAAAGGAGACAGGAGAAACCTTTGGTACACACATCAGAATTCAGGTAAAAGGCAAAAGCAACTCCAAAGCAAGAAGGAAACACAATGAAATGCTAAACACAAAGGGCAGACATCACCATTTCCCACACGTGGGACTAATAAAGGTTTATCTTATCTTATTTACACACACATCAGGTACTCGGGGAAGTAAACACATCTGGGAAAAATTAGGTATAAGTGAAAACAATTTGGTAAAATGACAAAATTTGAGACAAGACACAAAACACATTCACTAATAAGATAAAAACAGAAAATGACAAATAAAACACAGAGGCAAGACACACAAACAGCAACTTGAACATTAGGAACACCAGGGAGGCTCGAAATGACAAACTGGTGACAGTCTATAACAGATTACACAGAGTATAACAGAGTGATAGAAATAACAGTTGGTACTCTGATTGTTTGAAGTGTTTTCTGATAAAAACAGATCCAATTAAAAAGGACATTTTGGTTAAACTTTCAAGGGTCACATTACCAAATGTGTTATCGCATAATTAAGGTCTCCTCTTTGCTTACACCAGGTTTATCTTTTTGCCTTCTGTGTCAGACAAATAAAAACTTGTCCTTCAGCCCTAAACATTTCATGTAGCTCAGGAAAACTCTGGAAAAACTAAGGCCATTTAAAAGGTGCCAATTTTTGACCCACACAATACACCACCGTCATCCATTGATACTGTGTCCATGTGTTTGATCGGTAGTATATGAACTGTAAATTTTCATAGCATGAAAGTTACGAATATGAAAAACAGATGACTGAGTGGGACAAGTGGGAACTTTACTATGTTTTATGGATTGTGACTTTCTGTTCTTAGAGTTCTTGGAGCATTACTGATGACTGTGCAAATAAAACACTGCATTTAGAGCAAGTTTTTTAAACATTTTTTCTTCTTTTCTCAATTTTTTCATCAAATCCAAAAGATAAATAAAACCCAGGTTTACTTGGATATTTATATTTTGAGAAGAAATGATTCAATGAGCAGTAATAACTGCTACTAAATGTTTCCGGTCGTTTCAGTAGCAAAGCTCTCATTGGTCCAAATGCTTTCCAGTCATTGGTTATGAAGGTCAAAGTTACCAGAGCCAGTTTGCTCAATAAAAACAAGGTTCCCTCCTCGGCCACAATTTTCATCTGTTTGATAGAAAACACTTGATTCTGATTATACCTTCAAATTGTGGAGAGATACAATGAGCACAGAGAGACAACAAACAACAAAACAGCCAACAGAAACACTTATCGGCTTAGTGAGTAAACACAAAACAGTAGCAGACATGCAACAGTGGATTGTTTTCCTCTATTAGGATCAAGTCCAGTATATTAGTTTCACTGGCTTTTGTTTAGACAGTAGAAAAATGGGATAATAATTTAAGTCATGTAATAACGCAAATAATAAAAAAAAGCTGTATACTGAAAAACTTTTTCTGCATCTTGAAGCAAAGTTGGCTACGTTTCTAATCAGATTAGTTCTGACTTTAAATAAGAACCTTCTTTGTTTTCAACCAACATTTAATTTATGAACATGCACATGCAAAACAATATGACCCTGGATTCCAGTATGATTGTCATGGCAAAGCAAATGAAGCAAAACAGATGAAAAAGGAACAACACAAAACTGTGCGAGCAGAAAACACAGCTCAGGCAGATAAGGCTCAAGCTGTCAGATCATCGCTTTTGAAGATTGTGCACCAACTTGAGTTCATAGTGCAGGTGAAGCTAGAAAGTGACTTTTGAGATTTCCTTTTATCTGAGCTTAATGCTTTCCTGGGTTAGTGCGTGCTTTTCTTTAATTCCTGGTATAAAACATTAACAGACAAACAGAAACACTGACTCAAACATGACCACACAAAGCACAGCAGAGCTGAATGTGTGCTGCTCTTATCTTGTGGATTAGAAACTGTATTTGTCCATTAACCAGGTTGAGAACTTGGTCTTTTACACTAAAATGTAACCATATCCAGATTCACACCCATTCCTCTATTTGTAGCTCCAGAAACGAGACCAATAAATGACGTTTTTAGGTACTTTTTAGATAGAAATGATGAATTAATCGAATGCTGATGTACATCTATGATTAAAGATAGAAGTCGAATTCATGCTCAAGCACGTGCACACATTTTTACAATGAGTAGGACTTATAAAAGAGAATGAGGAACACACGCAGCTTAACGAATCTGACAAAAACACTCAGGAAGCAAATCCATTGCCTTTGTGCATTTGAGACACAGTTTCAGCTACAGAGTTCTATGCTTGTGGCCTCTGGTCATTCAGGTCATTCACACCAGTTCCATTTCCACCCTACAAGTTTTCTTTTGAGGCAAATTTGTCGTGCTTGTGAGTCCTCAAATTTCTCTCCATATTTTCTTAACATCAAGGTAACCATTAATTTGTGTTTATTTTTACTTGGATATGGCTCATCTTGCTTGAACTATAAATAATCTGTTAGATTAAATCGCAGTAAATGCACCATGTTTTCTTTTTGTTACAGTTACCTTACTTTTGCTGCATAATTCTGTTGATCGCACAGCCTGCCACTTGTACTACGCCCTTGTGCTGATGAGGCTGATTGTAAAATATGAAAGGTGGTTGCAAAACAAACTCAAACCCTGAAGACTGACAACAGGAAAACATTAATAAAGTGAATAGGCTAAGTGTTGCATCTTTAGCAGTAAGATATAGTGTCAACTAATACAGATAAAATTGCAATAAGTCAAATCTTTGAACACCCCACACTGACACAGAGATTCAGATTTCATGGAAAACAGTACATCCTGGTGTTCCATAGTTATAATTGGACTGGATGTTAAGACTGTGTGTTGCCTTTGCTGTTTAATTGCTGCATAACTTCTCTCTCTCCCATGTGATCCATCTTCTACTCCTCCGCCTCACCAGAAGAAGCAATTCATCGCTCTGGCAACCGAGCAATGTTTTCATTATCAGATGCCTCCTCTCCCTCTGTCACTGGGCTAAAGACGGATGTAGGGGTCATCAACAGGAGATCAACCGCAGTATCGCCAGTCTTCATCTTTTGGGAGTTTAGTTGAGCAGCATAATGTCCCTGATAACTTTTTTCATCACTCTACTACTCTACTGCATAATCGAACAAAATTTCTCCCTCCCTGTCCTCTCTCAGCTCCTAAAAAAACTTAATTCCAGTCCTCTTGAGCATAGATTGGATCAGTGTTTTGTTATGCTTTCATTTCAGTTTTGTCTCACTCAAGTTTTTGTCACTCATGGGAAGGAGACTTGGCATGCACTGTAATGCATATAGCCACATGCACACAGTGGTATCCTTTTTCTGCTGCTTTCAGCTGCAGGTGCAGAGGAGATTCGTGGGAAAGGGCAGTAAATTCCATTTCACTTCTCTGTGTGTTCCCAAGTATGGTCCAAATCAGTACCTGTCATAATACCCTCTGCTTTTTGTGAGTTTTTTATGATCTTACAGGTCAACATTGAAACACTGAAGAGGAAGCAGAAAAAAAGTATGTACGCATTTTGTCTTCCCTGACAGAAAATTAGGGGTTCAAGACAGAAAGAGAGCGGGAGAGAGGGAAAAATCAGAAAAAAAGACAAGACTAAATAAAAATAGTTTAAATATTCATGTTTCTTTAGATGATTTATTCATGGGTAGCTGATATTCTCAGTTATTTATAAAACTGCTTGTGTGCCACCATTGTTGACAGAAGTCTAGCTGCTTTGTGTTCATGGAGGAAGGACACAATGGAAAATTGAACATGAAACATCAAGCATGAGCTCAAATGATGCCAGAGTGAAGGCTAGCTGTGACTGAATGTCAGCTGAGGAACACAGGAGCAAATTTTCTTAATGTGTGTGCATTGCATGCCACTGCTTTTCCAGCAGCTGCTGAGTTACTCAGTATTTATTCTTATCCATGTTTCTCTCCTGGCTTAAGATTTTGACCCCAGTTTCAGGCTGATGACGGGCATTGACCCCATGAATCCCCCGATACCGGCTTGGGTTTGGTGAGATCATCCACTGCAAGGACTGTGCAATTTTTTTCCCAAACCCCTGGTAAGTTAACTGATATAGGCATCACAGAAACACTGCAGCCAAACCTTATTCAGTAGCCCTCAAGCACGTTTTATTTAACAGTGAAATAGTAGACATTATCTATCTGTGTCCTTGTCCTCATGCTGGGGCTCAGGACAAGCACATACGCACAGTCAGATACTCTGTGACAACAAAGAGGAAGTGAGTATTCTTTCTTAATATTACCTTCAATACCTGCTCTGCCCAGCAGAGCATGGCCAATCTGCATTGTGTAATCATCACGAAGGAAGGGAAGAGAAAAATTAGAGGTGGTGTTAGGATGTCTTAGGATGTGTAGGCATGCAAATGACCTTTATGAACACAGGGACCACATGGACAACTATCTACCTACAAAGGAACTTGGATCATCCAAAAAGGTGAATGTTTGACCCTTTTTTTTTTTACATAGGTTTTAAATGTTGCACCAACATCTGAGGAGGATGGTGGTTTGTGGTAACTAGAAACTTTAAATTCAATGTGAAATAAAAACTTTTACACTTTTTTTTTTTTCAAAATTCTTGTTCTGGTATCTTTGGCCTCTACAGGTGCAGAATGGTAACTGTGTAATCTTTTCATTATGTTATGAAAGAATAGAAGATTTCCGCTTGGAACACAGCAAGCTTTCCACCTGAACCTTTTATAACCAGGAACATATCGCTTCTGCGATTTAAAGATGGACAGCAGCACAGTCAGCGATGAATAAATAATAGCACAAATACAAACAGCAAAATAGTGAAAGTAAGCGTCCAAAAAAGTTAAACGTCAAAGCTAAGAAAGCACAAAGCTTCAGATACAAAATGCCACACAACAAAGTGAACAAAGACAAAAATGTGCATTATTGTTGCTGAAAGCACAGCTTGTTTTGTATGCATAGGAAACTGTAGTTGTCTCCATTTTACGAGCGTGCCCCTATCCCATTAACAGTGACAAGCTGCGCATGGCAATTGTGTATAAACCTCTGGTCTTTGATGGTGAGCTGGTGGGACACCAGCGTGTGAGCCAACCTGCCTTACACTCACTTTCAATGCTCAGGTATGGTCTGCAGGTAACATTAGCAATTAGCAAGTAAATGACCTTCAGTGATTTTTCACTGAAACAGATGAGTTTCCTCTTTCTAACCACCTTGGCCAACATGTGTGATGTAGATAAGCTGGAGTGTGTAAAAGTTGTTAACAACACTTTTAGTACAGTACATCAGCAAGGAAAGCTCTGACGGTGATTGAAAGTGAACCTCAGCTCTGACCATGTCCTGTCTAATAAAACAGGCAAGTTGCCAAGCTGCAGGCTCAGCAGCGCTTTCAGATTACCGTCGATGAGAAATCACTTGGATGACTCAATGTAATAAATGTAACCAACTGTTCAAAAAAGAATTTTTATTCCCCCTAATAAATATTGACAGTTAATCATGTCACACACGGTTCAAGTCTTTTAATTTGTTATTAACGTATTTAAATGAAATGTCTCGGTTTGCCTTTCTGTATAGGTCACTACAAGCCGCTCGAGCTGACTACTACAGTCTCAACAACAACATCAAATGAAAGGGAGACTCCAGGTGATGGCAACATCAGGGCAAATGTTTCACATTATATTAACACATTTTCCCTTGCAAAGAAATGAAATTAGAAAGTAGGTGATATGAAAGTACATACTGGGAGCGGATTTCTTATTACGGTTCATACTAATAGCTTTAATTTTTAATATCTCTGACTGTACAGGAACATTGATAATAATATTACAGAAGCAAGGTCAAGGCTGCACAATTGGAAATTAGGACCTCCGAGTCTTACATTTTCCCACTTTTTGTCATTATTTGACCTTTACACTCACTTATTATCTGTATGGAAATTAGAGTTGGACAACTGTTTCAAAGGAAATTTCAAGTAGAAGATAAGATAAGATAACCTTTATTAGTCCCACACGTGGGAAATTTGTTTTGTCACAGCAGGAAGTGGACAGTGCAAAAGTTATGAGGCAAAAATTAGAATACAATAAGAATAAATACAGTACACAACTGTACAGAATAGAATAAAATACTATATACAGTAGAATACAATAAAATAAATATACAATAAGATAAAAATAGAATACAAATACAAATACTATATACAACTGAGTAAAAATACAACGATGACAGAAAGGATTATTGCACTTAGTATTATTGCACATGTATGGATGTGTGTGCTTGATCAGTTAAAGTCTTTATTATGGAGTCTGACAGCAGTGGGGAGGAAAGACCTGCGAAATCTCTCCGTCCCACACCGTGGGTGCCGCAGTCTCCCACTGAAGGAGCTGCTCAGTGCTGTCACAGTCTGCTGCATGGGGTGGGAGACGTTGTCCAACAGGGATGACAGCTTAGCCGCCGTTCTCCTGTCACTCGGTCGGTGATGATGCTGATTGTAACAAAAAAATTCAAGAAAAGAAATTCAAAACCAGTATTGGTTTGTACTGTAACTTGAATTTCAGTAAATATTTCAAATTTGTTCAATATCATATAATTAACTCAAAATCCATCCTGAAAAAGCATTTCCTAAAAAACACATTCTGCACTCACGCTTTTCTTTCACACTTGCATTCTGTAAATAATTCAGCGTAATCCTGTTAACTTCCTCCGGGAGAAACTTTTTCTCTACTGTCTATCTGAGGGCTCCTTTCAAGGCAGCCTCACACGTCAGATGGAGAACACATTTCCAACCTTATAGACTATAGTGAGAGCGCTACACTACAACCAGCGTGGGAGTATGCCTTTGATACCGATGTGTGTTTGAGTTTGGTGTTCACCCCTGGTATAAAGCATCACTGACATGGTTTAATACAGAAAGAAGAATTGGTACCACTTTACAATAAGGCTCCCCTTATAGATGCTAATAAATAGTTTATAGCTATATTATTAATTAATTTGTAAATGCTTTATAAACCATTATTAATGGTTTATTATGCATTAGTTAAGGGTGAGAAAGAGGAAAAAAACTGACCGGTTTCTTGCCAAATAGTGAGCCAAATGTGTTCACCTATATATTTCATCTAGAGTTGCTATATTAAACATTTCAGACTAAGTTACTATCCTGTAAGCACAATCAGCATTTGTAAACATATTTTTTATCATATAAAATTGTACTTCAGAAATGCATTATAAATATCCACAACTATCAATCGGAGCTTTGTTGTAAAGTGTAAAGCATAAAACCATTTATAAATGCCAAATGGGAGCCTTATTGTAAAGTGTAAAGCATAACACCATTTATTAATCACTAATAAACATAAATGACAAAAGAGAGTTTTGTTGTAAAGTTTAAAACATGTCAACATTTATTAAGGACTAATAAACATTTATAAATGCCAAATGGGAGCCTTATTGTAAAGTGTAAAGCATAACACCATTTATTAATGACTACTAAACATTTATAAATGACAAAAGATAGCTTTGTGGTAAAGTTTAAAACATGTCAACATTTATTAATCACTAATAAACATTTATAATTGCCAAAAGTGAGTCTTAAATGTATAATGTCACCATTTATAACACTTAGACCTAAATTACAATCAGTGCTTGAAATAACATTTAACTACTGTCAAAAATGGCAATGTATTGTAAGAGTAACACATGTAACATTAAATGTGTTTTTTAAAACACCAAACAGTCACCCACTCCAAAAAAAGTTCATGCCAGACTGGTTCAAACTGGAAATATTTTTTGTATGTCCTTAAATAAGCGTCCCAGTGGTCCATCAGGGTGTCGCGCTCCAGTTTCTCTCGCTCCTTGTTAAGAAGGGCAGTTGCAGTAGGGGCAGGATTAGAAGAAGAATCTAAAGAACAAACAATTATTAAATTACAATACTAAAATAATTTATAATCTAAACTTGGGAAACTCAAATAAAATATTGATTAAAAACGGTTACAACTTGAATTTATAAAAAGCCACTTTGTAAAAATTATGTTATATACACATGTGGTGGTTCAGACATTTCTAAAACAAGGCAAATAATTCTTATGTGTACTGCCTTACCAGGGTGTTTAATATAAATTTAATGATGCACATAAACAAAACTAAAAATATACAACTAAGTGATATCAATCGTTTGGAATAACCAATAGTAATAGAGCTATTCACATGTTATGTGACGTTAGTTAGCCACTGTAGCTAGCAGCCAAATGGCTCGGTAGCTAGCTAGCTAGCATTATACTCACCTTCATGTCTAACTGCTGAAGTCGTTGGCTTAGTGCAATCTAGATCATCCAGTCTCTGCTTTTTGTATCTCTTCGAATGTGTGCTAACTGTGTAAGTCGCAGACGCACACAAATTTTTATCTTCTGCTCCATCCATGGCGCAGCAACTTGAACGAGCGCCTTCAGTGTGTCTGTTCGTGCCCCTTTGGCTTGACCTTCCAGAGCGCTCCACTGCCTGTCGCGCTCTGAGAGGAGGGGCTTTCCTTAATAAAGTTAACTGTGATTAGATGGTTGTATAAGCTCCTCTGCGTTTAAATTAAATTTGTTTTCCCTCCCTTTGGCAGCAGAACATATTTCTTTAGCATGAATCCAGCGGGTTAGATCTACATAAGAAAGTCGGAGATACATTATAACAGGTGAGACAATCCTCTTTTTTGCGTGGGACTATTTTTGATTATAGGGCTTGTTTTATATAGCATGTGAAGTTCTTTAACTCTGAACCGATTTGCACTAGACTCCCATAGAGTATTTTACGGTGTTTCGAGGTGATAATAAAATAAATTACTCATTTTTTTCCACCAGAATGTCTTTGGGAATGAGATTGCGCGCCAGAATAGAAGGAAAACAAACTAAATATAAGGCACTAAGGCTCATTAAATGGCTGCAGAAGAAACACCTGCTAAAAAAGAAGCTTAGATGTCCTGTTTGTCACCATAAGATGAAAATGATTTCCGTGGTGAAGAAAGACCAATATATGTGGTATGTATAATGCATGATAATGTAGTGCATGTAGTAAATATAACAAAATATTTCGGTTATCAATGCAAGAGGGAGCATTAACCTCTTTTCATTATTATTTTCTTCATACTTAATTTTGTGATTATCTTTTCAATTAATGCTCTTGTTTAAGGGTCCATTTCTTTACTTAACTCATTGATATGTTCTCAGGTGCTGCAAAAGAGCAAGTCATAGGAGAGTTTCCAGAACAATTAGAACTGGCTCCCTCTTTGAGAAATCAAAAACATCTCTTTTCAGTTGGATGAAGTTCATTTACAGGTATATGTAGATGTAGACATTAATAGCAATGCACCTTTCATAATTGAACACCAATACGAGACTTGTGAAATAAAATTAGGGCCTCAGTAAGTAATAATTGCCTCAATTTCTATCACAGATTTTCACAAGGGCTCAGGCTCAGACAAGTAGATATGATCGATGATGAAGTGGCTGGCAGCTCTAGAACACTAAGTAGCATGGCAAGACACATTCGACATGTTTGTATACGTGCAATTAAAAGACACAGAATAAACAATGGACACCGTCTTGGTGGTGACAGAGAATTTGTGGTTATAGATGAAAGCTGTCTCCGTCATCAGCGAAAGGTTGGTAAACTCTCAGACAGGTTTGTTAGAATCAATGCAGATCTGACTGTGTCCTCTAAACATGGAAACCTTTACCATAAGTAAAAAAAATTAGTAGAAGCAACCATCTTTTTGAATGTTTCTTTGTAGATATTTAATTTTATTCTTTTTCATTTTAATTCTGTTTAATTTTATTCTTTTTGTTTTCAGTATGCACATGGACGCTTTGGAAATGCATGGAAAAGGAAGAAATGGGTATTTGGAATGATGGGAATTAAAGACAAAAGGCGAAGGCTCGTGTTAAAACTTGTTGAAAAACGATCAAGGCGCCACCTTGTTCCTCTGATCAGACAGCATGTTAAGTTGGGTAGTGCCATTATCAGTGATGAGTGGAGAGCCTAGAAAAATGTTTTGACAAACATAGGGTACAGACATTACACTGTAAATCACAGCAGGTGGTTTGTAGATCCTCAATCTGGCAGTCATACACAGCATATCGAAAGGGCTTGGATGACCATCAAAGGACATGTCCGTAGACTAAGAGGAAATCGCACTGAGAAGTTGCTGGAGGAACACCTGATGGTTCTTGAGTGGTCATCTTGGCTTGGTTCGCGACACCCTGATGGACCACTGGGACGCTTATTTAAGGACATACAAAAAATATTTCCAGTTTGAACCAGTCTGGCATGAACTTTTTTTGGAGTGGGTGACTGTTTGGTGTTTTAAAAAACACATTTAATGTTACATGTGTTACTCTTACAATACATTGCCATTTTTGACAGTAGTTAAATGTTATTTCAAGCACTGATTGTAATTTAGGTCTAAGTGTTATAAATGGTGACATTATACATTTAAGACTCACTTTTGGCAATTATAAATGTTTATTAGTGATTAATAAATGTTGACATGTTTTAAACTTTACCACAAAGCTATCTTTTGTCATTTATAAATGTTTAGTAGTCATTAATAAATGGTGTTATGCTTTACACTTTACAATAAGGCTCCCATTTGGCATTTATAAATGTTTATTAGTCCTTAATAAATGTTGACATGTTTTAAACTTTACCACAAAGCTATCTTTTGTCATTTATAAATGTTTAGTAGTCATTAATAAATGGTGTTATGCTTTACACTTTACAATAAGGCTCCCATTTGGCATTTATAAATATTTATTATTCATTAATAAATGGTTTTATGCTTTACACTTTACAACAAAGCTCCGATTGATAGTTGTGGATATTTATAATGCATTTCTGAAGTACAATTTTATATGATAAAAAATATGTTTACAAATGCTGATTGTGCTTACAGGATAGTAACTTAGTCTGAAATGTTTAATATAGCAACTCTAGATGAAATATATAGGTGAACACATTTGGCTCACTATTTGGCAAGAAACCGGTCAGTTTTTTTCCTCTTTCTCACCCTTAACTAATGCATAATAAACCATTAATAATGGTTTATAAAGCATTTACAAATTAATTAATAATATAGCTATAAACTATTTATTAGCATCTATAAGGGGAGCCTTATTGTAAAGTGGTACCGAAAAATTTATTATACACTATAAATAAATTATAAATTCTTCACTCTGCACCTTTACACAAGCACATGGATAAAAATCACTGTAACTTAGTAGCTTATAGACATTATTCTATCAATAAGACTGGATGAGAAGTTGAGCTGCTAACTACTCAAAGTCACAACACTAGAACCTGTCACAAACGCTCACGGTGTTAGCTTGCCTTTCTTTACCCGGGGTGAGTACTTTTACGCTTTATCTCCTTTTTTCCCTTGATGTAGGCTTGTACACGACCATATCCATGCCAAGTCATCAAGACCTCTGTTGCTAAGATAGCTATTCTTGAATTCAACTCCATAAGAGTCTCTTTAGAGTGTACATGACAAATGAAGTACAAAAAATCAAAAAGCCTAGACGCTAAAGAGAGATTAAAAAAAGTTGTATCAGGGATTCAGATGCAGTTCAGTGTGGACAGATGGCACATAGACTGCTAAGGTTGAGGACTCCATCTCCAAAGGGCCACTCACAGTAAAAATGTAAGTACTCGTTCTACTTGTAAAGCACTCTGGATGAAAGCATCCACCCAGTCATGTGTTAAGATATAATGCAGCACACCCATTAGGTTCCTGAGCAAATCTCTGATGTTAACCCTTCCCTCTAACTTCAGAAATAGTTTTGATATTTCCTGCTGCAATTTCATTCCTTCTCACCTTTCCTTATCATACCACCCATTTTTTTCATCCCTCTCCCTTTATGTCACCTTTAAGGCAAGCAGTGCCATAGATGAGAGTGGGTTGGCTTCAGAGGAAGCCAATTTACTTGGAACATAAAAGAGTAGCACTTTTCTTTTCATTTGAAAGATGCCGCTGTTGCATTCTACAATAGACTGGAAGGCTGTCAAAACTGTCCTTTGAAACCAATAAGAAGACATTTCTCAGTAGCAGACATCTTTAATGGGAAAAAAAGGAAAAATTCAGGCTAAATATATGTCATTTCAGGGTATGGATTTAATGCAGCAATTTTTTTTTCTGAACAGATGGAAAAGCATTCACCCAGAACCAAACAAAACTATCTGAGGAGATTCTTTTGGCTTGGTAGTAGAGTTTCTGCTATAATTGAAGCCACTGAGGATCTTTAAAGGGGGTCACAGCGTGATAAATCCTCACCAGTGAAGACAAGTGCAGGGGTTCACAATTGAAGCTGACATGTAGCTTTCCTTAAATATACCTTTCAGAAGCAGAATCAGAGAGTATTTGTTTATGGTGGTCGTGTGAGGATACAAAAATAGATAAACAAAATTGAAAACAGACACAAAAATGTTGTTTTCAAAAGGATGTTTTTTCCCCCCATGCGCTCTGTTGTTTTTTTTGTGAGGACGATTGTGAGTCATTGTGCTATTTCCTAAGCTCTTGGTTGTGTGTCCAGCGGGCAACATCGGTGTGTGCTGGGAATAGAGAGCTGCAGGTTACATATGGCAGCTATCACAGGAAGCAGGACCCCTAGCGACTCCACCTGGAACATTACATGCAGCTTCCTCCTCACTGACCTTTAACTGCACTCAGCATCCCGCGCTCTCTTGCCATCAGGCACTCTGTGTAACTTTACCCCCCCCCCCCCCTTAGCTTTGGTTTTCTCTTGCTTAAACAAAAATAATTTTATAAGAACTAGTAAGTTTAAAAGAGAAATGCTATTCTGTCTTGCTCATTCATGCATCCCTCCATCCATCCATTGCACTTATTCAGCTGAGGGTTGCAGAGGGGCCTGTCATAGGGCAGGGGGGGTTCGGTGAATATTAAATTTACCTTATGTGAATTTCACCTGTCATCACTTGAAGTGTTTATTAGCCTGTTGACATAGTTTTTTTTTTTTTTAACTTGATTAGACTTTAAGGGTGAAATGCCAAAACTCTATATAGGTTTCAAAAAATAATTGTACTGAATACAGCATGGAAAGCTTTTGAAGCTCCAGTGGGATATATGTGGAGTCTGATAACAGCTTGCATGATTAATAATGAGAAAAACATATATATCTTGGCATATGATGTTAGAAAAAAGTGGATTCTCTGACCTCTGTACCCGATCTCTCATCTCTGAATGATGCAAGTGGCTTGAGGCTCCATTATAAGGTCTTAACAAGCACATCCAAATACCCAACCTTACTATTGTCAGTTGAGTTGGATTGCAGGTAATGTTGACATAGAGTTTAAGAGAAAAGAAATATGACAAGTTTTTTAAAAAGACTATAACTACTTCTGCTGTATCCTTTGTTTTGGTTTAGACATGGACACAGAGAAGCTGCATTCAGCTTTTATGCTCCTTATATCTGGAACAAACTCCCAGAAAGCCTCAGATCAGCTGAAACACTCAGTTTATTTAAATCCAGGTTGAAGACTCACCTGTTCTCAGCTGTATTTGAATAAAACACCAAATCCACACTTTTAAGCTTCAATTTCAAAACTTACATTTTAACTACTGATTTTATCTACTGTTCTGATTTTATCTACTGTTTTTAATCAATTTTAAATCATGCTTTTTATTTGTTTTTGTTCTTTAATGTCTCTGTAAAGCACTTTGAATCACCTTGTTGTTGAATTGTGCTATATAAATAAACTTGCCTTGCCTTATTTACAAGACCAACCGTGTTGGTGAACTATTTTATTAAGTAGTTCTAGTTTTATATTTAACCTCCTAGGACCTGGAATCCACATATGTGGACTTCACATTTTGGGTTGTCTCGACCAAAATACTACATTTTGCTCTACAAGGGCCTGATATCCACTTACGAGGATGTTATACTGTCACTGTTCTATCGAAATTTAAAGTGAATGTCCCCATATGTGGATCTCATTTTTGTCACAAACAAACATCAGGTTAAAAAAAAATCAACAAAAAAAAAATCACGCAATTTTTTGGTTTTTACATTCGTCAGGTCCCAATCAGCCCAAAGACAAATTAAAAATGCATGCCATGAAAGAGTTCGGGTCTTAGGAGGTTAAAGTTTATTAATTATAATAAATATTGAAAAAATACACTAACTAGTTAAACAGTAACAGCAGGACTTCATTAAGGCAGTGATGAAAATGTGAAAGTACAAAGAGCATGCTTTTTGTCTTCCTTCGTCTACACGGGAGAAACATAAGGCTTGTTCAAACATTGTCATTGCATCTTTTTTGTTTTTGTGTATGGCTGGCACACACACACACACACACACACACACACACACACCCTTTTCCACTCTAGCCCTTTAGTGCTGAAGACCTACATTTCATTTACTGCATTGGGGAATTACACTGAGTGTCTTTAATGGCCCTCACTTCCTCTGGCTGCCCCCCCCCCATACTTTTTCTTGTCAAGCTTGTCTGCTTGTAATCACCCTCAAGTAAAAGCCAAAGATGCCCTTTGAAACCATCTTGACTATGTGCCCCTAGTATGGATTTCATCCTACTTTCAAAGCCAAAAGTTCAGTCACACTCGTAGTGTGTCTGAAAAAAACATTGTATTTTAAGTTGTCTATAGAATAAAAAAGTCATAAAATGTGATATTACTACCTTCTTGTCCTTCTATATTGTTCTCCTTGCTCAGACAAACTTGTCAGAATTTGTAATTTAATGCTGAATCGTGCAATAGATAGCAGCATGTTTTAGCTGACTGTAAAATAAAGGCAGGCAAAGTATCACCTTGCTGCTGTCCTAGAGCTAGTGTGTGTGCGTGTGTGTGTGTGTGTGTTGTGGCTTTGAGTATGAGGCCGAGAGCAGCCGTTAGTGTGTGCATGTTTCAGTTTTAATGCCATCATCATCTCCAAGGTCAGTGGACGGAGGCATTTGGGCCATGCGCCAGAGCAAGCTGTGACATGAGTAGGACAGAGCCATAAAGTACATTTGATGCCTTTTACCATAACTTTGCTACAGGCTCTTCAGCACTAAAGCTACAGGACTGGATAATAGCTCCTCTTGGGCCCATAATTCAAAATTTCATGTCCAACCCTTTGAGTACTGAATGAAAAATGTACTGCACTTTTTTCTAATTTAGGAGATGACTGATGGAAGGCTACAGCTTTACAACCATAGGGAAGCGATTTTAGTTGTGTACATGAATGAGTACTTCATTTAAACTCTGCTTGAGGTACTTTCCAAATAACTGCTAGATCCAGTTTTTCTGTGTGTCAGAAATCAAGCATCAAGTATAATGTAATGATGGTTGCTGTAATCATGTCATTTTAATTTCCATCTTGTTTGCCTATGACACATGTATACAGTGCAATCAACCATAGTCATAAGAACCATTTACGTTGTTATATTTCAATCCTTTTCTTGTCTAAACCAGTTAGAATTTGTTGTTACCACTGGCATGCTTTGTGTTCATGCTGCCTTTTAAAAAATGAAAGAGGTGCTAAGATGATGTCATATAGTCTGACTTTAAACTCGTTCATTGGACAGTGGTGCGTCATTCTGCGTCATTAGGGCCACGCAGACCCAAATCAAATTCTAGTGACTCACAGCAACTCATGCAGCACTTTATTGTGTTTGTTTATTTTCTCCAGAAACAGCTCATGAAAAAATAATGTGGGAAAGAGCAAGGACTGCAACTGGACCAAATATAATATGTCATAAATAATGACAAACAGGACAAAAAAAGGCATACTGTGGCTGAATAGTTACTGTTCGCTTGATGTGTTCGACTCGGTTTTTTAAGATGGCGCTTGACATTTTGTAGAAAGCCTCATATTAGACTACACGCCGTTGGAGCAGTATGGGGCGTCTGTATCCAGTAAGGGTCCTAAGGCTAGACCCCCTATGCTAAGCGAGCCTACCGCAGACATGAGCGAGACAGATAAATATGAAGGCATGCCGGCTCATCGCCCGGATCAACAAGGTCAGTGTCAGGTGTTGAGGAACCAGGGCACCCTGACGAGAAGGGTGGAACAAGAAGGCATCGGTGGGCAAGAGACGAAAACAGGGCGTTGTTGGAATGCTACTACGCAAGTAACCCTGGCGGAAGGGGCTACATGAATAGGATGAGGGACCTATGGATTCCTCGATACCCAACATCCACAATGACGGCGAAACAACTAGTAGCTCAGTGTTCCAACATTCTTGAAACCTGGACCCCCCCGTAGCCGGTTACCAAGATTACGTGAAGTACCCTCAGAAGATGATGCAGCACTACGGACGATACCTACAGCCACGATTACCGACACTAACAAGCTGATCTGCAATACGCAGCAGTGATCAGTGAGATGCTTGGCTACAAGTTGAACAGCCACAAGGGGCAGTACCCTCCATGGAGAAGGAGGCTAGAGGCTAAATACAGACAGACAGACAGACTATGCTGAGGTGTGCTGACCATTTTCTGAGTGTTGCAAATGAACGGAAAATCAAAGACAAGCTAACCACGAAAATGGGTTCGTCAGAAGGGAAGGAAAGGAGGTGGAGAGGGGAAGAAACTGAAAAAGGAAGAGGCCATTATCAGAGATAGACATGTAGCTACATACTGAAAGGTAAGTCTCAGACACCAGTTTAGACAAAAACATTGCTAAAATATAATATTCTTATGTTCAATCTCAGTAAATGTTTTCTGTGACACTTGAATGTAAACACAATTTAAACATTTCAGAAAAGAATAGCAACAAAGAATTAGAAGGCATGCATTTTAATTAAATAACAAAGCAATACTTTAGTGTCCAACAGTCAAAGGAAAAAATACAAATTATTGCATAACATGGCTGAAGGACAAAAAGTCTTATAATCAACTAATTTGTATATAAGTCATTATATCATAACATGATGGTTTATATTATTGGCTAAACTTTTCCTGAGCAGTTTCATTTCATAATAAATAACTAAACCAGAAATATCAATGTGACTCTTTTTGTCCAGCCCAGCTTGTTTAGCATGCAGTTCATTCAATATAGACTTAACCAGCCCCTCATATCAAGCATAGCAAGCCTGATCTCTCCGAGATTACATCAGTCCACTTTTATCTTTGCAAACTCAGTAATGTCCTTCATGCCTCTGACCGTCAAAATGAGAGGACCAACCTCTCTCCGACCGGGAGGATTTGATTTTTATGCTAGACATGGATCAAGGCGATTATGTCTGTAATATAAAAGGGATAATATGAAAAAATATTGTTTCATGTTATTGCTCATACTATATTTCAATCATGATATGGTTTAAGGGAAGTCTTTTATAGAGGGGGGCTAACAGCAGATTAATAAAGTATTCTGATTCCTCTGCCACGCAGGCTGTCATTGTCAATGCGGAAATAAATCATGTCATGAAAACACATTTCATTCATCTTAAATAGTCCTTATATTTGCATAGAATATTCCTTGAATGTGACTATTGGTGACTGTTGTATAATTTCATTGAGCTGTAAAGTGCCTGATGTCTTTGTTTGTTTGCAGTCTTCCCTGTTTCCCTGCACCTCCTCCCAGCCTCCCAATCAACCTACACACTTGTTTTCCTTGTACTCACCACAAGATCATCTGTCTCCTTGCTTATAATAATAATCTCTTAAGCTTTTGCTTAATTTTTGAATCCTTGTGCATTTTATCTGTTCGATTAACTGTCCTGACACGCTATTCAAAGGTTTGCCAGTCTGCCTTGCTCTCCTCTACTCCAACCTCCTTCTCCAGCTCTTTCGCTCAGCCACAACTCACCCAGCCTGCCACGTACATTTCCTGTCCTGTTCCACTCCGCCACCTGCCTGCTTGCCACTCAATCAAAAGCCTCTCTCCCTCTCCAGCCTACCACTCCTCACATTCTTCCACCCTTAGCGTCACTCAACCCTATGCCTTTGTCAGAGTCAACCCTAATTGCTCCCATTCCCTCATTAGAGTCTAACAATAGACTGTCATTACCTGTCGCCAGTCTGAGTCTATGCTTTTCTTTTAACCTCCACCAGCTAATGACAGCATGACCAGTTTATGTAAAGCAACTCAGGACAAGCTCTTACGTGTTTTTTGTTTGTTTGTTTGTTTTTTGAAGAGTTTCTATTGGTTTACCTATGCACTTATCACTTTCAGTCATTAGGAAGTGATAAACATTGGTCTCAACCTGAACATGGAACCCAGAGGTGGAGCACAAAAAACACAAAACAAAACAAAAAAACAGAACTAACCGTAAGATTAAATTATATTCACTTTACATGGTTCTGTTTGTTGGGCTTTTGTCTTTACTAGATTTTAGCAAGGGCTTGGTGGTTATCAAAAAATATCAACGAAAGACTTTAAAAACATAAAAAGCAAACAAATGAACTTTTTTTAAAGTTCATTTGTTTTAAAAAACTGAAGAAATGAAATACATGTATATAAAAACGAGATGCTAAGGACAGCTAGATTTAGAAGATCGATGATAACCTTTCATTTCAACCTTTAATATAAAAACACATCAATATATACACATTCACATATGTACACATATGCATGTACACATGTATGTACACGCAGTACACACATGTGCTTTAAGAAAATAAAGAAAAATCTCAATGACATGAAATAATTACTTAATCATCAAGTCTGAGATGGAGCAGGAAAAGTATGTACATTCTTATTAGTCCCTACCCCACGCTCAACACTACTGATTTACCATATTCCTCATTAACCCCACGTCCCTGTATAAACTACCCCCACATGGATGTCATAGATATACAATAATTCAGATATAAATTAACATAATTCATATTCTTCAGCAGGTTTCTTTTTTTTTGACTAACATGATGTTAGTTTGATTTGTTTGGTTTTTTGTTTTTTTAAAATCTAAATTTAAGATTTTGGACCGTTAGTCAAGTATTTGCAGTGGGAATATTTTTCAGAGATAATCTAGAAAAAACAGTGAATGAGACATTTTCTGCACTTGGCCAAACTAGAAACTTGACAAAGTTGTATGAATGGCACAATACTAAAAAATAATACAAATATTTAGTCATGCACTCATTCATCTATTTTGATAACATTACTTTCAAAAAACCAAAAAAAAAGAAAAAACCTAAAGATGCTTGATATGTTTCTGAAATCATTACTGGCTGAAATTACATGGTGGCAGTGACTGAGGAACACTCATGTGTATTACAACTCTTTTTAGTAAATTTCCTCAAGCAAAATTATTACTGTGTAAGGTTTTAACTACTGTATACTGTCAAATCTGAAGAAAAAAAGTTAAACTGTCAGTTTTATTTACTTTTTCTCGGTTTGACAGTGCCTCTATTCACAAGGGAATGTCCTCCAGGCTATACGAGTGCATTTGCTTGTGTTCTTTATGAAAATGCCACTGAGCAGGTCCTGGAGCTCTCTGAACAACAATATCACTGTTGTCAAAAACAGCAAGAGAAATATCTGCTAAGTTTACTGTATGGCATTACTAGTGAGGTTCTCACTTTCAGTGGTGAGATATTTTTACTCTTGTGTTTGCAGTTACTCAAATAATCTGGTATTTGTGATTGTCTTATCACTAAACACTGGAAGTTTAATGCCTCGTGATCCAACTGTCACACACATGCTTTTTAAAAATGTATTTACTTTTTATAAAAAACAAAATGCCCACTGATGCACTACAGTCCTCCAACAAAACCTGAACCTTGTTTTTGGTATGTAATGGTTTACTTTAGGTCAGAGGATAACAGCTTTCTTTCTCCCTCAGATAATATTGAATCTGTAGAGGCCACTTGTATTGTCAGTCTATTGCTATCAGTGCACCCAGCGATCACTCTGTGTCCCAGCACTCTTTCACCTTAGGTAGATGAAGAATGATGAGCTGTTAACCTTTACTCTGTTGGAAATGAAAGGGCTGATATATATCAGTGAGCACCACAATTCTCCAGCCTCACACATTCACTCAGAATGGTTTGACGGATGGACAGATAGGCTAGTGCACTCCATGCTGATTGTTTCGACATGAACAACAGTGGATGTACGCACAAAAAAAAAAAAAAAAGAAAGAAGAAGAAGGTCTTGCTGCTCAGGAGTCCAGAATAAGGGGAAAAATAGACTCAGGAATAACAGGAAATTACGTTACTGTATATTATTGATATTTTTATTAGTCCATATTCATCCCGATGACAAATCAAATTTGAGCAGTTGCTCACCGTCGTGTAAAAATACTCTTTCATAATCAGTTATGAGGATTTGTGAACAGGCATTTAGCTGAAGTTGGTGATGAGGCAGGTTTGAGAGGCATGAATGTAAAGCCAGGGCCTTCAGCAGATCTATCCCGTTTAAATCATTGCCGGTTTGCAGATCACACTGACATCCATCAGACACGTCTGAGTACACTGAAAAAAATATGTTGTTGGATTTACTTAATTCAATGGTGGACATTTGTTGCACACAGATGTTTTGCTTTGGCAGCAACTTAAACAATTGAGTTAAATTAACACAATTTATTCATGTTCAATAAACCTGTGCAATTTGTGTTGATAAAATGTGACTTAAACATGTTTTGATGAAGTAATTTGAGCTCTTGGAATATTTTAATCCTTCACAATTTTTTCACTTTATCCCAACACCATTCAATAACTTTTACCCAATACTACTTGGTCACTTAAATACTACATGTTATCTTCAAATTACATTTTGCTATTATATTCTAGTATCAAATACACAATTTTCAAATGGAGGCCTTATAACAGATTGTATTGTTCTCTTCCAAGATGGTTGCTGGCATCCACCAGTAACCTTTAAAAACAAAATGTCTAATTTCACTGCATTGACAGTAGGTAAAGAATTAAACTGACATTACTCCTCCACTGAATCTATATAAATCAACAGTTAAATAATGTCAGTTCTTCCGTGTTCTCTGGAATCAATCACAGCAAAGAAATTAGACTGTTTCTTTTGAAAAATGTTACAGGACAATACAAAACATTCTATTTAAGGCCTCTGACGTCAAGATTCAGTTAAACAACAATTATAACTAAACAATTTGAGGAAATGTTAGTTTCCATTAACATTAAATTAGGTTACTGAATTGGCAAACACCTTCCTATTAACATTACCCATTTTACCCCAATAACTAAAGAAATTAGCACTTGCAGGTCAAAAACTTTATTCAAGAGACGCAAAAATAACATTGATACAGTGACTGTCAAAAATTACAGCACTGATCATACTGTGACATCTTGGTTCAAAACAGCATACTTAGAAATATTCAACGTTCTTTACTTCAACTGAATGAAACTGAAAATACCATTTCACACGACCCATATGGGATATTTAGACTGTATAACTGTTCACGCTACATCTCTTCACTAGTAAAAGAAAGAAAAAATACAAACAGAAATTGAAAAATGCTGCCAAACAGACAAACAGAGAACTTGTACAGAGCAAAAGGAAAAACAAACAACAACAACAAAAACAGCTTGTCCTCATGGCAGTTGCAGAGTATATAAAAATGAACCCTGCGATCTGCTCCTGGAATTGAGCTTCAAAAATGCAGCAGAACAAGTGTGAGATTTAAATGTCCTCTCACCTAGAGCTGATCACCTTGCATGCATAACAGTGAGCTTTCCTTGCAGGAGCAGTTTTGTCTTAGTTGTGAGCTTTTCTTGAGAGCTGAGTTGCATCCAACTCCATTACCACCCATTGAATCACCTCAAAAGTGTAGCAGAGCTGTGATGGGTAACTCATATTGAAGGAATAAAAAAGGTCCAAACAGCATGGCTACTGCAAAGGTCACGTTATCCAGATCTTGAAGAACTACTATACCCTCGATGATGATGCCAACATCAGAAAAGTCATTGCCTGGCGCATCTCTGGAGACAGATGTTCATTGTGGTTTTCTCAATCTGTGCAGTGGCCTCAGTCAAGTCCTGGTTAAACACAAAACATTTTTTTAAGATTCCCTTTTAAACTCATCTCTTTTGAATCTACCAGTTCTAATGTTAGAGTAATTTAAACCATAGTAAATAGCTATAGCCAAAGAGTTGCCTGCCATGCTGCCATTCATGGTCTAACAGAGTTTCTAAGAGAGAGTGAAAAACATAATAATTTCAAATGCTTTACATTAGTTTTTGTTAGAAAGACACCGGCCCATCAGAAATCCAGGTTATGTCACTCAGAAGATGTTAGAATTTAGACTTTCAGCCCCACAATTTGGTTAGCTGTTGGTCAGTTGGTCTTTTTTTTTTTTTTCCAAACAAAAGCTAATGTAAATATTGGGGGGATTTTTCTTTGTTCACTAGAATGACAAATTTAAAGTTTTTTCACACTGATGTGACCCCTAATACAGGGGTAGGGGTGGGGCCTCAAGGGCCGGCGGCCGAGTTCACTACTAGGCCTCATGTGAACTTCAAATTATTAAAGAGGACTACTGGTCCTAACCAGTCCAATGAGGATCAAGTGGATAACTAAATGCATTTTTAAATGTTGCAAAGCCACAATCTACTCATAAAACACTCACCATGAACTCCTGCACCAAGATGTTGCAATTGTCTTTCACACAGATGCGGAGCACTTTGATGAGACTCCCTTTGAGCATTAATGTCATCCTAAAGTATTATAACAAAGAAAACAGAGATTTGTGAACTTTTCAGTAGCACAGAAGAAAATGATCCCAGACAAAAACTTGACTTTTTAAACCAGTCAACATGCAACACCAGCATCTACAAAGCAATATCAAAAATTCCTGTTTGACATCAACTTTATGGATATATAGTTTCCAGAACATATATTTTTAAAAAAAGATAATTTTTTCTCAGTGGGCCAGTAAATGCATGACAAAAAAGAATGGCATCCTTTCAGTGGAATCAGTACTCACAGGTAATAGTTGACTGTTTCAATGGATGCAGCATAAAAATCTTTTACTGACCTAATGCAATACATATACACTTTGTAGTTAAAGAATTTTAAAGTTCTTACTGTCATCATGGCAGCTACATCCTTTAGCTTTGTGCACTGTTCCCCCGATCACTTTGCAAACACTTTCAGCAGACTGTCAGAGAGAAACTCAGCTCCGTCAGAAACCTTGACTGTAAAGGCATGGTTGGGATGCACTGGAATGCTGCATTTTATCTGAAATAACATTTTGAAATTTTGAAATAACAGCAGGCACTGTGCTTGGTTAATCAGTAATGTTTTGTTGAATAAAAACTGTGTTTCCAGATCTTATGGGATTAAAAAAATCCAAAGATGTTTGTTTCTGATTTGCAACCCAAGAACCCACAAGTTACAACCTCATTTTAGTTCAAGTGTGCATTAATGTGAGTCCAGTAATCACCTTTCTGACAATACATACAGGTATAAGTTAAACCTATGGCAGATTTTGGATTTCTCAGTTGTTTTAATAGGGTGGTCTATTTGTGTATGCATGCACCTAATAATTATACAAAACCTATTATAATTAAGTTACAGAAACCTTAAGCGAAAATAGAATATACTTTCTTACCATAACACCTTGAACCCACAATCCATCAGCTGACTCCTGGTGAAATGCAGAATAGATGTGGTCTCTCAATGTGCAGCAAAAAAAACAAAAAGAAAAGGACAGCAGGTGAGGGCAGGAGGGGTAGGGATGTAAGCTAGCATAATGCCGCTAATGATATTAGCTAAAGCTGTTCAATGTCCAAAATCTCACTAACACCACGGTGCAGTAAATACACAATGTAACTGAAGAGTCAGTTGGCAAATCTATTCACACAGAAAACCAAATTATGTTATGAGTGCCTCATAATTAGGTTTAATGTGATATTACGGCTCTTGTGCCAAAGACAAATTCAAATGAAAAAGCGCCAATTCTTTGACAACAGATAAAACAGCAAATAAGCTAATGGCTCTTTTTTAGCATGTTACATGGCGACACTCTAGACGTTTAACTACATTTGGCTGAAATATGGTAAATATTAATTCAAAAAATCAAGACATACCAAAAACGTAGAGTTGGCTGCTCGACTTGACTGAGATGGATGCCTTTTTTGAACCACGATCCAAAGCCCGCGAGATGAAATCACGCGTGGTTTCACGAGATTTAACGTTGCTATCTTATTGACTTACTTCACCTGAACATGATATGAACAATTTAATACACCCTTTCTGCATATCATGTAGTTTTTACACTATATAGTTACATTTATCTTTAAAACATGAGGTAATTGTGTTAAATACATGCAAGATGCTTACATAAATCCAAGAGATGGCCAGTCCCTTTTTTTCAGTGTAGGTAAAACTGAAAAGACGAGCTTGCTTTTCCCTCATTACCACCAGTGACTCCCTCATTACACAAAAATTGGATTCAAAACTATGCCCTTTGTATGAAACTACACTTAGTGTGAGCAGACTTCTAATAAGGAAAGCATTGCTTAGCAACTCGATGAAATAGGTAATAAAGGTTAAAAATATAAATTGTGCTGCTTTCAGCCTTAGTATAAAGCAACTGCCTGTGTAGAAATTTGTGTGACAAATGAAACATGCCACGATAAGTTGCACCGTTTTCCTGTTGCTTTTGTCTTTCAGATGTCAGGCCTCCACCTATGTGCCAATTAACTTTGAACTGGCCAGTGTCTGTTGGCTGATCTGGGCACAGTAGCCGATGAATAAATATTGCCTGACTATTAACCTTGCTGTTGTCCCTCTCTTTCATTAATTTTGGTTGTCTTGTGTTGTTAATTGTGCATAAAACACAGATCACCAAAAACTTTAAAACACCAGTTTCTTATTTTTGCTTCAAACATCTGTTGTATGTTCTCTGTAGTACATTTATTAAAATGAGTCATAAATGCATTAAAATCTTTCTCTTGAAACTGAAAAGCTGAGGTTCAACACTACTAGTATTGTATCACATCAAAACAAGAATCTAAAATATATTTAACAAAACACATGATTCAAAACGTCAAACACTTCTATAACAGAAAAATGTAAACTCAATTTCATTGAATATGAAAAATCTCAAAAACAACACAAACCGTGGACCATGCAATCATTTCAAATGATATTTAAAAATGAGCTAAAATTAAGTCACTGAACTGAAACTCCAACATTTGTAGTGCTGGTGCTTTTAGGAGAATTCACATTTAGCTTTGTAGTTTTATATCACATATCATATGGCTTGTTGTGCAGATAATTGCATTAACAGCATTTCCAAGCTGTATATGATCAATATTTTAGGGAAATTTATGAAATTGTAGGATTTTATTTTTACATTATAACCAATTAGCAAATATCTGTGACTTTACGATATATCCGTATATAGTCTTTGGATGCACTTTGCCTACCAAGCTTGCTAGCATTATCTGACAAGTACAATCCCCTGTTGAAATGAGGATTACAATCAAATAGTCAATTTTGCTCAGCCTAGTCCTGAGTAACGTGAACAAGATGATTCTGTGACAAGCAAACCAAATAAGAGCTATAATGAAAGATTGTTCAGTGGTTATTGTAAGTCCTCTAGCACAAGAAAGGAGGCGATTCTATCCCACTGTTCACAGCAAACAGGTCACGTAAGTGTTAATTAACAGTGTGTTTTCCCTTTCATGTTATAAACAGCTGATATGTTTCGTGCGTTTAAAAAAAATAAAATAAATATGTACTTCATGCTGTTTTTTAAAAATGTGCTTGTTATTTTCACTTCATAACTTAAAAAAAAAAACACCTTATTGATGGATACTCTAAGCTGTTCCTTTATTCACATGGGGTTACCGTAGCAAATGTAACCACATGTTTTCTTTGACAGCGTTTTATGTCAGATGCAACTCTCGCAAGGATTTGTGTCTCCTCCTGGTTGAGAATCAGGGAGCTTTCCTCATGTTAGTCAAATGTATTGTTAACCGTTACCTTAGGTAGCCACTAGAATACCATGTATACAGATAATTATTGACATAGACAAATTGACTTTAAGGCTTGCCCTTTAATCAGTTTCAGTCTATTGGCTGTATTCCTCGTCGTTATTATTATTATTATTTAAATCGCACATGAAATTCTAATAATGGTGTTTTACAGTATGGGAAGGAAAACATGAATAGATGATGAGCAACATATTTCAACATGACAAGCATTTTGTTTCACAACCCAACAACTAAAACTTTTTGTCAACCTTGGTAATGAAATTCTTCTTTTTATTTTGACGAGCTTCATGAAACTGTACTTCTGGTGCCAAAAATCTACATGAAAATTATTCATTGTGAGGTTATTAAGTAGCCTACAGTAAATGCTATTGGATTCTTTCACTTATGAATTCCCATTAAAAGGTAAAGGAGAAATGTTAATGTTTTCCACTGAGATGGGGGGGTGATCATTAAAACATACAAATTTGACAGAGGTCATTAAAAAACAAACAAACGACATTGGGAATGATAAAATGCTAACCTTTAGAGTGCACCATGCCTTATGCGTATGCCTGTGTATAAAATATTACACAGTAGAATATCACAGTGTCATCATTATGCAGTTATATTTTTGGTACATACTGTACATGTTTTCCCTTCAGATCTTTATGCTCTTTATGTGACCCCCAGCTTATGATTATTTTTTTGTATTATTATTTTATCTCCACCCAGCAGCTTTTTAGGCACAGACGCCTCAAACCTCACTGTCAATTGTTGGCCATATATTCCCTCTTCCCAAAGCTCATTCAAAACGCAGGCCTCTGCAATAATACCATCTGCATTATTTAATGTGTGCATAAATGTGTGTGTGCGTGTTTTCTATAGAGAGACTGGGGCTCTGTCCATATATTAGCTATCGGACAAACTTGCAAAACTCTCTCATATATCACCGTTTTCTGTGAACTTCAGCCTCTTCTTTCCAAGCACATTCATACACAGATAAACATCACTGAAGAAAACCAAGAATCTTGAGCAGTAAGACTCAAGAAGCAACTTAAAAGAACTCTTGGTTTTCCTCTGCTTGGAGCTGACATCCAACTTTATCTCTGGTTTTCTTTGTTATGGATGTGCAATGATATTGTATTTGGACAAAAGTGTGGCTCAGGATGTTCAAGCTTGTTTTCTTGAGTCAGACTTCACATAGAAGTGTAAACACAAAAGCATCTCGCAGATCATTCACACTAATCAGTTAACAAAAGGAAATGTTAGGCCACCATAATTAGTGCCTTAAAAATAAAGCACTGAAGTGACTTTCAAACGGAAGTTATTTCAGTGTTGAAGCTTTTGCCTGTCGATCTGTTTATAACTCTCAGGGCTTGGTATATTTACACACACACACGCATGCATAAGTGATTCTGTAAATAAACCGGCATTTATAAAATAAAAAGCAGATGCAGCTGACATGACGTGGTGGGAATTATGCACATGGTACTCATAGTACAACAGTGTTATTGTTTTATTGAAATCTGCATGCCAGAATCTGAAATGGAAATAAAATAAAATGTTTGTCTTTTAAAGTCTTTTTCAGTATGAACACTGAATAAATTCACATTCATTGATGAACCACAGCTCTGAATTATGGTCATGAAAGTTATGACATATATGACAGCTGCTGTGTTACTGATTGTTACAGATGTTACTCTTCTGCTCTTGTCACTGACACATCTGATGATAGCTAAAGCATTCTAAGGCAAAGGTGCAAAAGAGCACACATTCATCACATAGCTAGAAGTACAAATATGTGTATGAGTACTGATTCAAGTATGAGTGAATAAGTACAGGATCTGAAATACACAAAGTCAAAAGAAAATAGTAACCTTCCTTTTAAATGACATTTCTATAACCCATTTACTATCCAGCTTAACTGAATATAATGTAATTAATATAGTATAAAAATAACATTAATATAGTGGAAAGGAAATGTTATTTCAATTTAACCTGTAATGAATTTAGTCAGCTTGAACTTCCATTATGTAGAACATGAGCAGATAAAAAACAAACAAAGGGGAATTTTAAAACGTAGCTCTGTTTGCCGTTAGCTACCCACCTACTATATGGGTACGTCTACATATTTAAACACCATATTGGGAAGATCAGGTGCAGTGTGATGATTCATTTTGAAATAAGTCACAACAACGTCTTTTGTGAGCTCCAGTAGATTTGGGTACAGGATGTGATCAGCTGACCTGTGCTGCTGCACTTTGTGGATTTAACCAGGATATAAGCAAATGTTACATGAGCTATAATTTTCATGATGCTGGTCTGATCATTAGTTTAAATATAAATTGATGTTGGAAACGTGGCATATCCTTGATGTTACCCAACACTGACCGTGAGCACCATAGCCGCTCCGCACCAATCCAGCATCTTATATAAAGTGCTGCAAACTAACTAGTGTAAACTAACCAGTAATTTCATGCAACCTTAGAATAACACAAGGGTAGTATACCTGCAGGACGTTTCACAATATAAACACCTAACCTCAGCAACCGGTGTCCTGTTTTTCAAACAACTTTCTCCATCATCTATGATTAGCTTGCAGACAAAGTGTGTGACATTTAGGTTTGAATTGCTTTGATGCTTGAAAACACGCAGTAATGCAAAATAATCAGTAACTTCCCTGAAAAGCTTTAAACCTAAAGGAACAAGGCTGTTTAAAAAATGCAAAGTGTAGAAAGTAGAGATGTGTGTGCAAAACTTTGTGGCGTAAAAGTAAAAAAATTATAAGAAAAAAAAAACCTCAAAGTACAGTTAACTAAGAATTCTATTCAAGTACAGTAATGAAGTATTTGTACTTCATTACTTCCAACTACTGCTCAGGTGTTAATATGAAATTGCAAGTTAAAGGCTGTTTTCACTTCAGCTTATGGAAATAGAGGTAATAGTTTCACAGTGATTAATATTTGGCAAACAGAATCAAGTGTGTGGTTTATAGATCTGACAAAAAGAATACTCTATATTTCACATACATACATTTTAGTCCATATACCTACAGAAGAATTTAGCCACAAGTTTTATGCATCTGAACCCAGGAGCGTTTCAACACACAGGTATGGACAGCAAAAGAAGATTGCTTGTTCACTCCTGTGTGCAGGAAAATGAGGACAAGCTGATCGATTTATCCTTTTGTATTCCTATCAGTGGGATATCTGCCTATCGGTGCTTTCTCCTCTACTTGTTCTTATCTCTATCTGCTGTGCATCAGTGTAGGTGTGAGGCATTTGATCGAAAATGATATTTAATTTGGTTGACTTTTTTTTTTTTTTTTTTTTTTTACACAGGCAGTGAAATCTCTTGTTAGATATCATTTCTCAGTTTTATCTCCGTTCTCTCCTAAAGTTACTGTATGTCACTGGGCTGTAATTCAGACAAATGCCTCTGGTTCGCACAATGTTAGCTTTTACCGGGACCTTTTTTATAGACTTGACATTGCAAGTTTGCCAGAGAAGAGAGTAGCCAGCAGGATCGCCTCTGGCTGTCCTCCCCTACCCCTGACCACTACTGTGAGCACTGATTTGGGATACAAGATCAAAGGTTGGTCCAATATGACACGTGCCAGGTGTACTTCTACATGCAGTATAGAACAGAGTAGTCAAAACAAGCAGTGAACGAATACATGAAAAGCTTCTTGTGTGTGTTTTTTTGACAGCTGAGACTATTAACCCCCAAAACTCTTCAGTGGAAATTGTAATAATTTTCAAGCAGAGTCATCAGGAGGGCCAAATAGTGAAGAAATGAACAAAAGTGAAACATAATTCATATTTCAGGAAGTAAAAAGATCACAGTAAAACATGGTTTATTGGTTGGACCTGTGGTCTGAGATAATGGAAGCTGCCTGGTGCAGGCGAGAGGCTGAAAAGCATTGGGGAGATTGGCTAAAGAACAAAGCTGTGATGAGTGAAGGAAGCGAAGAGCAAAGGCCGACTGGTGGGTGTTCAAAAACAAGCATTAGGCCCAGAGAGGTGGCGTCTGATACCCAACCTGACATATAGACACAGACATACAGGCACACACAGACACAAACATCCATTCCCACCCTCATGCTCTCATATGCACTCACTCCACACTCAACCAACGTGGAGACAGACATAAAGAGACGCTGTACACACAATCACACTCCCCAAGCGTACTCTACAAACCAGGTCTAGGTACCCTTGCCCCTGGAGGGGGGAACTGCACCCAGACCCAGGTGGTGTTACCCTTTTCCCTGCGGTGGGGAGAGGCAGACCACCCCGACTCCGCAGCAGCAGGGAGGCCCCACACTCCAGACCGCAGTCGGACGGCCAACTCCTCCTACTAGCCCTCCCGCTCCAGCAGGCCGCAGAGAATGGGGGTGGGAGAAGACTCCAAACCTCCCTCCACCCGCTCATTGTAATGTTGATGCATGTGTGTTCTAAGGTGCAATTAAAACCCAGGAGGGCATGGAGCTACCTGCCAAGGAGCAGCAGGTAAGCGCATAGTCCCTCCTGCTAGCCCTCAATGACTAAGTGTATTTAAAATTGAGAGGTGGGCAACGACGTCAGGGGTGAGGTGTACCCCCTGATGGTGATTTGGACTCCGTGATTGTGCCCACCCCCAAGATCCTATATGTATGTGTAATGAGAGTGTGAATAATGTGAATGTCTAAGTTGTGGGATAAAATTGAGGCAGAGGCAGCCAGAAGGGGACAGAGGGGGGGGGTAGCCTCCTCTGCACCCTGGTGACATACCCCCACTCCAAGGCCCTGCATGTGTGGGTGGTTGTGGAGGAGCGGGAAGAGGGAGGCAGCTGGAGATGGGGAGGGAAGGAAGGGAGGGGCAGGTAACCCCTCCCTGGGGGCAGGTAACCCCTCCCTGGGGCCAGCTCCCCCGCTGACCCCAGTAGGCACTCCCACCCTTCGCGACCCGCCAGGGAAGGGGGGCCCAGGCCCATCAGACCGGGGCCCAGTGCAGTAGCGCCCCCCGGCTCCACAGAGCCCTGGACAGTCCACCCAACCCCACCACAGAGAAAACTGCACCCACCCCACCATCCACACATCTTCCAGACTACATAAGACGGTAAACGCCCAGGCTGAGATCTTCCTCCACCTCTCCTGTATCTCCCCCTCCTGCAGAGAGTTCCTGAAGAGAAGAAAGCTCCTGCAAGATGTGACCATCCCCCCCACCAGTTGAAGAGCCCCCCAGGCGGCTCAACGCACCGGCGGCACCCTGCTCCAGGGCCGGGCCCCCATGCACCCACCCGCCCACAACCCCGGCAACACACCAACCAGGACCCAAGCCCCCGAGGCCCGGCCCGGGCCCCAGCCCAGAGACGGAGCGCCCCCAGAACCTCACGCCCATCCCGGACCCACCCAGGGGCAGCCAGGTTGCCAGGTCAGTAACCCACGTCCGTCAGGCCCTCCAAGGTTTGGAGGCCTATCTCCACCCACCACCACTTCCCCTGCCGGTGGCGGACTCCCTCAGGTGTCGGTGTGTTGGTGGTTCTTTGTGTCTGGGGGTGGGCGTCCGGGTACACACCGGCTCACTCCTTGGCGGCCGCTTGTCGGGGCCTGGGGCCTGGGGCTCGCTCGGGCCCCTTTGGAGGTGGGGTGCCCCCGGCCTCTCGGCCTAGGGCTCGGTCACTCAGGCACAGCTGGGGGCCGGCGGAGCTCACGGGCGCGTCACTGCAACTCCCCCTGACTTCTGCTCCGCGGCTGCTGGGCGAGCCCTCATCTGGGACTCTCCTCAGCTCTTACTGGAACAGTGGCGCGGCTGCCCCTCTGTTGGTCTTCCATGGTCTCTTGTGTTCTGGGGGCCTCTGGATGTCTGGAGTTTTGATCTCCTCCATACCCGCTTCACACCCTGGAGGACGGGGCTGTGGCCCCCCCACACTCCCTAGCAGATCATTACATGGAGAAACCTTTGGAATGCAAGCATGCTGATCCACACAGGTATGCACACATGGGTATTCACAGACGCGGACTAAAGCTTTCTTGGCTGCTGCCTCAAAGCACACTGTGCGCTGTCTATCTTGCGTGCTGCACAATATCGTTTATTATTTAGTAAACATTGATATCTATGACTAGCTAGTTTATTGTGATGGTGCTTTGTTTTCTCTATTATTATGTTGCTCTTTGTTGTTTGCTGTCTCCTCTGTTTGTTTTTTTTGTTTGTTTGTTTTTTTTTTTTTTTTCTCCATACAGGTGACCCAGGAGTTCTTTTTTTTTTTCTCTCTCTCTTCCCCCCCCTTCTCACCGTCTCTTCTCCCCTTTGGTTTTCTTTCTTTCTCTCCCCCTCTCTCTCTCATTCATTCCCCCTGTCCTATTTATTAAAAAATAAAAAAAAATAAAAAAAAAAATGACAAAGGATGAACTGAAGCTCTGCCATCACGTAATGTCGCATACTGCTGTTTCTGATGTCATTTAGAAAAAAAAAAAAAAAAAAAAAAAAAACAAGCATTAGTCAAAGCAGAGTTCAAAAAAACAACACAAGGAAGACGCAAGTCTAACACGAACACGGCTGTAGTGCCGGAAAAAGTACTGAACAATTTGTCAGACAATTGTGAAGGTATAAATCCTGCTGGGTCCTAATGAGTGGATGTGCTGGTTAGGTATACCAGATGATTGGCCAGAGAGGCAGGAACGTGGCACCATGCTTGGACAGACAGACCTGCAGAGAGAGAGACAAACAGGGCAATAACAAGGTGAAGCACAGAATAAGAATAAGACAACCTGGATTACATCTTAGATTTGTAACTTGTCCACTAGTTGTATACCTATTAATTGTACTTAATGTCTGTCTTGCAATCATTAGTATACATAAGCATAATAAATGAAAATGGTAAGTATAGTCTTAAAGATTATGGTCAGCTTTTTAACATTGCCATTGTGGCCATGTCAGCATGTTAGCAGTTAACACAGCTGAGCGTACATCGTGCTGCTTTTTGCTCGATCCTCTGATTGCCAAATTAATAAATAAGCCATTTCAACTATAGTGAGAATTAATTAAATCTACATCAGCTGTAAACCTCGTGCTTAACATACATCTGAAATTTGTTTTGTTAACAGAGTCAGCTGATTTTTATCTTCGTGAGTGTTCTTTAAGTCTTCCAGGATTTTTCTTATTCGAGTGCTTCCTCGTGAAAATTTAAAGTGACTTGATACTCATGAATCATTTTGACTTCAAGGAGTTTAACTGTAATTTTCATTTTCAAAATCCCTTGTGTGGCCGGGTATCGTTCTATTCAATGTTCAGAGCACATTTACAAAGAGGGTGGGTAGGAAGGCCCTCCGGGATGTCAGAATATGTTGAGCCTTGTGGATTTCTAATGCGTGAAACATCTGTGGCGACGTATTCCTCATTGATCCTCCGTGACATTCCTGTCCTTAACCTTCTCTCTTTACTTTAACATCAAAGTTAGAAAGAGTGAATTTAAATAGCATATGAGATAGAGTTGGTGATTCTGGTAATTCCTTGGTAGAATTTCTTTGTTAATATTTCGATAGCTAATTTATCTGCTAATTGACCATTTTCCCACAACTTTGTGTCCACAGTGGGAGGCATCAGTGGATGATTTCACAGGCAACATTTTCTTGCCTAAGTACATCACCATTTACCAAGCCATTTCACACATTTACATAGTCTTCCTCCTACAGCAGTTCAGAGCTTCTTGGGGTTGACTGTATTTATCCAATGGCACAGTGGCACATGCAGACAAATAGCACATTTTTTTGTCTTGGAAAATTGATGTGTTCTGGATTCTTTTCTGCAAGTTTAATGTGACTCTTCCATCTGTTCATTGTCAGAATTGCAGCAGATGTGTGGATAAAAAGACAAATATAGAAAGACTTGGTAGCAAGAAGTTTGGGCTTTTATTCCTGATAAGCCAAGATAATTCATTTTGATATAATCTTATTGTGTATTTATGTTTGACTAAAAAGAATAATGAGAATCCAAATTTCTCTGGCCTCTGGCCACTGTCAATGATTGAACACCACTAATATTCATCCAGATTGTCTATTAATAACGCTGCTGCAGGGGCCATGTATTATTAGACCCGACTCTGCCTATAAACAAACAGAAACACCTCAGGGATTCATGAGATAACACCTTGATTCAATATCTGTAGCTGTGATAGATCATCATTCATGCAAGCCATCTGATGGACCACACTCTGTGTATGTGTGTGTGCAGGAGAGTGAGCGAATGTACGAGTGTGTGGCTGAGGGTGACCGAGAGAAATTGGGAGCATCAGCAGCATCAGCCTCAAATAAATGCAAACCTCACCTGCTCCTCAATCTGTAAAGACTGTAAGTAAAATGTGTGTGTACAAGATGCACAGGATGTAGCTTTGTGTGGGTTGTGGAGGTCTGAGGGAGAGTGCACGTACACACTCCCACGTCTGTCCTTCTTATACCTCGCTGACTTGTAAGCAGATCATCGAAGCAGCAGAGGACAGAAAGAACCCACAGAGGATTAACAACAATAGAAATCTATAAAATATCTTGACATCATCTGATTATTCACGAGACAAAAAGAGACTGCTGAACAACAGCATGCACTCTGAAAACGGCAGCTATGTAACACAGTGCTCACCTTTGATGCTGATACTCGTTTACCAGAGTTACTTATAGAAAATATGTTAGCCGTTTTTACCGCAATCTGTTCTTCTCATTTGACCTTGAGTCTTTTATATTTAGCTTATAGAAATGAATGTCTTTATCCTCCTTTAGTCATTTAATTTGTTCAGAAATGTTCTACATGCTCTACATTTACTTTATGTTCTGTTCCATTTGAAGCAGAAAGTCCAGAAAACCAAGTTATTAAAATTTTCAGCTGCCTTCAGGTTCACTTTAATCCACTCTACTATCCATCTAAACAGCAGTAAAAGTACAGAGTTCTTAATCTGGCCTACCACTGTAGTATAGATTACTGATTAGACTCAAGAACATGTTCCAGTAGTATTTTTAAGTGAAACCCACCCCCCAAAACACAGGCAATGCGTTGTACTCCAGGTATTGCTACCAATGTCTGCATGGCTCTACCTTGCTAAAAAGCAAAACATTGCCTCCTTTGGTAATTTTTCTGATTACTACTACTGGAACATGCTCTGATATTTAACTTCTGAATGTCATCGTATATTATGCGGTAAAAGGAACACTACACTCGTTTAAGTTCGATTAAGAATAGCATTTCTCTTATATTTGTGGATCCCTAAGAATATAATTTGTACCTTTCCACATAAACTGTTAGTGAGCTGGTGACAGGTAAAGTTTTATTCTCATGCATAATTCATAACTTGTTTTGGGGAGTCCTGTTATGCAATTAACCTTATATGGGAAGGCTGTAGCGTCCTGGGAGTTGTGCTGAGGTTGGTGTTTGTTTAAGTTTTGTGGATAACACATTTTCTCCGGGTGTTTGTTCTGGCAGGTCTGTAGGGCATCTTCTCTCTTGGGTTTCGAAATTGGATGTTGGCTTTAGAGGTATGGAGCTAAAGTGAGTGATACAGAGACACTGAGTAAACTCAGAGCTTAGATTTGGGCAGAAAGTTAGGGTGAATAGTTTTGTGTGTGTTTTGTAAAATGTTTTCATTATTTAGGTTGATGCTGAACTTGTAGCCCCATCTTTTCCTTCAGTGTTAGATTTTTATTCAGAAGAAAATTTGCAGATACAGCTTTCTTGGTCATGCATTGTGTCAGATGCCCCCTTTCAACTGACACAATTTTAGTTGTAGAGGCTGTTCTGTTGTATTTCCATGGTATTGTTCATGGGCTGTAGTTTATTTATCTTTACCCTCCAGTTATATTTAATATTTTCCTTCTACCTTGTTCAGAAGACTAGGAATTCTTAAAGTATTATGTATGCACATCTCTCTTTCACAGAGCTTTTCTCCAGATGATAATAAATACTAAATATTGACTCTATTTATTATACTATGCTCACTTACTTACTTCCTGAGGCAGTGTGTCCATTCATGACCTGGTTCAAAGATAGGAACCCCAAGAGTCTCTACTCTGTGTTTCAATCATCCAAAAGCATCTCCGCCAGCTGTTGAATGAGAAGAGATGGCAGGATAATAGTGGGCTTCTTTCTAGTGTAATGTAGATCTTCTGTATGTTCTTGTGAGTTACGTATTATCCTCTTTCAAACGATGCAGCTGTAAGACTCAAATACAGCTAATATATTGTCATCAGTCTTCCTCCTGCATCCTCACCAGTTTGACATAAAAACTGACATCAAGGTTTGTTGATAAAACAGCACTGTGCACAATGTGTCTATGCAAACAACAGAAAAGGCTGCTGGCAACCAAGTTTGGCAAGCTCTAAGACACAGATGTTACGGCTGAGAGGGCCAGGCTGTGGGTGTGGACTCAAATGCAGACACAGAGGGAGGCAAAACGGGCGTGAACACAGTGCTTTATTTACAGTGCCTAGTTAACTTACAAAGCAGGAAACTATGAATGCTATGAACTCTGGAAGCTATGAGGTCAAACTATGAACATGAAACTGAGTGCTATGACTAGGTGCTAGATTTCATGGACGGATCCTGGGAATGGAAAAAGGGGCAGCGGCTTGATTGGAAGTATGCAGTCAGTGTTGCAGGTTAAAGTGTCATGCGAGGAGGGGTGTCCAAGGGGTTTCGGGTGAGGAGTGTCCAGAGAGGGTCCAGAATATACTTGGAGCAAGGGACTTGGCAGGGAGGCAGGCAGGTGGAGTCTAATGATGAAAAGGAAGCAACCAGATGACAGAACCAGCGTTCAGGTGGAGATGTGAGTAGTTTAGCTTGGGAAGCGTGACTGCCAGGTGGGTCCTAGGACAAAGAAAACACAGTGAGGAGAAATGCAATTGTTTAGGGCTCTCACAAGGGCTTGGTGGCCTAGCACTGACGTGAGTTAGCAGAAGATCTGGCAGAGGTCTGTTGTGAGTGCTTGTCTTATATGCTGGTGACTTGATTGGAACCAGGTGTAGAAGCTGATTGGAGTCTCTGCCTGAAGGTGGAGCCCAGCGGAGTGGAAAAACCCTGCACTCACCCGGGCCATGACAACAGATAAACACAGTTAAATATTATTTTGATGGGCCTGAGTGCGAATGTACTTAAGCCTACTTCCACAGACAATAGCCAACTGCAGATACAAGGTGGAGGTCATTTAAAGGATGACTGCAAAGGGTAGAATTTGTTTTTTGCTTTGGTAGACCAGTAGGAAAACTCTGCCTGTCATCCGTTTCAAAAACAACAAAAAAAGGTCTGAATGAGATTTTTCAAGTTCGTCTGAACACAAGAAGACTGCTGGCCTAGGAGATACAATAACTGCACAAATGTAGTCCCATATGTCTAAAAATAGATTTTAAAAAGATCACTAGAATTACTAGACACATACTTAACATTTAATGAACAAGCCTTTGATATTGGATTTGAATGGAATGAGTCTTTCAGGGAAAAAAAAATTAAAGAGCCTTAGAGTCATCTAATGCAGTTGTTATGCACCAGTCCACATCAAGTAAAGAGGCCAACTCAGGACAAGGACATGTTGGATGCCTGTTTAATCCCTTGTCTGGAGTTTAACATAGTGTGTTATAATAAATTTAGAAATATATTTATTTATTTCCTGTATTTTCACTTCCTTGTTTTTCCCTTTCTGATTTTGAATAATGGTGAACCTTGCTGACCTTTCTAAATGTTTAGACACATAAATTCTACTTTTTCTGTGGTCTCCATGAAATATATTACCCCTGTTATTATATACCATGAAATATATTGACTGTTGCAAACCCACAATATCTTGTCCTTTTCTAGCTTCACTTACATGCAGAGCTGTAACTGGTCCAAGCACTCACAAACCTTTGGTTATCAAGTTGATCCAGGGTTTCCTAATCTAGCTGTAGGAGTACTTGGAAGATGTGCAGATGCAAACATGTTAAATACGTGAATGTATATAACGAATGAAGAGCAAACTTTAGTTTTGTTACAAAAAAAGAAAAAGAGAGGTTAAATATGCATTACATGAATTAATCCTGTAATTCTGGCCTAAGAATTTTTTTTTTTCGTTCTTTCAAGTTTTTAACATGTTGAGTGACAGTAAATCTAACTGTGAATATAAATTCTCACTGAAAGAATCATGAAAAGATAAAGGCTTTAGATGATCCCCAAAAAGATCAGACAACCCGGACCTTCTTACTATGTGTGAACATCTTAAACATAGGTGTGCCACATAAGTTACCTGGTAAGAAGTGAAACTCTTTCAAAACACTGATAATCCAAGGTTTAACCTGAAGTCACCTTGCTAAGTCCCAAATCTTGCTTTGTAGTACAAGTTCTCTGTTCTCACTTGCTCCCTGACAAAAATCTTACCACTTACCCGTCTTAACATAAATGCGCGTCTGGTCCCTTGTCACTAGTATTTGAGAGGGATATTACCAGATTTATAGGAGCTTGTGGACTCTGTGCCTTTCTAGTTCACACAGACACATTTGGTAAACAATTCATCTTAAGTCAGAACCATCCTACGGAATTTACCATTCACTTGCAACACTTGGGTAACAGGTGCAATCGACCATGCTACACTGCTGTAATTACCATGGCACTCTGCAGTCTGCCGTTTCATTACAGGTCACTGCTGTATATGCGACATATCTAATGCTCAAATACCCGGCAAGAAATACCATGACATAAATAAGCGCTAACCCACACATTTTCACAGATACACAGATTAACGCACACAAGGGCTTTCTCTCTTCCCCTTTTCTCTCTCTGTCTTTTACACGCTTGAATTCAAGTAAAACATTACAGTAATTGTTTGTCGCTGGGAACATATTTTCCTCGAGTAGCTGAACTGAAGAGCTGAAGATTTACTGAGTGACAAAAATAAATCTGTACTTGTATTGGCAGATGTATTCACAAATATAATGACAAAGGAACTTGAGAAAAAGGTGCATTGACTCTTGTCATGTCTTCAATGCTTCTACTTCCATGACAAATATCTGCAACTTTGTTACCTACTTATGACCATTTATAGAGAATAAAATGTCAATGATGATTTGAGTGATTTCTTCATTTATTAAAATATGAATGACTACTACTGCATCTTTAGACATGTGAGCCAATGAAACAGCACATATTTGTTCCATTTAAAAGAGATAAGATTAAGCTATTATTCTCAGTTGCTGTAGGCAGCTGGCATTTAAATTTGTCTGGCAAGACTACATGAATGAATCTTGTATTCGTTACAAAATGATAAAAACATAAAAACAAGTCAATGATACAAACAAGACTGGTGAACCATAGAATAGTGAATGTCAGTACTTAACTTAATCAAGTGCCTTTCCTTAAAGAGCACTGGTTATCAGCAGCATGATGTTTTTATTGTTGATTGCCTTTATGAACAGTGTGTTCAGCCTAAATGTAAGAGCAAGGATATTCTTCTGTAACTGAGGCCACATCGTCCCTGATTTCACCCTTTACGTGTTATTGTAGCAGAGGGGATTTATTGTCTCGCACTGTGTGGCCAAAGTATTTATGTTTCATTGCCATCTTGATGGGATTGACAATTTCTCTTTTTCGTTTACACGATTGGCTGTCCAAGGTATCCTCAGAGTCTTTCTGTATGGCCACGTCTCAAATGCCTGCAAATATAAAATAATAATAAGGAATATTTTGCAACTTATCTGATTAACTGACAACAGGTCAGTAAGGTGACTGTGTTTGGAAAGAGCATCTCAGGCAGAGTTTCTCTGAAGAAAAGATTGAAATCTGGAAAAAACTGCACATCAGGAAAGATACCAGTGCTGAAAGGTATACATGGGGTTTAGAGCAACATACGCTCGTATCCAGACAACCTCTTTTTCAAAGAAGGCTTTGCATATTTCAGCAAGACCATGCTAAATGCAGTACTGCATTTATTACAACAGCATCCCTGCACAGTAAAAACGTCTAGGACTGAACTGGCCTGCCTGCAATCCAGACCTCCAATTGAAAATGTTTGATGCATTAGTTTTCAATTTACTTTTATTGAAATGAACCAAATCAGAATCACAGTCACTCAAGGCTCTTTATGTTGTAAGGTACGGATCCTACAATCATGAACAGTCATGAAATAAGAAATATGACAGATGGCTGAGCAGCTAGAATCCTCTGTTAACAGGAGAGGGGATGCTACACAGTGGTAAACATGGCTCTGTCTAAACTTTGAAATGTGTTGCTGCCATTACATTTAAAATGATGATTTGATCATCCTGATTTAAGCATTTCATGCATTTATATGCAGTCGTTGTCTATTGCTTATTGTGCTGAGACTGATCAAGTTTTCTTACAAACAGGGTTTGATTGCCTTTAATTTCCCAGATTGTTTATCTTCATATTTTCTTTGTGTACTACATGTTCAGTGAACATGTAGTAACACTTGTGCACTTTAATTGTTTTTACAGAGGGTAAGTAGGTTGCAGTCTGCTAGGACTTTGCCTTCCTTTCATTGCATGTTTCTATATCAGTTATGTTCACTCATTCTTGTCTTTCTTTCTCTGTTTCACTCTCATTTAGGGCCATTCACATTCAGTACAATAATCCATACAAACACTTATTTCTATTCATGAGTTTGTCTTCGTCTCTCTGTAGTTCCACCCATGAAAATGTCAACACTGAGAATGGTCTCCCATGGGGTGGTTTTATGCACCACACCTGTGAACAAAAGGTGCATGCACATTTACTAGACTCTGCTTTTGTTAGAGCTCCACACTGCCATCCATGGACATCTTATTACAGTCACATTTCTGTCAAAACCTCTGGACATGTCCTTGTTCTGACTATTTAAAATCAGTCATTTTACTGAATGCTACATCAACAAAATATTTAATCCACTAAAAAAAACTGGCCTTTGACAACTTTATGGTCGTTATCTGTTTTCTGTATAGAAAAAGGCTTGCGACTGTTGTTTTTGTTCACATTGCAGGCAAAAATCTAAATAAAGAAAATCCCAAAACATCCTGAGACTAATATATTTCTAAATCATCCGACTCTTTAAGACAATTTCTCTTTGAACACAACTTATCATTTTATTTGATAAGAGGTTTTCTGTGAGGAGAGCCACACTTAGACTGAGATTTTGCTCTAATTTATCCGTCAGGTTTTGCCTATATTCAGTGAAAAATATCATGTGTTAGTCTACGTTCCAAGATTTGGCAAATGCTGTAAACCCCTTTACCTGAGAATAATGTATAATTCCCTGACAGGCAGATTAAGCCAAAAGCATTTCTTTTCCCCAAAATCATAACAAACAAGCACACTGTCCCAGACCTGCCACTACCTCTGAGACACTCCTGGGTTTGATGTACTGCTGACTGCCCATTTTGTACCATGTTCTGTTAACTGGTCAGGGGAATCCCCTTTTAGCAGGGGAAATGAAAATCCTGGCCAAATGTGTTGCTTTGACCACTGTGGGCACACCAAAGGTAGTTTTTGACATATTTTTTGATAGCATGCCTGTCTCCATCAAAAACACAGGGTAGTTCTCCTGGGTAGTTCAGTTTCACCAGCGGGACTGCTTCACAACTCAGTGCCTCCAGAGGAGGAGGAGGAGGAGGAGGAGGGGGGGAGTAAAGCAAAGCGTGATTTTTCTCAGCTATTTTACTTTTATTCTATTATCTCAGCATCTCCTGAGAAGGTCATTTCTTCTACTACTGCGTTAGTTACAAGTTAGTTACAAAAAAACCTCCAAAACAAAACAAAACCCCAGCAATAATAAAAATATAGATATATACCACCATCACACACACACACACACACACACACACACACACACACACACACACACACACACACACACACACACACACACACACACACACACACACTATTTTTAAAATCATTATTTGGCAAATTTTTTGTTTGGTAAAATTGAAAAACTTCTATTTGAACATGTAAAAACAGGGAATCTAAGTAGATAAACACTTCTAGTACATGTTTACATGATTAAATTTCTGATCAAAATCCCATTACGTTTGCAATAAACTGTAAATCACAATCCACACAACGTTAACGCCGCAGGCTAATGATGGAAAAGTCTCCAGCATCACTAAGGTGCCAAATCTTGCTAGCCGACTGACCAAGTTGCACACAAGTGTGGCTGTGCAGTGGGAATTTACCTTCACAGCTGAAACGTTTGCTGGATAAGATGCATTGTTTATCTACAGCTTATGTATTTGGACATGATTTTGAGAGATATTTGCAAACAGTGGAGTTAAGATAACAAACACTGGAAATATCGGAAAGTCCAGGCTTCTGATTGCATGATTGCTTGCCTGTTTTTGTGTGCAGCTCGATTTTTCAGCTTGTTTCTTTGGCCAGCTTTTTGCGTAGTGTGTTGATGTAGCTTCTTGTGTTTTTTACGTTTTGACTCGTTTTTGTAAAAGACATAACACCACACACTATATAATTAACACACATGCAGGAAACGTGTGATATTATTTGAGGCGCAGTTAAAGGCGGCAATAAATAAAATACATGCAAACAGAATTACAAAACTCATCCAAGTTTTATTACTGGTTAAATCTGCCTGTTATTTTCTTGATTAGCTAACACTAAAAAGCTTTAGCTGTCTTTACTGTATATGCAGTAGAGCCTTTGCAGTTTATCTTTTTAAAATTTGACACACATCTTTGGGATGTGTGTCAAATTTGCTTGTTCCCTTTGTGCTTTCATAGGCTCTCTCAAGGCACCTCAGATTCCTCCCAGAGTCCAGACACACGCTTAGTTTAATTGGCTAAACCGGCTCTATGTGTGAATGTGAGCACCGAAGGTTGTCTGTCTCTCTGTGTTAGCCATTGGAAAGACTGGTGACAGCAGGGTGTACCCTCTCTTTCATACTATGACAGCTGGGATAGTCTCCAGCACCCCTGTGACTATGAAAATGGATGGATGAATATATAATAGTAGAAGTAAGACTAAAATGCTGAATCACCTGTGGATGCCTTCAGATCAGGTAATGATTTTATACATATAAAGAGCACAGTTCTGTTTTAATTCTGGCTTTATTAGGATATGTCATTGCACTAATTAATGAGCAAGCAGCAGTGCCTCCTCTGCAGTGACTACCTGAAACTGCACAGCGACAAAGCAGTAGATTAAAAGTTCTGCAGAGTAGCTGTTCATTGTGTTCTTCCTTTTCTCATTGATCAATGAAAGTGAATTGCTTTAGGAATAAATGCATGATTAATACCGATACACAGTTCATACGCACTTACATTGTTCCAAGGTTACACTGTACTCCTTCAATATAATGAGAAAACCTTGCAATATGTTTACACCCATAAAATAAAATGCAGGCACCTTGAAGGGAAATGGCAATGTCAATACACCATAATCTATCCCGGTGCTGATGTTGTCTTATCCCTGAGGATATCAATACTATAAAGGATTCAGTAGACTGAGCTCTACATCCGGCTCGTTGCTTTTTTCTCGTGAATGATGGAGAGACTCAATTCAGATGTAATGCCGAGTTCACCATCATCAGCTTTAGTCTAACAAGACAGGCTCAAAGTACCATGACGGGCTCTCCAGGGAAGGAAGTCAGCAGAAACCATACAAGTTTCTTCTTGGCATAATATAAATTCCAATGTGTTTGTCATTTTAAATTAATGCTTGGCCAACTATTGTCACTGTATTGGCTGCTAGCAGTGAGTAGACTGAAGACTGATAACAAAGCAACTGAGGATCCTTTTTCCCCTGTTGCCACTGCATAAAAAAACAAATTTTAAAAAATGGATTAGGTGTAAACAGAAATGTGTCATTGTTCACATAATTAAGTCAACTTATAATCTTTGATCTGGTTTCCCAAAAGTCAGCCTAATCTCACTAAATTAATCAAATAAGTGTATGTATTTTATATAAAGTAACCATCTGTCAAATTCTAAGGCTTTAAATATGTCAAAAATGTTTAATAAGGGTAAAAATATTTACTTTTATGCCATTTTAAATATGTCAGTTCTTACTCAGAGAAACGTTTCCTTCTTAGATCAAAACTTTTTTCCTTTTGCTGCAAGAAACATCCGTTTTTGACAGTCACTCAAAAGTTAAAGAACAAAACAGAATCTTTCAACACTTTATGCTGTAAAGTAATCTATATTCACATTGTAGAGAATACCTCTGTCTCTAAAGGGATCATATCTTGGTGCAACAGAGAAAAATAATCAACGTGTGTGTCAAGTATAGAAAGTATAATTTAGTAATAAATTACTGGTTTCTCTAAACTAATAGGGTATATGAATTACTGGTCTGTATGTCAGTGGATTGTCTGGAACTTAGAACTGAAACTGCAGTGAAACATGACGGTTGTTGCTCCACTCCTTGCATTGATAACTAAGAATACATTATACATAACTACCATTAAACTTTAAACACTCACAAAATCTCCCGTGGTCAAGTTATTTGATCCTGTGCACCTGTTAAAACTTTTTTTCTTCATTTAACAACTATGCTGTAACAATGAAACAATTAAAAAACCCACAAAATCTTGTCTCTGTATAATTTATTTTATTAAGGAAAGGTGCAGATATATTCTGAAAATATTCTTTTGGGAAGTCTTTTTTCTGTGCATATAGTTTAACTTGCACTGTGTACCTGAAATTCTGCATAACTTATATTTTCTTCACTTGCCACCAAATGCCATCCATTCATCCATCTTCTTAAATAGATATCCAGCAGGAATAAGGCTATTCCAGCTGCCACAGGGCAGAGAGCCAGCTGAAGAGTTCACCAGTCTAATCAAGGTGAGTGTAATAGTTCTTACTTTACATATATTAATAGTTTCATTAAGTTTTATCTTTCGATCTGAAGCAGCATAATTTTTTCTGGAGCTGCAGGATATTTGTCGGTTCTACAGCAAGGCGACAGATGAGTTAGCAACACTTAAAATCTGAGAAAGATAAGTTTATTGATTCCTGACAATCCTGAGAGCAGAAAATCATTAGGGTTGGAATAGTAGATGATTATCAGAACGTTCAGTCAAGCAGAGATAGCATCACATATAGATATAGGAATTGCTTGACTTGATTTGCTTTCACAAGAAGCAAATGAGAACACGTGTGTAAATGGAGTCATAGTTATCTCCCCCGAAATAGATCAGACTAGTGTAAATGTGCTCTTAAAGTCATGCTGCATTCGTTTTTTATGTATGAGTCACTTGTCTGTTGTCTGCACTAAACTGCTTCACCATTGCTCTTTTATTTGAAACTTTGATTTTTTCTTTTTTGCATTGGTAGTTACTGTCAGACAAATGCCACATTTATTATAATAACGATAATGTCTGTTTTTTTAAGTGTAGCAGTGGGGTTAGGTCTGATGTGGAAGTGATGATAATCATAACTATTATGACTAATGCCTAACTTTAGCCCAACTCCAATTTTCAGGCTAAAACCTAGTCTCACTGCTTGAACAGCCCTTAAATGAAGCTTGAGTTCAATAAGTAAGATCGGTTCTTTGCATGACTACCGTTTTCCCACACCGTTAATCTCAATACTGACAGCAGTACTCTAATCCAATCATCTTCTCGCCCACCTTCTTTGAGCCAATCGGCCTCTGCTTTGCATGGTTTAAATCTGTGCTCTCCGTCATTCTCCCTTCCAGCTCAGCAAAGGACCAAACCCATCTGTTCTCTGATTGGACTGTTAAATTTGTGATTGACATGACATTGACCAATCAGCTGAAAGGAAGAAAAATCAGGTCAAAGTTTGTACTTGTAAGTTGAAATCAACAAGCAGCCAGGAAACCTGAGCACCAAGTCTTACAGGTAGTTTTTTGCTTTGTATCTGTAACCAGACGCTAACAAAAAACAATTGTAATATTTTTACACACACACACACACACACACACACACACACACACACACACACACACACACACACACACACACACACACACACACACAAAACTTTCAGATATTTTGGTTTACAAGGTTAAAAAACTCAGTACACAAATACACATGTGATTTACAAGTTCAAAATATTTATGACCACAATTTGAGCCCATACACCTCGTCCCCATCTCAACCGCAGACACCTCAGCCAGAGCTCTTTTCAAGCCTCAGTCTGCATCTCCACCACCAGCATCTAGATTCCAGAGGGTCCTGTCCTAAATCCCATTGCTGCTGGGATTCTGTTCTGCCATGATGGGTCATTGGACTCTAATCACCAAGTACATTCATTTCTCAATCTCAAAAAAATCATGTTCAATTCTTCCAAGTCATCTCTTCTTATTGAAGTGTTTAGACCTGCAGCGTTTAGTCCGTTAAGATCAAACTCTAGTTTTCTTCACCTGTTAGTGTGGTTGGTTTATGCAGATATGAATACAGTAATCACACTTGGGTGGTTCCAGGTGGTTCCAGTCTTTACTTTTCTTGCTCCAGGCCCAAACACATCTGGCCACTGAGTGGACTGAATGTTCTCACGTGGTTTGTAATGACGCATTTTGGTTCCAGTGGAGTTCACTTGAAATTCTTTGTGTGAAAAGAAACCAAATTATGGAAAGCTATAAGTAAATGATCTATAGGTGAATGCACACACACACACACACACACACACACACACACACACACACACACACACACACACACACACACACACTGCATATACTGTGGTTTACAAAGAACACGGCTGCAGATCAACTGTGTTACAGCTTGTAACTGAAACATATTTTTTCCTGATGAATGACAATGAGGGCCTGTTCTTTCTGAATATTCATGCACAGTAGCAAAAGAACAGCGTTCATTCTTTTCCGTCCCCTGCAGAACTATGAAAATGCTAATAACTTTCCTGAAATAGATCTGTGACATTAACAAGCATTCAAAACCACTACCGGGAGCTGTCCACGATAGAGAGCCGATACATTAATCACACTTTACACTTTAACCCACGAATATTGATTTGCTGTTAGGTGGGGCACCATGCTTCACATTGTTGTTCAACTCCCCAGTGTATGGCAGTCGCTTTTGTATCAAAGGTTGAAGCTCATAGGAGTGAGTGTCTGCTTAGATCCCATTGTTTGTTAGAGCTGCTGCCTAAAAATGTGTAAATCAGCCTCGAATTATTGTTGGTGCCTCAGCCACACTAGGTGTTGTTTACATCACTGTATCCGTAATGAGACAAACTGCCTCACCATCTGTACACCAGACACACCACAGCAGAAGTATCTCTTTTAAATGCCTAAATGAAACAAATGAAAATAAAATAAATCTCTTTATTTCTGTTTCTCTTCTTTTCCAGTTGGAATCAGCATCTCTGTTACCAGCATGTTCAGCTGATCCGAATCGGAAAAAAGAAAAACAGGAAAAATCTATTTCAGGTTCTACTGGTAGACATGGTTATCGAAGGTAACAGTGATTTACTTTAACTGTTAGCATCACACTTCTGTTATTAGTACACAGTGGAGCTGAGTTCCTAGTTGTGGCTGTCCTTGCTCGCTGTGAGTATGGCAAGCTCTGAGGAACATTCTTGTGTGGGATTTTTTTTAAATGCCTTTAGAAGATGAGCCTGACAATGCGTGATGTTTAGGTCACTAGGATATAGTTCTAGGCAGCACGGTGGCACGGTGGTTAGCATTGTTGCCGCACAGCAAGAAGGTCCTGAGTTCAATTCCACCATCAGGTCTTTCTGTGTGGAGTTTGCATGTTCTCCCCGTGTTTGCGTGGGTTCCCTCCGGGTACTCCGGCTTCCTCCCACCATCCAAAGACATGCAGCTTGTGGGGATAGGTTAATTGGATAATCCAAATTGCCACTAGGTGTGAATGTGAGTGTGAATGGTTGTCTGTCCCTGTGTGTTGGCCCTGCGACAGACTGGCGACCTGTCCAGGGTGTACCCCGCCTCTCGCCCTATGACAGCTGGGATATGCTCCAGCGCCCCCCGTGACCCTGAAAAGGATAAGCGGAAGCCAATGGATGGATATTGTTCTAGCTAGAAAAAATGCAGACCCGTATGACCTGTTTTACACCTGCATAAACGAGAGAAGGAACAAAACGGTCTAGGAAGGACCTTGATCCTTGCAATGTAAGAGGACAGACCAAATCATTTGTGTGTGTTTACAAAGCAATAATCATAATATGGTAAATATTCAATGAGACACGGTGATGTCCAAACCACAAATTAATATTTTGACACAATTTGATTTTGTCTTTGGATATTGTGTTGAAAACCAAGCAAAACAAACAAAACAAAGATTTTGGATTACAGAACATTTTGGAGAAGTAATGGGAAGTCCCTCATGTATCATTATGATATAGAACATAAATAGCTCATACATTTTTAAACAAAGTAAAAATTGTTGGCATAAGCTTTATTATGTAAGATAAGATAAGACTTTATTGATCCCACAACAGGGAAATTTTTGCATTAAATATTATTTGTCACAGAATATCTTTGGATGCCAAACTAATTATTCTTCTTAAAATACAAACAAGGCCTTTGAAAATCTGACAAAACAGTATGAAAGGGAAATGTGGCAATAGCTTGGGCTGTCAAACTGCAGTCATTTGGTGTTTGTGATCGACTAAAACACTGCGGGTCATTTTATTTCTCACTTCTAGCTCAAATGTGAGTTTGAGGTGATATGTTACCCTTTTCCTCAGGTGCAGTCTTGACAAATGTGGAATACATGTGTGCGCATTTTGTCATTTATTTGACTCAGTCCAGGTGTGTGCTTATATTTAAAGATTACGTGTCTGCATTTAGGCTATTGCTGACCTTGAGCTTAATCCCCAAGGACGCTAAACAGATGGCCGTGTGCAGGACTTTATGCAATGGTTTGCACCAGCGTGCTCGAGTGGATGGCAGCAGAGTCTGCATAAAGTGTAGATATTTACCAGGTGCCAGCTTTTTGTTTTGCTGAAGACAAACATGTTAAATGAGCAGGGCCCTATTTCAGGAAGCCGGTTTAGAAAACTCAGAGTGAAAAACGACACTCACGGTTGAGTAACCCCAAACTGTCCAACTCGGAATATTCAGTTTCAGAAAGGCTGATAACAATTAGTTCAGTCAACGCGGAGTTGCTTTAACCCCAAGTGAAGCGCGCGGACGAGGATACATAAAGCCCCGATCAGTGGAGCACAGATTAAGCGAGTCACCATGGAGACGGAGGGAAAGAAGGCGCGGTCGACGTATTTCACAGCGCTCGAGGCGGAAATTCTGATGGCAGCATATGCCGACAGCATGCACATCATGCAGAAAAAAAGTAACACAGCCGCAGCTGCAAAAGAAAGGGAGCATGCATGGCAAAACATAGCCGACAGAGTCAATGCGTGAGTGTTAATTTAAACATTGATCTAGGGATTTCCACCCATATAACACGTTATTTTATCATATGTCATTCTATTTATTATGTTATACATTTTATTTTGTGATGTGAGCGCAGGTGCAACCCAACAGGCCCCAAACGTTCCTGGCAGCAAGTAAAAATGAAATATAAAAATATAGTCCAAACAGGTAAGGTGTAATTGTATTATGAGCCATAGTGCTTGGTCTGTGTGTCCGATGTAAATCAATTGCAGTTAGAGGCTACAGTAATATACCACCTGTAAGCACATATTGAAATTATCTGAGCACATTACAAGTACATATTTGCTTACTCTGTATGCCCAAATGTGTGCCGTCACAGCCAACAGAAAAAAAGCGGAGGCCCGAAAAACAGGTGGGGGTCCTCCACCACCACCACTCACAGAGGCTGAGCAGTTGGCCCTCAGCCAAAACAGTGGGCGCCCTGTGGCTGAAGGCATCTCTGCGGGGACATCCTCTGAGTCAATAACCCCGCAAGACACAAGTGCCTACATAAGGGGTAAATCCAAAACAATACATGGCGTGCATACATCCATTCTGCACAGTCACCTTGACCAAAATGAACTATGTCGTAGTGAAGTTACTGTCCTACTGACAGAGAATGACAGTCATCAAACAGTTAGGTGAATAAACAACACTGAGACACTTGGAAACTGTTAACGTGCTGCACGGGTGAGGGCCCAGGGAGAGACTCACACACACACCGAGCTGCAGTGGTACGTCTTTATTATGAGCATAGCAGTGTCCTTTAATTTTGCATACATGCGTGTGTGTGTGTTAACCTCCCACAGGGTGAGCTCCCTGTTCCCAGAGACAGAGCGAGTAGTACATTCCGTACCTTTCCCAATAAGTGTAACATATGAACATATACCTCAATGCAACATAAAGCTCATAAAAGCGTTTCCACCCTGACACCTACTGATTTTGCCTTCCCTCAGTGTCGGTTGTCTCTGAGAGCATACTGACAATGAGGTGTATGGTGATTGGTATGTCTGGTAATTGCCATTTGCGCCCACATAAGTCATGAGTGACCTGTATGAACCCCATATTCTTCCAGTTGACGGTGATGGTGTACTGCATCTGGTGCAGCCCCCTGTTGAGCCAGACCGACATGCAGTTGTGAGTACTCGTAATACTCCACAGACTACATGTGTCAACAGTAGAACAGCAATGTTGTTAAATGTCTCCACCACAGGCACATGATGACAAAACGGTGACAGCTGCTACAGAGGAGGCCGCAACAGAGCCACACTATGAGGTATACAGTGTACAGTGGAAAATATAACAACTGACGACAATGTGGTACTATGATGACACCATGGACTTACTATGTCCCCGGCAGAGTGATGCTGGAAATGAAGAGGAAGAGGGTCCAGCCACTCCTACAACGAACCTTTCCACAGTGGGTTGTTCAGCACTGATTTACAACCAACCTAAGTAGGCATGTACTATGGATGCCAATGCTATGTCCCTTGTTGCAATAGCTCCCTGTGAAGCAGCTGTATAAGACATATCTGGCCAGGAAGATAAGAAAGTGCGACATGGAAATGGTGCACCTCCAGCTGCAGATCCAAAAGTCGAAGCTGGAGATTGTACTGCTGGAACAACAGTTAAGGGTGGGTGGAGTGATCAGAGATGGACGAATCATGTCAGTGTTTGTACAACATACTAATATACGCATTTATTCTTTGTGTACAGGACATACAGGGTGACCAATAAAGGCAGTTGACCACAGTATCTGTGTATTTGTCTTGTAACATGTTGGGTTGACGGGTCACAGGAAATGGTTGTGGCATATGGTGTCTCTGACTGCTCTTCCATCCTGTACGTTCGTGGGTGGGTCAGGATGTTCATCGTGTGGATCACTGCTGTTGTCTGGTTCAGCTGGACACTGTTCACCTCTAATCGTGGCAATGTTGTGTAGGATCACACATGCCACAATGATGTCACATGCCCTTTCTGGGGTGACCCTGAGTCCACGAAGGCACTGGAACCGGGCCTTGAGCATTCCGATGGTCATTTCAACTCTGGCCCGTGTCCTGCAATGGGCCAGATTATAACGCTGCTGTGGGCCCAGTTCAGGGTCAGGGTAAGGGGTGAGCAAATAGGGTAGACATGGGTACCCCCTATCACCAAGCAGGTGGCCAGTGAACTCTCCTAGGACAGAAGAATACATGTCAGTGCAAACGTCCCTGTGGCAATTGGTCTCTGTATATTTCACAGTTACTTCGACCCACCATGTCCAAATTTGGTGCTCAGTGTACATTCCCGGAAGATTCGTGAGTCATGGACAGAGCCTGGCCACTTGGCTTCCACATTTGTGATGATGTTGGCAGCATCACATATGATCTGCCCAGTGCAGAGAACACATATTAGCATCCATTACCATGATGCCATCACTTGTTGGTGTGAAATGCTACAGGGAACTATGTACCTGTACATTGATGCTGTGGACGGACTTCCTGTTCACATAGTCTCCTTCATTTGCTGAGGGTGCAATGATTGGGATGTGGGTGCCATCTATACAGCCAATCACGCCTGGGAACCCTGGAAATTTATGTACCATTTGAGTGGTAGTTCACGTAACACCACATCATGCATTGAGTTTTGTTCATCCTGATACCTGCAATTTTGTGGCATCCCTCTTTGATAAATCTTGTGGGTCTGTGACCGGGGAACACCACAGACGAGTACAGGAGACGTTTCAGTGCAACTGTAACATTCCTGACTGCCCGACAGACGGTAGCCTTGGAAACGTGCTCAGCATCACCGATATTGTACAGAAAGCTCCCGTTTGCAAAGAAACGGAGTGCGGTACAAAGAATATGTAATGGACTGAGCGCATGTCCGCGATGTGTCACATGCGTAATATATGGCCTGAGGATGTTATCCAAATAACTTATAGATTGTGCTGAGAAACGGTAACGTTCGCACAGGAAATCATCAGGTAATGATAAGATGTCCATACGCGCTCTGATCACTCTCTCCCGGCGGAGTGCTCTGCGGAGAATTTGGGCTTCAAGATCTACTGGCTCTTCAAGGAAGGGACACGCCATGTCTGACACTTCCTGCTGTCAGGTTTCCGACAAAGAGGCGGGGTCAGTCAGGGTTAGTTGTAGTAAACCTGCTAGGGGGCAGGTTAGCTTCACGGCGTGTGTCGTCATAGTGACTCACTCAGGCTTCAGCTGAACTCGCTTTGTGAAACCGAAAACCCAGAGTTTTCGTTAACTCAGGGTATACAGTTTTTCCACTAAACCGGCTTCCTGAAACAGGGCCCAGCTAGTGAAAGTCAGGGGAAAAGAGGAGATGACGCTCTCCTAGGATGACATAGGTGTAGCATGGTTGTGCAATCAGCAGCTCAGTGGGTTCCGTTACATTTTATTTTATCAGTCAATTCTCTGCATTTCATGACAGTTTTAGCATAAAGATGTCTGTAGTTTGGGAAACAGTAATAATAAATAAGTATAAAGCCTCCAAGGATCATTTCAATTTGACCAATAAACAGCTGAAGTACTGAAATAGGAGTACTTAAAGTACTATTTATAAGCTTGGGTACCCTTAATAACACAGTGACTTTCAAGACAATTTCAAGATGTAATCATAACGTTCTATTCCTCTGTCCATGAAAAAAAACCATTAAATAATAGCATTCCTGCTATTTTGCTTTTTTTTTTTAAGCTTATTGTTAGGTGTGGCTGTGTGCAGACAGGAATAGGACCCAAGGTGCAGACTCCGGAGACAGTCGTGAACTCAAAAAGGCTTTAATTTGGTACTCAAAATATAACATAACTGAAAAAACTCAAAACAAACTTAAACTGGAGGAATGACAGAACACACAGCTAGGAAAACAGTAGATCGCGACACAGACACAGAGAAACACAGGGCTTAAATACACAGAAGGAGCAATCAGGGAATGGGTAACAGGAGGGAAACACAGCTGGGGCAAATCAGGCCTAACGAGACAAGGGGAAGCAAAACCAGACACATTAACATCAGACATGGACTTTCAAAGTAAAACAGGAAACATAACACAGACTCACAGGCAGGCACCACAGAGGGAACAGAGACGTGGGACCAGGGCAGACACAAACACTGACTGAACACGGGGATATAGGAACTAAGGATACACAGAGACGTGAACTAGACAAGGGGATACAGGTGATAGGGGAGACAGAGCAACTAAAGAAGACAGAGACATAAACCATAAGACAGAACTCAAAGAAACCAAAGACTAAAAAGTATAAATAATATAATAAACTCAAATACCCTGGGTCAACGACCCAGGCATCCTAACACTTATCCACCATTAAATTGTTTGTCGGGTTAAGAATGTCAGTAGTTTGTTATGTTGCAATAGCCTAAGGCCTTTGAGTAACAATTTTTTTACCAGGTTTTTGACAGTATTCACCTTTTACTAGTCCCAATAACCAGATTTGACTCCCTGCAACTTTCTAGGTCTCCTTCCCCAAAGTTCTATTGAAGTTAAGGGATTGCTTGTTTGGCACACTGAAGGAGAATTAACAAGTTCATTGGTAAGAAAGGAACTTCCAAGAGGAGATTGTTAAACTTTTCACTAATTTATTTTACTTATTGTGGTGGAGTTGCCATACACTTTCGCTGTAAATTCATTTACACTCTAAAGATTTTTTCTGTTGAATTTAAAATAACAAAACTGTTTCTGCTGCTAAATGAATTTTTCGTGGAAACTCTCCCAACACATTTAAACTGACTTGGCTGAAATTTCAAGGTTTACAGTTTAAATTAAAAGTATTGTTTGACTCACAACATAATTCAGATTTCATTGTTGCCCCACAGAACTGGTCCACAACGTCGCCTAACGCAGAAGGCGTAAACAAAAAAGGTCAATCAAGTTGGCTGTAAAAAACACACAAAAAACCCCAAACAAACAAAAAACCCCGGGTTACAGCTGCTTGTAACAGAGGATATCCTCCAAGGCAAAAAAAAACAAACTACTCACATAAACTGACACTGAACAAGGGACTGCATCTGAAAAGAATTTGCAATCTGATATAAGAAAGAGGGAACACAATAAGGGATAAACAAGCTGTGCAGAACAGGAAGTAGAGCTAATCTTTTAATCTAATTTTCTAAAGGAACGCTCTGCCCTTTAGGCATCATATTGCGAAGAGCTTTGTTATTATTACTGAAGTGAATCCCTGCACTGATGTGTGACCAAAGAACAGAAAATTAAACAGGGAATAATGCCAGTGTTGCTGAAGCTTATTCTAATAAAAATATGTACTACTGGGCTATGCTTGTCAAATTTGACAAATTATGTATGTAGAGTAAGATATAAGTAAGGAAGGTGAGGAAGACATCCCTGATAGGAAGCTAAGTTTGGGTTTTCTGTCAGAGACAAGAGATGAATGGGAGAAAGGTTTCCTACCAGCATGGTGTATTTTCGTGTATACTTGTACATGTGCTTGTTGCCGTTGGTGACACAGCGCAGATGCAGAGGAAATTGCTTTAGCAGAGAGTTAATAAAACCAATCAAAACCATCTTTAGTCCTTTCCTGCCTCAATGAATACTACTGGGAGAAAACATATAACCTCTGTCACATAAGCTGGGGTCTTCATACCACTTTTCAAATTTCCAAGAGTGAGTAATTTAATCATGTTTCCATACATAGCTTGAGAAAGAAAAAAAACATTACTTTCAAATTATTATTCGACATTCATAGAAGCCATGAGAGTGTCTATGCAGAGTGGACAGGGAAAATTAACAGTATATTGTTACCATTTAAAATGTGACGCTCACGGTGTAAATAACTAATATCATTTCATTGCACACAACAGGTTGTACAAGCATTGCCCAGCCAAATAAATAAAAGTCCAATATTTTGTTGAACCGACAGTTTTCTGTATTAAAACGTTGCAGTTGTCCAGAACATTTAATCCAGTTAGCAATACATAGTTCCTGAAGCAGACTGATTTGTGTGGTAGACCAGGTGCTACAGGTATATGGCAGGACACTGTGATTACATTTATTAGAGGAAATAACAGGGAACAGGGGAGGCTTTGTGGTCACAAAACAGTTGAATTGATTCAGGCAGCAGCTGGAAGGCTTAGACTGCAGCTGGTGAAATAATTTTAACTTCAAGTATACTTTTGGACAGAAGTTTTTTGAATGTTCAGGCCGGTTTCATAACAACCATGATATGCAATGATCAGGTTGTTTGCTCTCCAGGCTGGGCCGGTGTGGTTCTTCTACAGAGACAATGTCATTTATATACACTCAGCCACAGGGAATGGGAGAAAAAAGGTAATTTAAGTGACTTTAAACAGGGCAACGCTGTTGTTACAAGATGGACTGGTCTGTATATTTCTGAACCGGGGTTTTCTTGGAACCATCTCTACAGTTCACTCAAAATTGGCCTAAAAAGAGAAAATATCCAGCAGTTCTCCATATTGCTGATATCAGAGGTCAAAGGAGAATGGGCAGACTGCTTCAAGCTAATAGCAAGGCAACAATAACTCAATTAACCTTGTGTGAAAGCCCAAGCATGCAGAAGAGCATCTCTGGAAGTGCAATGTGTCACTTTCTTGAACATTATACTTAAATGGCCTGCAGAGCCACTGGATCTAAAATAGAGCACCTTTGGGGTTGGGCAGTTCATATCATGGATGTGCAACAAATACATCTGCAGCAACTGTGTAATACTGTCACGTCAAAATGAACCAAAATCAAATGTTTCCAGAACCTTGTTAAAACCAGTGTCACAGAAAATTAAGGCTGTCCTAAAGGCAAAAGGGGTTCAACCAAGTACTAGCAAGATGTACCTAATAAATTGGCTGTAATTGTATGTGGAAAATGTATCTTGTCCAGCATGTGTCTTAAAAGAGGAGCAGATGTTATTATTAATATCTAACCAATGAAGGTAAATTCCTCCACTTTAACACTGCCCGTTTCTCAACCATAAAAATTGATAACTCCTACCCACGCAATTCAGAATTAAGATTGCATTAGAATTTCAAGTCTTTGTTTGTCAATGTAGCTAAAATCAGATTTGGGGCATTTATTAATATATTATCCGTGGAGTTGAGATCAAAATCTGTAAATTGGCTTTGTTCTGCTTTTAGTCAGACTAAGGTCAAAGTGAATTAAATCTTTTTAGGAAAGTTAATACAAAAAGTATAGAACAAGAATCCCATTGAAGTCAAAAGCCTATTTAGAGATAAAAGGCACTTTTGACATTTTTTTCAAAGGGATTGTTTCACTCCCTGCATGGGAACATATTTCTTAAAGACTCCCATACCCTACACTTGGCTCAGACATGTAAAAAGGAACAAAATGGTTCTTTGTCTCAAGAGAGTTTCTTTATACTTCTCCTGTTTTCGAGTTTAAAAAAGAAGTAATTGTGCAGTAGTGTTATGAAAAAATGTGATACCATTGCTTAATGCCTCTGTTTGATATTTAGTTCCAGGACAAAGTCTGTAGACTTGAATTGACAGATGTTTCATTTTGTAGTCATTAATCAGAAGTTACTGAAAATGTCAACATTTCGTTTAAACCCTTGTGATGGGTCGTTGTTTGCTTTCCTATCATATAAATGTGAAGGTATTTTCCAAGCAGCAATCTTAAAGGAGAAGAACCACTGCCTGAGCTGCCAGCTGGACACCTACAGGAATAAAGTGGAGCGGCTCAAACAGGAACAAGATAATAATACCTAATCAGTCAGGAGTGGAGAGAAGAGCACTCGCAACAGCGTAGCTGCCTACAGCTGACTCTGAACGGTATTATTTGTAGCACATGAATATCATGCATCAGGCTGAATGTTTTGGAGGAGGAGGGAAGACATCACCTCAAACTGATGCATTTTATTATTTTTGTTTAGACAACAACATTAATGAGATGAGCTTACCTGTTAGTTAAGATAAACTATGAAGGAACCAACAAGAATCAGTTTTGTCAGTGAACTTTTTTCATAGCAGCCAGTTTGACATGCCAGCGTAGGAGAACAGTTGTTGCTAATCAGATTAATTAAGACTCATTAGCACTTAGGTTTACCTAAACCACTTCAAAATGTCCTGTGTGAAAAACAATTTAGCTTCCTACCAGAGTATTTATGCCATTACCTCTGCACTACAGCTGCTACAGCAGGGGTGCCAAATGTACGGCACACGGGCCAAAACCAGCCCGCTAGCGGATTCAATCCGGCCAGCTGGATGAACTTTCAAAGAAAAAGAAAAAGAAAAAGTCATAAATGACATGAGCGAAGTCCATAATAAAATGCAGTTCCTAAATCGTCCGCAAGGTTGTTAGTCAGGAGGGAGGGGCGCACTGTGCTAGTGAAGGGGGGAGGTGCACCCTTTTAATTAGAGTAAAAGAAGCAGCAACTCAGTCTGAACAACAGATGGTTGCAATGCAGCTAATTATGGTGCAGGCTACCTTTTCTCTACTCACCTTGACGCCCTTATTAGCCAAAATGTCTTTCTCAAAAAGGAGAAGAGTGGATACCGAGTGTAGTGTTTGGACCGCTTCCCATTTATTCACAGAGATAAATGGGAAACCTGTGTGCTTGGTGTGTAATCAACAAGTGTCTGTAGTGTCGTCTGCTGTCGGCAGCATTATGAGACTAATCGTGGTGGAAAATACAACATTTTGCAAGGACAACTGAGGAGTGAGAAGATAAGAATGTCAGGTTAAGACATTCCTCAGACCCCCCTTGCTGGCGGGTCTGAGGAAAGACCAGTCAATTCTCACCTGGAGCCAAGAGGTCAGAGAAGCAGCAGTAAAAGCCACCTACGTAATTGTTAATGAAATAGCATTAGCATCAAAGCCGTGTACTGACAGTTAGTTCGTTAAAAGATGCACGATGAAAGCTGCAGAACTCATGTGTCCTGAGAAAAGACGAGCAATTGCCAACCTTAGTCTGATGAGAAATACTATGGCAGAGAGGATATTGGAACTTTTAGACAGCCAGTTGAAACACAAAGTCATTTCTTGTATTTTCTGTTGTAATTGATGATATTTATTCGTGGAGTTGATGAGACATTGACCGTCACTGAGAAGTTCCTTGAGCTGGTGCCTATGACCGACACCAAAACAGCGGAGGACATTTTTGGCTCTGTGGCGCCGGACAATGGCAGGGTGGGCTGGTCCCGCGTCGTCAGCCTGGTTACAGATGGTGATGTTACAAGCCGCTAATACCGGAGGTAGTTTCTGGACATTTCACTGTATTTTCCAGGAGGCACTGTGATGCAAGCCGTTAAAAATGGATCACGTCATGAAGGCGTTTGTCCGAGCTGTTAATTTGAATCATTGCCAGTTTGAGTGCCTTCTCAGTGACGATCACGTTACTCATACCCTGCCATACCACACTGAAGTAAGAGGGTTAAGCAGAGGTGCTGTGCTGAGGCATTTCTTTGATCTACGTGAGGAAATCGGGCAACTCATGGAGAAAAAAAAAGGAAATCCAGTCATGGAATTACAGTGTCAGGAATGGCTGCAGGATCTTGCATTTCTGGTGGAAATGAGCACTTGAATATTCTAAACAAAATGTTGCAAGGCCGCAAAAAAGTTGTCCCACAGTTTTATGACAGCATATGTGCATTCAAATTGACGCTGACTTCATGGGAGACACAGCTGTCAAGTGGTGACCCTGCACATTTGCCTAAGAGAGGTATGTGCAACAGACATTAATTACATGAAACTGTATAAAGACAATATTGCAGGATTGCTGTGTTAGTTTGTTTCAGATCTTTGGTGAACTCGAGACAGAATTTGCAGTTTTTTGCTCACTCTTCACACTCAAAGCTTCTGATGTGGCCATCCACATCCAACTAGAGCTAACTGATTTGCAATGTGATGCAGATTTGAAGGACAAGTTTCCCTCAGTAGGTTTGGACGCATTTTATAAATATCTGTTGCCAGGGTACCCCAAATTAACAGCACTGGCTGCAAAAATTTTGTGCATGTTTGAGACAACCCACCTTTGTGAACAAGGTTTCTCAATAAAACAAAACTCAAGGCTCACACATAAGCACTTACATGACATTCTGACACTGGCTGCTAGTTAGGACATGACACCTGATATTGATGCACTTGTGCAGACCAAAAGATGCCAAGTTTCAGAAGCAAAAACGAAGTATTCCAGAAATGACCAACTCCAACTTTAAATTGTTGCTTCAGACACCGATTACACTTAAAGAACACAGCTCTGTGAAAATGAATTCTTGCTGTATAAACAATTAAAAAATATTCAATTTAATGCAAGTCAACAGCTTTCCTACAAAAGAGTTTTGTTTGGTGGAATCCTATTATTCATACAATGTTATAAATGTTAAAGTACAATACTATATTTTTAGTTTCAAATGCCTTTTACTTAAAGCTTTGTTTACGTTTGTGCAAACACTTCATTTGAGGTTGAGTTTTGCAAAAATATATTCAATCAAATATGAAGATTTTCTAATGTACTTCTTTGCATGAAAACAAAGGGAAAAACATGGACTTACTATTTATAGGTAAATACGCTTGATATCCAATTAGGCTGTATGTGGCCCCTAACCCAAAATGAGTTTGACACCCCTGTGCTACAGTATTTTTTTAGTAATCTGTATTTATTTTACTCTTTTTTTTTTGTATAAAACTTCTTTTTTATATAGTTCATTTTATTTTTATCTTATATGCAATTTTGTTTTTCTATGTGCACTTTGAGGGGGCTCTGAGCCTAAGATTTTCAGTGCCAGTAGTGATGTGCCATTGTTACCTAATATATGACAAATAAAACTTAAACTGTATTGCAATTTAAGATAAGTATTCAAATAATGCCCTTTCTTTCGGTCATCTTTTTCTTTTCTTTTTTTAACTTTCCGGGTAACAAGAAGATCAAAACAGCATCTTTCCAATGGTGCCAGTAATCCTTTGCCCTCTTATGTTCAGCATTATTGCAGCTTATGTGAGCTAAGGGCAAATTTCTTTAAAGCATTGCTTTCTTGCACTTCTGTTTGTAACCCCTTGGGCACTGAGTGGACTTTTTATGTATATCAGTGCAGGTTTAGTTCATCACAGTTGATGATAATCAGTGATTTAATCAAACATCAAATCAGCCTGTACTTCACTGATCCAAGAAATTACATATCTTCAGCTCTCTGGCATTGCAGAAAGCCTTGAATGTGCACAAGCCGATGTGAGCCTTTTCAAAGAAATCTGTTTACAAACTGTGTCACATTGACAGTTTTCATGAGTGACTTTCTGGATGACACTGAGAAAAATACAATTTCTCTTTCAGGCTACTGGTGTTGTTCATGTTGGGTCACAGTGACTCTCATGACTTCGTGGAACAATGGAAGAATGGCCCTACTGGTAGTTTTTTGCCAAAATGTTTGATTAAAAAAAAAAGCTATGAGATTTCAGAACTGTTCACTATAGCATGTTTCCTCTATAGTAGTGGCAGCAGTAATAAAGTTCACTTCTTGAATCTTTCTGTCTAGTTAAAGTTTAAATTAGATTGAAATGGAATTTTCAAATTGGAGAGGAAAATACTGCCATAGGGTTAAGGTCACATTAAGGTCACGATTTAAGCCACACAGTCTGTAAAAACAAAAGGCACCTGGATTATTTTGCTCAACAATAAGAAGAAGGAACCTCCGCTTCGCTGGAATCCTTATTTCAGTGTCTCGGCGAAGTTAAGACCTGGATGGCCTCAAATTTTCTTAATTTTAATGAGGAAAAAACTGAAGTGATCATCTTTGGACCAAGCTGCAATTCTAGTACCTCAGATCTTGACCTGTGCAGTTTAGCACCTTTTGTTAAACCACATGCAAAAAATTTGGGGGTTATTCTGAATAGTAAGTTTACCTTTGAGAAACAAATTAACTCTGTTGTACAGCGGTCCTTTTTTTTTAATTGAGGCTCTTATCCAAGGTGAGATCCTTTTATCTTTTAAAAACCTAAAATGGGCAATTCACGCTTTTATCTTATCTCAACTGGACTAATGTAATTCTCTATATGTAGGTGTTAGCCAGTGTTGCTGCAGCTCGTTTCCTGACACGTTCAAAGAGACACGAGCGTATTTCCCCGGTGCTCACCTCAATTCACTGTCTCCCAGTCTGCTTTAGAATTAAATACAAAATTCTGTTAATGACTTATAAACCGCTGAACGGTCAGGCTCCAGAATATCTGTCTGACTTACTGCAGCCATATATACCCCCTAGAGCTCTAAGATCAAGTGATCTCTTGCTCTTGGCCAGGCTGGTTCACAGAGGTGACCGGGCATTTGGGGTTGTGGCGCCGAAAATGTGGAATGATTTACCTCTCCACATTAGAAAGGCCCCAACTGTCAATCCTTTCAAATCCCATCTTAAAACACATTTTTACTCATTGGCTTTCAACACCGCTTGAGAATTACCTATCCTATCTATTCACAACCCCACAAACTTGACGAATTGGAGCTACAGATAGCCAACACAAGCTTTGCACGTAACTACAGCATTATTCTTATTACGGAGACGTGGCTTCACCCGCTGATTCCCGACGCTGCAGTCGAGTTAGCAGGCCGCACGCTACACCGGCATGACAGAAACAGCAACTCAGGTAAAAGCAGAGGAGGGGGGCTATGTGTTTACGTGCATAACGAGTGGTGTTGTAACAGCAGGATCATTCACACACACTGTTCTCCTGATTTGGAGGTTCTGGCAGTCTCGTGCAGACCTTTTTACATCCCGAGGGAGTTTACAGTAGTTATTGTGATAGCTGTTTATATACCGCCGGATGCTAACGTTAGCACGGCTCTCAGCCTCTTGCTCAACACCATAAACAAACAACAGCTTGCCCACCCCGATGGGGTTTTTATTGTCGCCGGCGACTTTAACAAAGCGTGCCTAAAGACTGTGCTTCCTAAATTTATCCAGTTTGTGGACTTTGCTACGAGAGGAGAACACACTTTGGACCATGTCTATTCAAACATCAGGCATGCTTTCAGAGCGACACCCCTCCCCCACCTGGCTGGATCTGACCACCTCTGCATGTCCCTCACCCCCACCTACACCCCCCTGCTGAGAAAAACAAAGCCCCAGACAAAGACAATAAAAACCTGGCCTGAAGGAGCCCTTTCTCAACTGCAGGACTGCTTCTCAACAACTGTATGGGATTTATTCTCCAGCCACAACCTCCAGGAGTACACGGACACTGTACTCTCGTACATCAGGAACTGTGTTGACAATGTCACCGTCAACAAAAGGGTCAGGGTGTTTCCAAATCAAAAACCCTGGATGAATAGCGAAGTGCAATCCCTCCTAAAAAGCCGCAACACTGCCTTCAAGTCAGGGGACAGGGCTGCGTATAGGGCGGCCAGGGCAGACCTGAGTAGAGGCATCAGGAAAGCTAAGGCTGCCTATAGGAGGAGGATTGAAGATCACTTTGCTGACAACGACCCCAGAAAAATGTGGCAGGGGATCAATCACATTACCAACTACAGAAGCAATAACCAGGCAACATCTAGGACTGATGCCTCACTGGCTGAGGATCTAAACCGTTTCTTCGCCCGCTTTGAGACGACCAAGCCCTCAGCTGCCACACCACTTCCACCCGCCCCCAGCACTGGCACACTAACACTTAGGGAGCACCAAGTGAGGTGTGTTCTAAGGTCAGTGAATCCCAGGAAGGCGGCAGGTCCTGATGGAATACATGGAAAGGTTCTCAGAGCATGTGCTGACGAACTGACCGGAGTCTTCACTAAAATCTTCAACCTTTCCTTGTCATCAAACACCGTCCCGCCCTGCCTCAAAACCTCCACCATCATCCCCATCGCCAAGAAGACAGCTGTGGCCAGCCCAAATGACTACAGGCCTGTTGCACTTACGCCTGTAGTGATGAAGTGCTTTGAGAGACTGGTCTGTCAGCACATCAGGGCCGGTCTGCCTCCCACTCTGGACCCCCACCAATTTGCCTACAGGACAAATCGTTCCACCGAGGACGCCATCACCATAGCGCTCCACACTGCGCTGAGTCACCTGGAGCACCGAGGAAGCTATGTGAGAATGCTCTTTCTGGACTTCAGCTCAGCATTCAATCATATCATCCCGGAGATCCTGGTCCAGAAACTGTCTCACCTGGGACTCTCCACCCCCATCTGCCTCTGGATCAAGGACTTCCTGACAAATAGACCACAGTCTGTCAGACTCGGCCCCCACCGGTCCAGCACCATCACACTCAGCACCGGGTCTCCACAAGGATGTGTTTTGAGTCCCCTCCTGTTTACGCTCTACACATCCGACTGCTCCCCTACCCATCTCTCAAACCCCATCATAAAGTTCGCGGATGACACCACAGTGGTTGGACTCATCTCAAGGGGGGATGAGTCGGACTACAGAGATGAGGTCAACAGACTGACTGAGTGGTGTTCAGTTAACAACCTCCAACTGAACACCACGAAAACTAAAGAACTTATCTTGGACTTCAGGAAGGGCAGAGCAGACCCGGCCCCACTCTACATCCACGGGAACTGTGTGGAGAGGGTACACTCCATGAGGTTTCTGGGCGTGCAGATATCTGATGACCTCTCCTGGACTGCAAATACTACAGCGGTGGTTAAAAAGGCCCAGCAGCGTCTCCACTTTCTGAGAGTGCTCAGGAGGAACAACCTGGAGGAGAGGCTGCTGGTGACATTTTACAGAGCCACCATAGAGAGCATCCTAACGTACGGCATAACAACATGGTATGCAGGGTGCTCAGCTGCAGACAGGAAAGTACTGCAGAGGGTCATCAACACAGCCCAGAAGATCACTGGCTGCTCTCTGCCCAGCCTGGAGGTCACTGCAAACTCTCGGTACCTCAGCAGAGCTGGCAATATCATCAAGGACCACTCTCACCCCAGCAACCAACTGTTTGAACTATTACCGTCAGGCCGACGGTACAGGTCACATAAAACCAGGACAAACAGATTCAGGGATAGCTTCTTTCCCAGAGCTATCACCGTAGTAAATAAGCACAAAAACAACTGAACCTATTCCATACCGTCACTGTCATTATATTATGCTGCTATTCATACTGTCATCATATTAATGCTGCTATCCTGTATATATTGTACATACTATTGTTTGAGTACTTACGATTGTTTTTTTTGTACTTTTTATATTTTACATTTATATTTATTATTGAAACTTGCACCAAGGGAGTGGCACTCCAATTTTGTTGTACTCTGTACAATGACAATAAAGGCTATTCTATTCTATTCTATTCTATCCTATTCACTTAGTCTTCTGTTACCAGGTATTTGTTACTGATGTTATTTGTTATTGTATAATTTGTTATTTATTTATTTTTATATCTTTGTACAGCACTTTGGCAACATTTTGTTGTTATTAAATGTGCTATATAAATAAAGTTGGAAACAGAAAAACTCCCTCCACACATGTGCAGATATTTTGACTTGTTTTTGTTCCCGCAAAAGTGTTTCCCAGCTGTAGAGATGAAACAAAGCTAACAACGGAGTGAAGGAAATGTCCATATAAGTACACATAAGTACTTACAATATTTCAGCCAGATTGAAAGGGTGTCAGTGAGCAGGGCGTTTGAGTCTATTCAGTTGTTTAAAGCCTACTATTTTGTAAAATGAACATTCTAACCTTTAGATGTTGATATTAAAAACCTTTGTCATTTAATCAACATTCAGAAAATGAACATGTATGTGTGCGCGTGTTTTAGAATTTCAGATATTTTAATACAAAACAAATTTCCCACGTGTGGGACTAATAAAGGTTATCTTATCTTATACAAAAAAATCTAATCTGCTCTTCCAATGGGAACATTTTCTGCTTTATGTTACTGACTTGCTTTTCTCTGCTCTTGTTTTTCTTTACCTCTCAATTATAAATTTCAATACCACATACGCACCTCTCATTGCATACATATCCATAACATATACACTCCATACTTTATTGCAAGCTGTCAACAGTAATTTTGCTTAAAGAGGTAAACACATTCAACATTTGCACCTGCTGACTGGATCCCTTTCTGCTTTAAAACACTGTGCTGTATTTAGCTGTTATGGTTGTGGTCAGTAGTTTACATACACTCATCTTTAATAGGGCTGAGCTTGGGGCTTTGGGGAGTCTATTCCAGAAGCTTAATGTTAGCCTGCTTTATCGGTTTTAAACCTTTGAACTGAATTTGGGATCATTGTTTTGTTAGAGCAACAAAGTTTTAACTGTCTAGATGCTGATTTAAGGTGAAGTTGACAACGACTACTACTACTACAACTGACAGCAAAAAATCCACAGAATATGTTGCTATCATCAGCATGCATGATGGTGGAGTGTTTTTAGGTTTAAAAGCCTCACTTACTCATTTATGTTTCCAAAAACATATCTTTTGTCATTCTAGTCGAATAACTCAATCTTTGCCTCGTCAAATGATAAAACTTTTCCCCAAAAAGTATTTGGCTTAAACGTGTGGGTGGTGGTGAATTTCAGTTGAAGGTGTCAATTTTGGAACAGGGGCTTCTTTCTTTGTCATGGTGAAACTTGCTTCACTGTGGACGGTGTTCCAGCAGGTTTCACTTCAGTTTACATCAAAAAGCAGGCTTTTTGATTTCTGGCCTCTTTCTGAACAGCCTAATAAATAAATTTATTCTCATGTGAGGGCGACAGGTAAATCTATAATCATCCATCTTCCTCTGCCTTCCCATTGTATTGGTCAGTCTAATGAGTGCTGTCAAAGAAATTCTTTCTGCGCTAGCATAGAGAAATTACCAGTTGTAGTCATTTATGATCACTAATAAGTTAATGTGGTTTGGCTCTGTCAGGTTAACACATTGTAGAGCGTAGAGTCTTCAGCACCACTTATTAGAAGATTTAAGGGAAACGAAGCAAATATTTGCACCTGTATGTGCTTGTGCATCCAATTCTTGTTTTTGGAAGTTATTAAAGATGTATCCTGTATATCATTTTACCATGGAAAAAGAACAGTTCAAAAAAAATCATTAAAAACTCTAAATTTCTATGACATTCTTGCCCATATGTAAACTTCTGGCCACATTTGCAGTTGTTCTAATGTCAAGAATTTGAGCTCCTTGGAGCAAGTTATCAGTAGCTACCAGAGGAAATAAAAACACCATCACATTATAAAAGCAATAGCACATTAAGGCAACCAGTGTAAAAACCAATTGAATTTTTATTCTATAGTTACTACATTGTGATGTAACTGGAGATTGGACAATGGGGGTAAAATTGAAACACTTTTAGGGAGGCTGTAGCTCAGGAGGTAGAGCAGGTCACCTACTGATTGGAAGGTTAGTGGTTCGATCCCTGGCTCCTCCAGTCTGCATGTCAAGTATCCTTGGGCAAGATACTAACCCCAAGTTGCTCTCCGATGCGTTAGAAAGTTAGAAAGCACTAAGTATACTGTAGATAAAGTGCTTGTGAGACTGGGTGTGATTGGGTGAATGTGGCATGTTATATACAGAGCTTTGAGAGTAGAAAAGTGCTGTATAAGAAACAGTCAATTTACCATTTTAGTTCAATATCCTCCCCATACTCGGCTCTTAAGGTAGATTTTTCTACTATTTTGCTTTAGCAAATCAGTCTTACTTTAACAAGCACACAATACTTAGCTATGCCGATTTTCCTGTACAACCATGTTTGTAGCTAAAGGTGTGTTTGCAGAGAGGGAAGAATGAAACAATCTGTTGCGGTTGTTGTTTATTTGATCAACACCATTTGCCATTTTGACCAAATGTTTTTCTTTAAATGGCTAAAATGGAAAACAAAAAATCTTTGTGTCCTGAGAACCATATTGAGAATCACATCTTAAGGGCATATTTAATAAAATATTACCTTTAGGAACTTAATGAGCCACAGAAAACAGTTCCTCAGGCAGCAATCCACTTTTCATATCACCTGCTGTGTTGTCAAATAGCCCCAGCTTGCAGATACTTTTTCCAAAGTGAAGAGATGCCATAGAAAATATTGCTTGCAAGAAATAGTTTTTCTCACTTTCCATCTAATTTGGCATAGCGCTTTCTAATTATCTTTGTGAAATGTGTCAGCACCACATGAATGAAAACACGAGTTGACAATTCAAACCTTCTGCTTTTTTTCCAGTCAGAAATGCTGTTATTCTCTAGTTTTGAAAAGGCTGAAATATTCTGGGCAGATAAATATGTCCTGTCGGTCCCTTCATGATGCCACTTGAATGATGTGTGGGAGAGAATTGATGTTTACCTTGAAACCTAAAAGACATTTATATCGTGTTTATTTCAGCGTATTCCCAAGTACCTTTTGAGTGATACCTTGTAAAGGTAACTCTTATTTTTTTAAAGGTTTTTTCACACATTGAGCAATGTGTACATCAGGCAGCTGCTATATAATGATATTATTTATCCTTCAGTTGCAAAACCTTTGTCAGTTGGTACATTTAGCTAGTAAAAATCTCAAAAGTTAGAGTTTAAGATTATCTGAAAGATCTGGTGAGCATATTTGTCATTTTTCCTTGATGGTCATTTAGTAGTCATGGTAAAAAGCTAGCACACCCTATTATAATTCTGTGGCGCCCAAATGATCAGCCTACAACTGTTTTTGATAGGATATGAGCCTATCAGAGTCTTTGGGTTTGTTTTTTTTACCATATTTGGTGTTTGACCAAACATCCCCCATTGTTCCTGATAATGTTCAGATGCAGTTTGGCAAAATGTGTGCTGCCGTGTTCATTTTTGGGGAAAAGAAAAACAAAAAGACCCTTTGTCCTGGCACCCCTTCTCAATAACCCATACTTGTTCAGTCTTTTTATGATTATACTGTCATGAACTTTAGCATTTAGCATGCTAATTTAGGCATGATTTAGTCCAAGATAAAGTTCTTTGGTTCGACCTTGGTGAATTTGCAGGGATGTTCACTCCTGGGAATATTAACAGTCCTGAATGATTTCTAGTTGTAAATAATAATCTGTCTCACTTCAGACCTCAAATTAGTCAATAGCCTTATAACTCTTCCCTCCTCTAAAATCATTGCTCCTTCAAGCTTTTATAGAGGTGGTCATTTGCTGATGATCACTCAATTAAGTGCATCTGATTATCACCATCTGGCTGCTACTTACCCTCATAATTCCAATGAAGAAGTAATGGGTCCTTAGATTTTCACACAGTGCTTCTGCATTTTGGCCTAATTGTTGTTAAGGAAATAATGACACCTTTTTTTTTTGTTGTTGTTGTTCATCTAAGGATCCAGCCCCAAATAAACACTAGAAGATGAATGGATGGACGAACATGTTTAAGAATGTCACATATTAGCTTCTGATTTTTAACTGTATGATCCAACTTAGAATTCAGGCCAGGAAGCTATAAAATAAAAACAGAATTCGATATTCTGAAAATCAACCCAATACTTAATAAGAGTATCATGCAAAGACAACATGTTAAATATATATAATATAATGAAACTAATATCTATATTTGTTTTGTTGATCATTAATTTGTAATCATTAAATTAGCAGATTTATCAGCTTTTGATAAGGTAAAAAAGGGTTTACTTTTACCATAAAATGCAATATTATAAGGAAAAAATAATAATACAAGTGGCTCTATAGGACAAACACATTTAATACTGTATGAATGAGGCCCTACACTTCCAGAGCAGCTGCCTTATTAAGCAGCACAATCACTCCTGGATGCTAGTGTACAGACCGGTACTCAATTTTCACCTCACTTGACGCACTGCACAGCACTGTAGCTGATGAATTGGTCCGCATTGCAGTGAAAGAAGCTGATTAGAAGATCTTAGGTTGGATTTTTTTTTTCCTTGATTCACCAGAGTTAAAATTGGACCCCCCCCCCCCCCCCCCCTTTTTTTTTTTTTAACCCTGCATGATATTAACTATTTCTCCCTTTCTTGTGAATGAAAGAAAATGTGAATATCACTGCTTATCTGCTCTTTTTCTTTGTTTATCAATCAGAGAATAAGAGTTGAGTTAAAGGAGAGCGAGACAGAGAGAACAAGTGGCAACTAAGAAAAACTAACACACAAAGTTAAGGCAGGACACACTTTTGTTCGTGTTTGAGAGTACTGAAATGGAAAAATCTCAAGAAAAAAAAGCCTCATTTGTAGTGTAGTTATAAAGAAATTACTTCATAATGGGTTTCCCTGCATGATGAATATTGCATCTTGGGAAAATGATTCAACACACCACTGCCTACATTTTTGCGACGATTTTGGTGCATTTTAAGTAGTGTCTTTTAATTTGTCCCTGAATCAAGCCAGCACCATAAACGTGGGGATGGAAGTTTGCCCTACAGGCATGATGCTGAATACTGATTAAGAGCTTTGGTATTGAATGTGACCTTACACACAGAAAATTGAAAATGACAGCAAGAATTTTAGATTCAAGCCAGATAATGATAAAGATATCAGATTATAGTCCCGGTCAATTTGGGGACACGTGTCATTGTTGTAGTCAGAGCCATTGTTTGTTATTTCTATGATTATGGAGCAGGTGCTCTCTCAGTATCTATTCTTAGCTCTACTACACAATTATAGCAACCCCATGTTGCTGTTTGGAAGTCTTTACTATTACAGTTTTTGCCCACTGCTTGAACACATTTTGCAAAACTCCGCTCTCTGTGCCAAAACTGTACACACAAGTACACATGACACAACACTGGGAAATATACCATTCACATCTGTGCCAAATTGAAACTCTACTCTCAAAACCTAAACTCTGCTGTCAAAACCTGACATTCCTTTGTCAAAATGTAACTCTGTTGACAAAATGACACATACTTGCATCATATGCAAACACTGACAGATCAGGGGGAACACAGTAGTCTTCTTTATATAAAACACTGCAGTCCTTGATTTCCATTGTTTATTCAGAAGGCACATTTACAGGAGACACATTTTCAAACAACCAAAAACGCAAATAGACCTACTCAATATTGTACATTGCAGTACCATGAATTCAGATAAAGCAAAAAACAACAACAACAACAAAATAATACTGCAATAGAAAAAACACTATACTGTAAACACAAAAAACCATGACAATTGTGCATAAGTGGGCTCATGGATCCCGCCGTCTGTTGGGGTCTGGCCACAGGACCTCATCGACATCGCAAGCAATGTCCTCTCCCGCTAGGCACCGGGGAAAATATCCTCTTGCATGTCGAAACCATCCATGGATTGCTGTCACCTGAATGTCGCCGCAGGCCTGTTCCATTGCCTGCAGAAGAGGCATGCGGGCATGTGGTTGGCGGTCATATACTCGCCATCTCCAAGCCGAAAAAAATTCCTCTATAGGGTTCAAAAATGGTGAGTAAGGGGGCAAGTATACCACTTCAAATTGATTGTGGTTGGAGAACCAGGCCTGGACCAGAGCAGCCCGATGGAAACTGACATGATCCCATATCACCACAAACCTGGGCTGATCTGCTCTGTTCTGTACAACTATATCATGGAGAGCATCTAGAAATGTGAGTATGTGTTGGCTATTGTATGGACCTAGTACTGCATGATGGTGCAGAAGCCCTCGAAGGCATATGGCAGCACATAATGTGATGTTTCCCCCGCGCTGCCCTGGGACGTGCACAATTGCCCTTTGGCCAATTACATTACGACCCCGTCATCTTGTTTTGCTCAGGTCGAATCCAGCTTCATCAATGAAAATGTATTCATGAGGCTGTGCAGCTCCATCCATGGCCAAGATCCTCTGAAAAAAAGGGGAACATGTCCCTGTACTACAGTGCTACACATACAGCACCCTCACCCCATCACACAGGTACCTGTGTAGCTCTCAGAATAGATCCATGTGGTACTGATATGGTACATATTCAGCTGCTACTGGACTTCACCAATACTCTATTGTAAATGTAAGGGACAGTTACACGTACCCGTACATATTCAGCTCGAAGTCCTTTGACCCTGTCACTGTTCCTCTCGAATGGGACTCTGTAGAGCTGCTTCATGGTGATGCTGTGTTTACCCAAGATGCGTCTGATGGTGGTGATGCTCACATGGTCTATGTTGCTGAACACTCGCCTGTCTGCAAGTATTTTCCGTCGTAGCTGGTGGAGACGGATGGCATTGTCTGCCCTCACTAGGTCCACAACGGCAAGTTCCTGCTGTTGTGTGAACAGGCGTTGGCGTCCTCCCCCAGAAGGTCTTCGGGTCATTCTGGAGAAATACAACCACATACTGTCATGGCTTTGCTTATTTTTCTTACAGTACTTTACTGTATGTACTGTGTCATCCACTGTACAACACTGTACTTCAATATAAGGAATCAGCCACTTTGGCTGCAAAAGGAGCATTAGCACCCCGTACACTTGATATGGTAATGTGATATACTGTAGAACAGTGCTATGAAACCATCTGAGTAGAGCAGAAGGTATGGAGGTGAAGACAGACCTGTTTTCTAGTCGGAATGTTCGTATTACAGATGCCACTGTGAAGCGGCTCGGATGTGGGTGGACTCTCTGCCCAGCTTCCCTCATAGTCAGGCCATGGTTGATGACATGGTCCACCAAAGTTGCTCTTATTTCATCAGAAATATGGGTCCGTGCATGGCCTCTTCGGCCTCCTCCTCCTCTTCCTCCTCCTCCTCTACCTCTTCCTCTTCCTCTTGCTCTCCCTCCATCCATGCTTGCAAAGTTCTTGAAATGGCTACGCTGAGGGCTTTTTGTAGTTGGCTAATTGGTGTTCGGTTTTGCAAGTAAGTGCCTTCAGGCGTGTATTGAGTGGTTGCAATTACCCGATGTGTTTTGTATTTTGGATACATGTGTTTTCCGAATGGCACCCTGAAATTTCATTTTGTGAGCAAAGTGTCTTATGTATGAAATGGAGTGTAGCATGCAGGACCATGTGTGTTGCATAAAGGAGTAGGTGTGTTGCATAATTGGAACTGGGGTGCAAAGCAGCGCTTTTGTTTAAGGTAGGGGTACATGTGTTTGAGGTATGGTAACAAAAGCTTCAACTTGTGTTACTTTAGTCTAGGCATGGGTTCATGGTGTTCAAGCAACGGGCAAAAACTGTAACAGCATGAAATGTTTGGTTTGCCACAGCAAACTATTTTAGGTAGAAGAGAATATAAATTACTGAACTGCTGCGTTTACAGAAACCAGGTTATGACAGTGTATGTAAACACATCAAATCAAATAAACCTGCAAACAGTAATACTGATTACATGCTTCTTCCAACTGTGTAAATTTAAAAGCATTTGACTTTTGTGTGAGAGTAGCAGTAACCAATGAAAAAACTTACTGCATGAAATGAATAATTCGAATAACAGTAAAATGTTAAAAGGGAACTACATTGTGTTATTGGAAGCAAAACTAAAGGTGGTTATAACTTGTACAGACGTATCTCTCTCAGTGTCAGACTAAAACCAAGAAACAGCCTGGAAGTAAGTGTGTGTGTGTGTGTGTGTGTGTGTGTGTGTGTGTGTGTGTGTGTGTGTGTGTGTGTGTGTGTGTGTGTGTGTGTGTGTGTGTGTGTGTGTGTGTGTTAGAAGGCACTTGAGGACACATAAAATCTACAAATAAACTTTTACCCCACAGCAGAGATTTATTTTGCCAATCTGAGGCAAAATATATTTGCATATCTTGGGAAAATGACCCCTTTGATATTGCTGTCATGCCTCCATTCACTTTCTGTAATGCTCTATGTTGATGTTACATCATAAAATAAGAGATGGAACAAAGTATTTCCTTCTCAGTTTTTGTACATCAACAGGAAGTTGGAGGGCTTTAGAAAAGCAAAATTCAGAAAAAAATGTTTTATTTCTAGGCCATGTTTGAAACTTGGTTGCAGTGTGAGTGAGTAACCATTAGAGTTATAGTGCATTTCATTCTATTGCTTTTAAATAGTTTTTGCATCAACCCTGCACAATAAAACCTCTTTTGGCATTGGTGCCACTTAAGCTCCATCCAGGCATTAGGCAACACGATCTCAGTGTTTTAATGGGTTCTCTTGTTTCCCAGTGTGCTTTGTACACCTAAAGACTGCCATGACTGACAACTCCAAGACAGGTGCCACTGTGTCAACCAAGAACTGTTTACAGAGCTGAACGTTGAGCAATGTTTGGTTTCTGAAAGCAGAAAAAAGCTCTGATTCTACTGTGTAGAGTAAAGCCTTCATGTCAAACCTGAGGAAAGCTCTACAGTTTTTAGGGGACTCTTCAACCTTAAAACATTTATTAGAGACAGTTCTGAAAGGTAATTCAACTTAAAACATTGGTCACAGATTATATTTTTAAACATGGAAACGAGTAATCTTAAAAGTATTTTTTTAAGTTTAACAATAGCAGTTAAGGTGGCACACAATTTTAATGGGGCTGCTCAAGGCTGACAGGCAGAGAGGTTTTAAAGAGAAAACCAAATATACATTTTTGAACAAATGTGTAGCACAGTTAATGTGTGCCATCCTAATAATTCTAAAGACATATTACTGCATTGACTAATACTAAAATTTTACAAAGATGTAATTTCACTGAAAACTACAGACGTGAAGGTGTGACGATGGTAACATCAAGGTAAGCTAGCATAAGAATGAGCTTGCAGTTCAATCAGCTATGTACCCGGCTAATCATAATACTAAAATAGTGCTGACAAATGTCTCCTGGTGGCCTACTTTTTCAGTTCCATGTCTTCTTCAGAGCTGCTAAATCTGTATAGTTGCTCTTCTTAGTACCCCTGAGTTGCCGAGGTTAAGAGCATGACTCCCACCCGCCACTATTCATAAGATGTTTCATTACCTTTTCTTCCAAGCTGTACACTCACCAGGGATTTTAGATGCCTTGCGTGTACCATGTTGGGCACCATTTTTGCATTCAGAACTGCATTAATTCTTTGTGGCACAGATTCAACAAGGGGCTAAAAAACACTTCTGAAATCATGGTAGTTGCTGTAGATCCTTGGGCTGTATACCCAGTCCCCATAACAAATTTTTCTTCAGTTACTTTTGTCTTACTATCACCTTGAAAGAGTGTAGCCATTCTCCTCTGACCTCTAGCATCAACAAGGAATATTTTTCCAGGGAACTAGCGCTTACTGGATATTTTCTCTTTCTCTAAAGCCTCTGTGAACCCTAGAGATGGTTATGTGGGAGAATCCCAGTAGATTATCAGTGTCTGAAACACACGCCAGCCTGTCTGGCACAAATCTTCAAAGTCACCTAAATGACCTTCCTTTCCCATTCTGATGTTTTGTTTGAACTTCAACAGGCCATCTAGATGTGCAGATGCATAAATTCATTGAGTTTCTGGCCTATGATTGGCTGATTATTACATTCACATTAACAAGCATTTAAACAGGTGTACCTAACAAAGTGTCTGGTATATTATATTGTATAATGCTATATTTTATTAGTGCCTGAATGTTTTTTTTTCCTATATAGTTATTAAAATTCCATGTTTCTCTAGGTTAATATTAAAAAACAATGCAAATTCCATTCAATTAGTGTAATTAATTATTGTTACCATGTTTAAACAGAAGCTCTTCTTGCTCATTTACCTCTAATCTGGCAATTCCCACCTCCCTTGTCCAAACATCTCACTCATTCATAAAAATGTCCACACAAGCAGCTAACATTGTTTTCTATATGTCATTTACCCTGATTATTTTGCAGCTAATTATACAGACATACTCAAAAGGTCTCTTTTTGTGACACTGGGTCTCAGCAGATAATAGATTTGTGTGTACTTTCTGCTTTTTGGTCTTCTGAACCAAGTCTATATAATAACTTCAGAAAAGCATTTCTCCAGTGTTGATTCCAAGCAGGTAACAGGCTTTAATGCCAGCTATTCCCGACTCTTTCATGAAGCAGCTGCAAGTTTTTAATGTCACTGGAGCAAATATCAGTGCAGTGTTTCTTCTTCTTTTATCATGCTTCTCCAGGTCAGTGCTCTTCCTTGACTGACCTTTGTGAGCCTCTCCAGTAGATGCAAAAGAAACATGAAAAGAAGTACATTCACCTGGTAATCGTGATGGCAGGGTATAAAAATTGCATTCACTGAGCTAGTGCAAGCACAATGTTAATTTAAGCTATGAATAACTTGCACTCACTGCCCTGTTTTAATTTTTAAATAATCCAGTGACATGTTGCTGCGACCTATTTTTCCCATGTTTTTTTTTTTCCCCCACTATTGACAAAACCTGCAAGATATATATGTCTAGGAGATGCTGTCAAGAAAAGGGGAAAAAATGGACCCTCTTGCTTTTTCATGACTATTTTTCCAGTGACTGACAAGTATCAACATGAACAGTGTCACCAGATATGTTGTGTTTCACATGGCACTTGTCAAGCCACAGCTTCATCACACTCCCCCAGCCCTCTTTGGTCATTGGGAACACTGCCCTTGAGAAACTGTGTTGCAGCAGTACCTGAGCGTTCAACACAAGCATCACACTCCAATCAGCCTCCACCAGCAATTTTTCTCACAGCAAACAATCAATCATTTTCCCTTACTGTCCCCTTAAATATGTTTCAGCCACCACCTCTAAAAAGGTTAAAGTGCTTGTCATCCTCCTGATCTGTCTCAGCCATTGGAAATGTTACAGCTGCTCGAACAGGGATGATGACTTTGAAGAGCTGTCCCTACTTAACATATTTCAGGCAATTAAGCATCTCCAACGGCCAGTGAACGGCATTTTTTTAAAAATAGAATTGCAAATACCCCTCAAGCTGAGTTTCCATAATCATTAGTTAAAATGGTTACATTTACATTGTGTTCGAGTACTTGTAATCACAGGCTGAGTGAGAAATTGTCCAGGCCAATATTACTTCATATCATAAATGTACTACATATACAGTTGCTAGCCAGTAAGTGATGGAAATTTGTTGTACAGAAAATTACATGTCAGCAAGACAATGGACCTGCCTCTTCATCAGAACTCTGCCAAGAATGAAATACAGTATTTTTTTATTAAAAGTCTACATATTCCTCCGGCTGAATGCTGGATATTAATGTTACATACATATATAGTTGAACATTGACGTTTTTTTACCCGCTTTTTAACATCACAAGTAAGGGTTTCTTGAGTTTGCCTCAGGGTTTAGAGATCACCACTTTTGCACTGGATAAATTTCCAACCATTAACTTGTTAAACTATTACTTCAAAGTTCCTGATCATGGCACTGGATCACAGTGGCTTACGCAGCTTAACTTGATCACACTTAATATATAACTTAGCAGGATATTCATTATTATAATGCTCCGTTTCTATTTAGAAAAAACATTTATGTTCTCATACATTGCAAAAACAAATGTATGAGAACGTAGCCAATGTCTGAAATTGAGCATGTGCTCCTGAAATGGTAAAGATGATTTTCTGAATGAAATGTCCCCTTTATGAACCTTTTAATCATAAGGTTTGACAACTGAACTTTATTCAATTATTTCTTTTTAATTTTATTCTTGTGAAATATTGGATGCATAAAATACATTAAGGTTCATGCCAGCAGTGTCCATCAAATCAGCTCCCTTTATCAGAGTTGCCAAAATATACGCATTCTGTACTTAAGTAGAAGTACAAATACTACAGTTAAAAAATACTCCAGTAAAAGTTGAAGTACTGATTCAACTTCTTTGCTCAAAGTTTAAAAAAAAATACCTTCTTTGAAATGTATTCAAAGTGAGAAAGTAAACGGTAGGTCTTTGGTTGTAATGACTCAGTGTGGGGTAAGGAATTACAAGTCACAATAATTTCTACTGAGAGCTTCAGTAGATTTTCTTGGTGTGCAGGCTTGGCACAGAATAAACGCATACCAGCAATTGAGGTGAGGCTTCTGGGAAATAATCGGCAGGTGATCTCCACAGAACACCAACCAACAAAAGTGTAGCCAGGCAGCAGCGACATGAACGCAACTCCCACCTGGACCACGAGGAAAGTCAAGTGACCGAAGCCCGGATGTGTTTGGCAACAGGTGAGCGAGTCAGGGATACTCAGATGGCAGCTACTATTAAAAAAACAAAAACTAATGTGATTGGCTCACTAATCACTAATGTGATTATTGAAATAAAACATTCATTCTGCTACATACTAAAATAAAATACTAGCATGAATAATACTAGAATAAAATAGTCGCTGCCTTTATGCTCTTTAGGGCTGGATGCTGAAGTACCACAACCGTCACTTATGAACATCTGCAGTCGTTCCGGTGTTGTGGCAAACAAAACAACAACAACAACTAAAACACTCCTTCCCACTTTTAACCTTAAGTGATTAATAAATGAACGAATTGTAAATATTGTAAAACTTTTCTTCTGTCATTTAATGGTCGGGCATTGTACAGCTACAAGCATTTCACCCCCATGTCATACTGTGTATGGTTGTGTGTGTGTGACAAATAAAATTTGAATTTGAACAGGACTGCCCTTCATGTGTTCCTGTTTAGGCATAGTTAGGCTTGATGTTTGGAGGCTCGCAATGACGAAATAATGACTCCCTCTAAATCCGTTAAAGCAAAAGTAACGAGGCTGTTCTGAAAATGTAAAGAGTAGAAACTACCGATCTTTGTTTAAAAGTATGGGGAGTGAAAGTAAAAGTCCATTTAAAACTGGACCTTGTACTTGCTGTTCTTGCTGCTGCTGAAACCACTTGTGTGTATGCCAGTGTGACTCAGAGAGGGATGGAGAGCAAGTTTTGGTGTGTCTGATTGCATTAGTGTGTGGCTTGTTTTTCATTGACGTTTCCTCTTATTTTTCTAATTTACCCTAGCTGGAGACGCTAAAGTGGAATGACAGAAAGAGTGAACAGAGTGCTAATCAAGTCAGGATAAGACGGGGTGAAAAAAAATAAAAAACCTACCCTGACAAAATGTTTGTTTTGCCCCTTTTTTCTACTTATTTCTCCTCTCCTTTCTTCTCCTCTCCTCCCTTAACTCCTCCACGGAAATGACATATCATTACAGGCCAATCTTCACAGGGACTGTACTTGTCACTGAATAAATCATCCAGACACAACTGGGTTAGAAAAGGAGGCCTGTGCCCCAGCATGAAAAGATGCATGTACAGTAAATGTGCATACTCGAATACATGCATGCAGAAACTGTCATGGTAGACGAGTCAAGACCACTGTGACCTGATTAGAGCAGAACTTGCAATCATTTTAGACAGTTCAATCAAAATATATGTCATTGTGAATGATGCAAGCAAACACCTTGATTTTCTTGGCCTCGGTTCTTTATGCAAGGGTGTCAAAGGCTGATCAAGGTTTGATCTGTAGCAGCGTTAGCACTTTGTGTTGTTTTGCTTTGCCTCTTTGATGCCGGCTTAATTCTTCTACTGCCTCATGTCTATTTCAGGAAGAATTTGTTTGTTTTCTCCGTGGAAAAAAAACACGTTTTCATTGTGATGCAGCTGAACTTCAGCCTTAGTTGAGAGACTGCTAGTACCTGGTGCTTTGTCTAGGCTGTATTTTTCAGTAGCATGAGTATTTAATTGAAGTGCTGAAATTTTAACAGCTTCATGCGAGCATCAGTGAGTCAGTCAGTGAATGTCACTACTGAAAAATGAATTCATGAATTGTTGAATACATCATATCTCCCAGACACTGCACCCGAATCACTTTACCTCCAGCCTCACCATCAAGTCAAAATTTCACCACTTTTTCCAGTTCTCACAGTGTCCATAGTCTACATGGTAATGAATATTTGGAAAAAAACATGGAATAATGAAAGATAAACTCAAGGAGGTATTTCTCTGAATGTTGCATTTAGTCCTTAGTAGGATATGGCTGCAAGAATTAACAGTAGTACGTGGAATATGTTCACTAAAACCAATGGATCAGCACCATTTAACTCCTTTCGACCTGGGCACAGTAAGTAAACTTTCAAAGGCAGAAAATATAAAATCTCAGAGATGGAAACTCCTTGTGAATCACTTTTAGGACTACAGCTCTTTATACATTAACATCATTTTTTAAAACTGCTCCTTGAACAACTTTTTGTTGTCTTGTTGTTCAGCTTATGAATAAATCTACTACTTGACTTGTTCTCCATCTCCCCTGCAACATCCATGTTTTTGCTGCCTGCCACCGAGAAAAGAAAGCATCTAAAGATCTTCACAATCCACCTACTAGCTTAAGACTGCTGTTCATTTCCACCACCTTAGTTTCTATAACCATCTTCACCATTTTATTCAGTAAATTACATTTTGATCTGTTCTTTATTGCTCTGAATTTGTGATCAACTATTTTTATACCTCCATATCTTTGACAACAATGCAAGTTGATTTTTTACCTTTTAAAACACTGATGATTTATATTTAAATTAATTGTTTTCCTACCGATATTCATACAATGTTTACATCTCACACAACTGAAACCAAATTCTACAAACCTCTTTATCTGTTGGTTCATTAATTACAGACAAATTAGACGGTAGCAGGACCTCAAAGATCTTATAATTACGATTCCCTATTACATAGTATAGACAGATTTGAATCAAATGTAGGTCCTGTGCTTTACTTGTTTAATCCTAATTTCTGTTTAAATGTATTACTGGTCCAAAACGAGCTGTTTCTGTTTTCAGTTTCATTTTGTGCATAAGACTAAAGTTGGAGTTAAGGGGCTCATTTTTTACGGTTTACTCCATATATTTTCTACAGTTTATACACGTGAATGTCTAAATGTGTTCTTTACTTATGAACTTAGGGTTTTGAACCTGAAGCTGTTTGGGGACACTAAAATCATAATCTACATTTCTCTTATATTAAGTGATTGTGCAACCCTGTAGTTCATTGTCTGAAATGACATCTTTCAGTCTTTAAAGGCCACTTTCCTTTGAGACAACTGTCTTCTGAACCCAGCAACCAGCAAAAACAGAAGATTAAATCTTGCTCTATGCCTGAGATGATCATAATAAGAAAAAATCACTGACAAGTGGGGCCAAGAGGAGGAAACAGCCTCAAACATTATGGTTATAATTTATGGTTTAGATTCAACCATTTTTACTTTTTTGGCATTACATCGTGCTCCCTTTGTCCAGTCATCGCATAACAATTTCATGCACTAACAATACTTCGTCTAACATGGATGGATTTTCCAGATTTGCTTAGAACACTTAGACCCCCGGAGAGCAGTCATTTTGGTTTTCTACCTTAGACCCCCGCGGAGTCATCATTTTGCGTTTCTACCTTTAAAAGCCGGAGAGCAGTCAGTCAAATGCTGGAGTCATTCATATGTATATTAGGTCGTTACCTAGGAATTCTGGAGGGAGGGGAGTGGGGGTGAGTGATTGAGGGGGTGGGGGAGTGGAGTGTTTCAGTTTGCCATCTTAGGGAGAAATCAACACATGTCCTTTGTATGTCCTTTGTTGCTGACATTTATTGATGAAAACAGTACAAAAAACCAACCATTTGTACACATATTTACAAATAATGATAAAGTGAGTGAGTACATTTCAACATTTTCAGCAATCACTCACAATCCTGGCACTGCCACGGTATCTGTCGTCTGCATTTACCACATGTGTACCTGTAGCAGTGAACACATCGCACAGTGGCCTGATTTTTTTTGCATCTGTGTTTGACCTGACACGTGGCCCTTTTTCCAGGGCTCGGTGTGGAGGGTTGTGTCCGAAGCAACTGATCTTTTCTTGCCTTCTTCGCAGCTACATGAGAGCGAGCCAACTCCCTTGCAAGCTCCACCAGGAAGTCCACCCGTCTTTCCTTCGTCCCGGTGCATGCTTGATACAGCACATGTGCATTCAGTGCTGCCATGTCAATCATGTTATAAAACACGGCGACTGGCCAGCGCCGTGTTCCTTTGCGGACAGTGTACTCCCGAACCATCTGGTCCATCACATCCACGCCACACTTTGTTTTGTTGTAAAGGGTGACAGTGTTTGGCTTCCTTTTGGTAGTGTTATCAGTCTGAACCAAGCTGTGCATGCTGCTAAGAATATAGACTGTCTTCTTCCGTTTGGCCGCATACGCCGTCAGCGTGGCAGCAGAGGTTGAAAACACCTAAGAAATAAGATAAATTGTTATTTCCATAGCACTTTTACACACAATGAAACACATAAACATAGAACCACAAAAGACCTGCAACATACCTGAGTGGTGAATTCATTGCGATCTGTCTGTCTAGTGGATTGAGGAATTTCCCTGCGAATCTTGTTGACTGTGCCGAGGATGGTGGTTTTCCGTCCAAGAAGTTTTTGCGCAAGTGAAAGCGATGTGAAGAAATTGTCCGTGGTAACATTTCTGCCCTTGTCTAGGAGTGGTTCCATCAGCCTCATTACTACATTTTCAGAAAGTCTCTCCCCAGTGGGACGATTGGGGTCCTTGCCAAGATATGGGAAGACATTGCAAATGTACTTGGATTTTAGGTCGCAGGCCACCCAAAACTTGATCCCAAACTTGTCCGGTTTACTTGCAATATACTGCAGGAAACAGCACCGAGTCTTTGATGGGAAAAGCTGTTCATCAACGGTGATATGTAGACCAGGGTTGTAGCACGTGATGCAGTTGGTGACAAATGATCCCCACACACTGGAAATTGCAGCGAACTTGTCAGTCTTTGCTCGATCACAGCGGGTGGACTTGTCATCAAAGCGTAGGTGTTGCATGATGTCTTGGAAGCGGTTTCGTGCCATAGTTCCAATTATCTGTGGGTTTCCCAGGTTTGCTGACCAGCAGTCATTTACCGATGGAACCCTGTAAACCCCCCGCAAGATGACAATTGCAATAAATGCCATTAGTTCAGGGAGGTCCATGAACCAATGAACATGCTCCGTTTGCTGTGCATGTTGAATAGTCCATTCTTGAATGCTATGAAGCATGTCAAGAGTGATGAAACACAGGAAGCTCTGAAGGCGACTCGAGATACTTCTCCTGGCCTTAGCCGTTGGCTCTCCATCTGCAGTGTACGGTTCTATTGGGGTGAAAGGGAGACGGCACAGCAAACGGAGCATGTTCATTGGTTCATGGACCTCCCTGAACTAATGGCATTTATTGCAATTGTCATCTTGCGGGGGGTTTACAGGGTTCCATCGGTAAATGACTGCTGGTCAGCAAACCTGGGAAACCCACAGATAATTGGAACTATGGCACGAAACCGCTTCCAAGACATCATGCAACACCTACGCTTTGATGACAAGTCCACCCGCAGTGATCGAGCAAAGACTGATAAGTTCGCTGCAATTTCCAGTGTGTGGGGATCATTTGTCACCAACTGCATCACGTGCTACAACCCTGGTCTACATATCACCGTTGATGAACAGCTTTTCCCATCAAAGACTCGGTGCTGTTTCCTGCAGTATATTGCAAGTAAACCGGACAAGTTTGGGATCAAGTTTTGGGTGGCCTGCGACCTAAAATCCAAGTACATTTGCAATGTCTTCCCATATCTTGGCAAGGACCCCAATCGTCCCACTGGGGAGAGACTTTCTGAAAATGTAGTAATGAGGCTGATGGAACCACTCCTAGACAAGGGCAGAAATGTTACCACGGACAATTTCTTCACATCGCTTTCACTTGCGCAAAAACTTCTTGGACGGAAAACCACCATCCTCGGCACAGTCAACAAGATTCGCAGGGAAATTCCTCAATCCACTAGACAGACAGATCGCAATGAATTCACCACTCAGGTATGCCACTCCACACCTAGCCCTGGAAAAAGGGCCACGTGTCAGGTCAAACACAGATGCAAAAAAAATCAGGCCACTGTGCGATGTGTTCACTGCTACAGGTACACATGTGGTAAATGCAGACGACAGATACCGTGGCAGTGCCAGGATTGTGAGTGATTGCTGAAAATGTTGAAATGTACTCACTCACTTTATCATTATTTGTAAATATGTGTACAAATGGTTGGTTTTTTGTACTGTTTTCATCAATAAATGTCAGCAACAAAGGACATACAAAGGACATGTGTTGATTTCTCCCTAAGATGGCAAACTGAAACACTCCACTCCCCCACCCCCTCAATCACTCACCCCCACTCCCCTCCCTCCAGAATTCCTAGGTAACGACCTAATATACATATGAATGACTAGCCAATTTAGCTTCCACTTCCAGCATTTGACTGCTCTCCGGCTTTTAAAGGTAGAACGGTAGAAGCCTGGAAATCCCAGTGTTAGGTCACTTTGAGCTAATGGCTATGCATAATTACAACAGTATTACACCAATATAGGAGAAAGATATGAAGAGAGAAAGAGGACCATTTACTCATTAGATTACATAGCACAATGTGACTTTATGATAATGGGGAATATGCCCATTTGTCTCCCGAGTGAATAATAAACCAAATTATTTATAGAAGTAAACAAAGCCTTTTTCACATGTTAATTGTCAAGTACATCCGCTGGCCCAGAGCATGAAACATAAAGCTTGCTGTGTCTTGTTGGGGAAGAAAAAGGAAATGCAAATTATGCTGGATTTCACTGAGTGTCGTATCTATCTATTTGGAGCCAGATTTCCTGCTCTTATGTGCATCCACTGTGTCATAGTAAAGTGACTGTGTGATTGGCTTACAGGTAGTTAGGTAGCCAATGGTGCTTGTCCTCTGTTCAAGCCCACTCTGGCTGTTTGCTGAGGCACAGATGAGCCACAGTTAAAGATCCTGGCACTTTTCTATGTCAGATTCACTCTTCTTTACGTCTTGTTTGGTAAAGTGAACACTGGAGGAAAACAGGATGCTCAGCTCTGAGGGAAAATGTTTCATCAGAAAACAAAGGGTTGAATCTCTTTGCCTTTTCACACCCTTCACGCAGTGACTGTAGATGAACACAGTTTCATAATCTTTGAACTGATGCCTTCAAGGAAATGAGAAGCAACAATATACAAGATGAAAGGGCTTTGTTTGAGTTGTTGAGCTGCAAAGGCCTTTTCAGGGCAAAACTGAGCTAAATTAAAATCAGCTTTTAAGAGCGGCGAAGTGTTGAGCAGATGTGTAACTGTGTGATGTTAATGCTTCATCGTGTCATCAAATCCCACACATTTTCAGGAATAAGATTATTACTGAAAAGAAGCTTAACATGTCTGCAGATATGATTGTTGAGATACATGTAGTGATTAAACAAACTGGAAGGTTGCTAGATATAATGCTTTGATTGTGCTCAGGAGTGGTTTTTACTTCAAGTTCATGTGTTTCAAACATGGATACTAGAACCAGAATGACCCTGTATAAAAGACTAAATAAGACTTATGGCAGATAATATCTTATAATCCATCTTATAATGAACTTGCTGCATTCTTAAGTTGTTTTTTTTTCTCAACAGTCTCTATCCGAACCCCCAACAATGCAATGCCCTGCAGACCAGACCACCAATAACCTTGTTGGCACAAAAGCAACCACAATTCACAAAATAATGTAAGGTACTCTCTGTGGCAAAAGATACTTATAAATTCAAATGCAAAACTAGACCTTGGTTTATCTCGTGTCTCCGATCATCTCATGATTATGTTTAAATCCTTGTTGCCCTGCCCTGCTTCCTCCCCATCCCAGCCTCACTCCTTAGCTCAGTGCATAAACCCAGGAAGACTTTTCTCAAACACATTCACACTCACTCACACCTCAGCTGCGCTGTCTTCCTGTACTGACACTCTTTAATGCCTCTTACTATGGCACTGGGGACTATGTCGCCCCCTTAAAATTAAAAAGACTTAAGAAAAGCACCTGGTTAAATGACTCCACCTGCTCCCTAAGACAAGCATACAGACGGGCTAAGTGGAAATGGAAGTAAGACAAAGTCCAGGTGTCAAGAGAGGTGACTGTGAAGAGGTGTGACGAAAGCCAAGGAAGATTATTGAATAATGAAATAATTAATTAATGTGGATGCCAACAGACCTAAAATAGTTTTCTTTGCTATAAATCTGCTTGAAGTGGATTTATTCAGTGGTGGTCCTGCTCTGTACATCTCTACTGAATCATGAGAGCATTTCCTGAGCTTCTTCACCGACAAAATAGAAAATATAAGAGCTAGCATCTCTCTCCCTGGTTCTGGGTTTGTAGAGCTTCATCCTTCAACATTACCATAAGCAGTTCCAGCCTATAACATCCTCACAACTATCAGAGGTGATCTCACTAATGAACTCTTCTTATTGACCCCTAGACATCTTTCCAGTGCAATGTTTGAAGGAAGCTTTTTCTGCTCTACTCTTGAATGCCTTTACAGAGAGCACAGAATCGGCTCTTGTAAGGGTGTGTAATGATATCCTTCTCAACTCAGTTCATATGCAGATTTTCAACACAACTGAATATGACACGCTCATAAGAAACCAAGTGGATGAAACTGATCTTAAGAGCCCAGCGATGAAGCGCTTTAACTCTTATTTAAGAGAAAGAAGCTTTTCGCTCAAAGTTTGAAATTGCTCATTTTCCCCCAGTTCCCATTAAATGTGGCATCCTCTGAGGCTCCACTTCAGGACGTCTTCTGTTTTCATTATACATGCTTCCCCCAACTTAGTTTTTGAGAAATATACAGTAACATGTAATATTACTACTGTGCTGATTATGCAACACTTTTCGTCTTGTAGCTTCTTCTCATTTGCCAGCCATTAATTTCAGAATTCATTTAGATTTTTCTGAGGACTTTTAAAGCCCGTTCTGGGTTTAGATCAAAATATATCTCAGATCCTCTGACACCGGTTGTAACATGAGGTCCTCAGCCAAGGGTTTTTTGGTCATCCCACAATCTCAGCTGAGGACTGGTGAGTGACTGGTATTGGTCCACTTTTAATAATTTCCCTGTGCCTAGACTTCAATGTGCGTGTATGTTGTTTTTTATAATGTTTTATCATCGCTATGATTTTTCATCTCTGCGCCCAAAGGACAAGGCTAAAAACAAATATTGGATGCCCATGATTGTAGGGGCCCTCTGGTATGGTTCTGGGAGTGAAATCACACCATGGACCCAGAAACACCTCCAGAAGTCACTGCCTGTGAACACAGTTCACAAATGCAGGTTAAAGCCTTGAGAACAGGCCATATGTGAACAGCATCCAGCCATCTTCTATGGCCAGAGCTCATTTAAAATGGACTTTGATGCTGTTTTCCTTGACGTGTACTTTTGGCTATATTACCCTATTAATGCATCTATTCCTTAAATGTATTCTTCTTTTCCACTTTAACTACATTGACTGCACAGGGTCAGCCCCTGCTGTGTTATGCAAAAAGAGTTACTTGAATTAAAAGAGTTTCTCTTACATAACCTTTAGCTTCTCAGCTGTTTTGTTTCAGGAGTACAAGTTAGTGAACACATTGAGGTCAGATCATCATAAGCGTTAACATCAATATCTCAGCTGGGTGTTCGTGAGTTTCGTGTTTCTTCAGTCGGCATTTTCGGTGCTTTAACTTCTAGCAGTGGTGGAGGATTATCTCTCTCCAGGTCCCATCAGACTGCCAAGAACAGATGGTTTGGTTGAGCTTTTGGAGAGTTTCTGTAGCACGCAGCTTTGATGAGTGACAACAGCATTGAAAACCGCCTCTAATCTGGAGTCTCAATACACAAGAGGCTCTTAACAGTGCCGGGAGTCAGAGAAAAAGCCACTTGATGCATCTTTGCATGTTTTTCACTCAGAGAAGAGGAGGAAGAATAATGCAAACGGATTTCCTGAATATTTCCAAATCGTCTCAACACGTGTTTGATGGAAATCATAAGACTACCGGTTTTCCACTAGGTATGCTTTTGCATTTGACAGTTTAATTAACATGTTTGCATGACTAATTTGTTTATCTTTAGGGATCATTTCAACCTTCATGCACCTCCACCTATTTTGGGTCCAGCATAGAATACATCTGTTCCTACCTGCGATGTTTGGACACCAAGGTAACACAGGCACATGTCCTAGACATAGTGACATAGATTAAATTTCCCTGCAGGGCTGACATATGGGCTTGCTGCATGCCAGGGTCCTGCTGTGCCATTTTAGACTCCTGGCACACAAACAAGCCTCCAGCACTGATAAAAGCCATCATTTACTCTAAGATTTTTACAGCCTTCATTTATCTGAGAAAACTGGCGTTTTTGTCAGTTCCTCATAAGCCAGTTTTTAGGCTTGGCGTAGAATATGAACTGTTATTTCAATCACTGGATAATGTTCTGCATGGAACAGCTAGCAAAGTAACAAAGTCAAATAGTTTAAATGGCATTTAAACTATTTCCTCTTTTTCTGCACTTAAAAAAAGATATTTGGGGAAATAAACTACTTTACTATGTTTAGTTAAGTTAATCCACAAGCTTCATACATGTTTTTTATTTATCTACTTTTTTTTTAATGCTGATGCAACCTAAAGCAACGGTCAGCATCCTGCTTCTCAACTTTCTAGGGTTTTTTTGCATCGAGTATGACTCCAAATGTATTAATTTATATATTTCTTTCCTTCAGTATTGCCTCTCTGTGTCGTTTTCAGTTACCACCTTCTGATTTTATCACATATCCAACTCTCGCACAGTTTAATGATAAATATATTCATGCTCAGCGTCTGTCTGCTGCTGCCTGCTGCTTCCAGTTAAAGCTGTTAGTCAGCCTGATTTCTCTGAATAGTGTGACATGTTTGAGTTGATTTCTGGTTTATAACCAAAATGACAGGTTGTTTTTTTTTTATATAATCGTCCTTCCAGGAAAGATGAAAGTCTAGCTCTCAAGCTTCATATTTTAAATTCAGACAAGAGAGTGATATTGATTTTTGTCACCTCTCTAATGTGTTGTTTTAAAGTAGTAAAGTATTGTTTTAATTATGAGTGACATGTGGGTTTTGTTTGTGTTTGCTGATGACTGTTTGCCCATGTATATGTTGCTACAGCGATGACTCAGTGCATCAAGCTGCCGACTGCCTGGACTCCTTAACAACACGTCCAGTGCACTCTACCAATCTACTAGCTCCACACACAGAGTTCTCCTGCCTGTAAAGATACTCCAGCTCTAACTCCACGATGGACCTTAAAGCATCCTGACATCTGCACCAGGCTTGAACAACCTAGTTATTAATGCAAGACACTATAAGGTTGTCTACAGCAGTCCATGCAGTGGATTTCTGTGTCTTCTGTCACCTCATCTGCTCTGATCCTCCCTGACCTACAGAGTGTAAATCCTGTCATGCAGCTCATGTTGTCTTGATGCTTGCTGTGTTCACAACATTTAAGTGAAGGTGTGAGAAACGAGTGTGAGCGTAATGAAAATGAAGAGCAGACGTGTGAAAAATGGAGGTGTGAGTATGTGTTAGAATGTCGCTGCTAATTTGTGTGTGAAAGTAGTTTTTGTGGCATCTAACTATTGGTTTTATTTTTCAGTAGCAGCCAATCAATAAGGTGCACAAATATGGCGCGCACCCACCCTCAAAGCTTAACTCAGAGTCAACAGGCTAAATAAATTATTAAAACCTATTTTCATCCTCTATTTTCGCTGGGATAATCCACACCCCACCTGTAGAGGATCTCCAACACTGGAGCTCGCCTTACAGTTTGAGAAGCATTTCTTCAGGGTGATCATATGGGACAAGAATAATCTTTGGATGCTTGTGGAGTAACCTTTCATGTCACGATCACTGTTATTTCAGCTACTTTCCTGCCCTGTAATCATCAATTTTGAACATCTCTAATGGAGACGCATATTTTACGTGTGATATGTTTATGTTCGAGCCAACCAAATGTGCCATTGTCTCAATATTCAACTCAGAGACGATGCATAACAAAGTTTTACAGTCTCACATAAACTGGGATGCCCTAGCTTCCTCTTGATCCAGTTTCCATCTAATGAGTTGAGTGAATGATTGTTTAGAAGTAGACCTAACAGAAGGAAGCCTGTCTATTCTTAGAGGAACAAACATTTCAAACATTTTGTTTTAGACAAGTGTGAAAGGATTAAACTAGAAGTATCACTGGAATATATTGCACTACTTTGAGTTTGCAGTTTATTCACCTTCCTTCTGTCTGCTTTTTTTTTTCTCGACAGACTCTTAGGACACACCTATCCATTAAAACAATATTAGCCACTACCTTTATCTAAGTTCAACAGAAAATCCTATTAGGATCCTATTATGCACATCTCTAGTCTGCTTGGAGTCTGCTCAAAGGTGCTGGAAGTCGCTTGGCGTCTATAACCATTATATTTAACATTATAGACGGAGCTTGAAATTTGATTTACATCACCACCAATGCAAAGTTAATATGTTCTTCTTTTGTCTTTTTTTTGTAAAAACCCTTCTTCTTGCAGATAGGATTGAAGAATTGTGCAGATATGAATAGTAACAGATGGCTTCATAACTAACTGACAAACAGATGCACAGACTTCTTTTACTTTACATTTTGCCCCAACTTTGGTTTTAACTCTGAAGCAGATAAGTGTTACTTGACAATCAGATTAAGATAATATTATTACGTTTTATGGCATCTGTTTTGAAAGAAGCAAGTCTGGAAGTTGCGTCTACTTCTTTCACTCTTGTCTCTCTCTTATAATGTTTCCGGTGTGATTTTCTCAATCTGTGGGTAAGCTTCATAAGAATAATGATCATTGTGTTACTAGCACCCTTTTTGTGCCTATAGCAGCATTTCGATGTTTCAAAGACACCCTGCGTCTCGGTAATTAATAGCAAGATGACACTGGTTGTGTGCATGTGTGTACAGATTAACCCCAGGGAGGAAGAGGCTCTTCTTTCTCGCCCTTTCAGCGAGAAGCTGTTTGGTGTCTGAGTCAGTCTGGTGAAACACTGGAATTTCTGAAGGTTTTGCCGCATCAAGAACAGGAGACAACAGGGAGGCAATGCAGCACAGACACTTGGAGAATACTTGAAATATGAAGGAAAGTCAGACTTACCCTCGACAAGGGCACCAAATTATTTAGTACATCTCTCAAATAAGGGAGATCTGTCCTGCCAGTGGCACACTGACAAATCTACAGGTTTCTGTAATGGGGAAAGTTACTGGCAGCTTCTTTATGACGACCAAGCGGTGGACATTTCCCTCCCTTTTATTGTCCCTTTTATTTACTCATGAGAATCAAATGTCTTCAAAGAGCCAATCTTAGTCGAGCAGCATAATTGGATTTTTTTTTTACTTACTTTACTTTTTTTGCTTACTGTATTGATCGACCTGGACTGAAGGACTATACAAGAAGGTCAGGTTCCCCTTTCAACCTCTGTATTCTCTGGTTTCCATTGTCTTCATTTTGTACATTCATAAAAATAAAATTCTAACATTTCCTTCTAGTTTTTGTGAGCTTTTAAAAGGGAACATAAGATGAATGCCAATTTGTGTTATTTTTGACTCTCTTGAATTTCTTTCCTGCAGTGTCACTTCCCAAATGGACAAATTGCAAAGAAGAATCATATTGAAGAGTCAACTGTCAGTTTGAATAGGATCAAACTATGAATTTTCTTATTGTTGAAACAAGGAATACTTATTATTTGAAAATTCACACATTGTCAAATCCTTCATATTTTGCTGTGGAAACAAGTGAGTGCAAATGGTTGCCTGTCTCTATGTTTTAGCCCCGCAACAGACTGGCGACCTGTCCAGGTTGTACCCTACCTCTCGCCCTAGCTGAGATAGGCTCCAGCCCCCTGCAACTCTGATAAGGGTAAACCGAAGAGAATGGATGGATGGAAGATAACTTAGAACATAACTACAACCCTTATCTTTTCTGTTGCATCCATATTCATATTCTCAGCCCAAATTCAATAACTGTTTCCATAGCTTGCTGTTTGCTTGCTGTTTGCTTGCTGTTTGCTGCACCATTTTAAAAGAGCCTTTTGGTTTATTTTGCTTTTTCCCTGCAAGCACATGTCCATTCATACCATTCAGTACACAGGGCTAATACAGAAAACAGGCATGATTAAGCAGTCAATGTCTTAACGGTGCAATAAACAGCATAAGCTGCAAAATGGGTCTAGAATTAGTAAAATAGTCTGTTTGCAGCCAAAGGTGGCTTCATGGGAAGCAAATGTAGCTAAAACCTGACAAAACATCTAAAGGTGGTGATTCTTCTGCTTATTCTTTATATCTGCCCATTCTTAAGTTTACCATCCACATTTATTTTACTGGTTGATAAATTTATTTTCTGTAACATACAGATGAGTATACATCTACTATCTACAAGACCTGAGCTTAAACCTTCCCAAAAGGCAAACCTCTACCGCCATCTGTTGGGGAAATTTATTATTCTTAGCTTTATAACTGTCAGTTCTCATCTCCCTGAAGGAAGGCACTGCACTATGTGAAATAGCATTTGAGACTTTGGCCGTTTTGCTATGGCTGTTCTTGCACGCCTAGTTTTGCTTTAGGAGTATTAAACATGTGTGATATAATAAAAATGTTAACACCAACACTAAACACCGAATGCCTGTAAAATATCATGCAATACATATTACAGATCTTTATGGAATTTAATAAAAAGCTCTTTTTCACATAAACGCTGGAGTGGTTCTTGTGAAATCTGGCTTCAGTGTTTTTGAACAGAAACTCACCAGTGTGAACTCACACCTTCACAGTTAGAATTTCTTTTTCACACAGGCTTTTTCAGCTTACACAGAAGTTATCACATCCCTTATCATAGCATCAGCATCACATTTTAAACTGAAGCATGTCTTTTTTGCACAACTCTATGCAAAAATTCAAATGAAAGGATTAACAAAATATGAAATATTTTAATGAAAGACTATGTTAACTTGTTCACTTGACCTTCTGAACCCAAGTTTCAAAACTGATGCTGGATTTTTGAGGCTTAATGGTAAACAGTTGGACTGATTCGGATGAAAGGATTACTAGACCACGATGCCAGTCTGAGACTATCAAAGGCTTTCATTCTGAACTGCATCTGAACATCCTGATGACATTGTTTCTCAACTACCTCCTTCCTGTTGAGGGATGAGCTCTTGAGAAGACCACAATGGATGAAAATAATGAAAAGCAGTTTGTCTGACCTTCTTACAAGGACCTACTCTGTACATCCTAAGAGTAACATGTTACCTGCCATTGAAACAACAGCTCATAGGGCCGCTCTCCAAGACCCAAAGTATATAGTGGATTACTCCCCATACCCATGGGATGTCTATAGCTAAAACTGTCAGAAAGGAAAGTGTGTTTGTCTCTTTGAGAGATACTGGATTTTAAAATATATGTAGTTGTTGAAAATATGTTACTATTTGTGCTGGCGACACCCCTCTTACACGCTTAGGAACACAGGTAGCCCATGTACTGATACTGTTACTGTCATTTGCATTTTTGTGTACATACATGGTCATTCGAGAAGCACTAAAAGTTTGCTTGTATTTCACACAAATAGTTTATTTGTTCTGCTTCAAATATGTAGACTGTGATGTCGTTCCAAGAGTGGTGAGTGCTGTCAAACTAACATTCGAATCAAACTACGGTTCAGTAGGCGCAAAGAAAACTGAATATTCAACTGCTAAAAAGGTTTCAGGTAAATTCACCAACCAAGGTTAAATAGTGCCTCTTTTTTACGGACATTAACCAAATATTATTGGGCGTATAGAAAAGGGACTATTCAAAAAAATAATTAAAAGCCCCAAACTGCCATTGTAATTTGGGAAAATATCCTAGCTGTCCACAACAAAAAAAGTTCACAATATGATATGTTGGTCTGTTGATGGACTCATCCATAAGAATATTGTACAGTCTATATACAACTGGCTTTGAAAAACACATTTCAATGACCTGATGGGGTTTGTGTTCCAAACCTGTGCAGTGTCACGTGTGTCTGTAATGTCTGCAAATGAGAACTCAAGACACTGGCTGCAAAGAAAATCCTGCCAATATTCTTTGGCAATACTGGTTCCCTCCAAGTAACTATATAAAGTGTTGTTTTGGTCTGTGGGCACAAGAGCTGAAAGCCTCTGACATGGCAATTTTAGGTTCCCCTAGCACTTTATGATACAGCCTGCAACTAAGAGTGATTTTCCCTAGAATTAACTAGAATTTCCATGTATTTTACCTGGTTATACCATGTAATAAAACAAACATGTACATACAAGTGATACACTAAACTACTGGAAAGAAGAAAAAATCTGCAGTGTAAGTAATTTTAAGTAGTGCATAAGTCATTTTTAGCAGCGTGTAACTAGGTATATTACAGGGGGAAAATAATAATTATAAGTTGTGTTTAAGTAGTAGCAGTTCAAAAATAATCTTTAGTAGTATGTAATTATTGTAAGTAGTGCATAACTGCCAGATAGTTTACAGAAAAGAGGCATGAATTATAATGTAATTAATTTGAATTAGTCTGCAATTTCCAGGTATTTTTGTGGAAATAACAGTTAAAATTTCCTCATTTTATAAAGTAAATATGCGTTAGCCTTAGTAGCATGGGCCACATTATGTAGCTAACCTTGTTTTTTTTACACATTTATTGTGCACTATACTGGTTCGCATCGCAGATGTTGTAAGTTTCAATTGTTCTTTTATGTTAGGCATAAAAATGTGATAAGGACTACTCTTTCTTTTCTACTTACAAGAGAAAAAACACAGCAGCAAACAATCATGGAGCCAAGTCAAACTTTTTTTTTCCTTACAAGAAATGTTGGGGGAAAATTCTGTAAAAAAAACCCAGGAGAAATAAAGACACAATGAGACAAAGTTACTTTCTTTATCAAACGTGTACACGGGTGAGCTGCTAAGAACAACTCACACCATGCACAGTGGCTTGGTAATTTTTATAGGCACAGAGCACAGAGACAGTGAGAACAGGATAACAAATAATAAACAGATAAAATAAAACAACTCCATATATGGTGCTAGTCTCGTCAGCAGAGAGCTAGGGAAGATAAAACAATCTAAAACAATATGTCCCAGAAACAAGATGTGTTTGCTGGGAAAGTCTAAAAAGATAATTCTAAACTAATCTAACCATAGGCAGAGGGCAGACAAAAGGCATCTTTGTACATTTAAAAGAAGGTAAAGAAACATAGAATCATTTTTCCTGTAACACAAATATTTAAAAGGACTATAAGTAAAGTACAAAAAATGATCAATGTGAATGACCAGAGTCCAATAGAATTATGTGGTTTTTAGTATTTATATGCAAACCCAAAACTGAACACAACAGAAGTAACAATAAACTATTCATATTACCTGTGAATAATTTAATTTATATGTTTTTATTTGTAGTTCAGTTCTTTGCTTTCTTTTTGTTCTTCTTGTCTGTGGCTTTTCTTCTTTGTTCTTTCTTTTCTTTTTTCACTTTCTTCTGATGATTTTTCATTTGAGGAGGAGGTGGAAGCTTCTCTAGTCCTCATTGTATAATGATTCCTTCTTGTCTCTATAATTGTGAAAAATTACCCCCTTAAAACTATTCTATATGATTTAATTCTATAATACCACTGTGATTTAAGCTAAAAATTGAAATTCCACTTAATTCTAAAGGGATTACACTCATTGTCAAGGGCTACTCGAAACACGTATCTGTGCATGAAAACCCGTGTTAAAGTTAAAGGGTTACATACAACAAATATGCAGTGATTTTCCATAGTAAAGTCAGCTACATTTAAGTTACATTTGCAATGAACAATAAAAAATAAAAGGATGGTTATAAATGATAGCGAAATCTTGCAGTCCAAATAATTTTATTTCATCAGATAATTAATTCCTGGAGAAACTGAATCTTGTCATGAAATTGCTTTAAAGTTTTACATGTATTGTGAATCCAGGATGTCCAGATACTTGGCCTCAATCATTCTTGGAAGCAAGCTCGTCCTGAGAGAAAACACATTAAAAATGCGTGTATTATTTACAAGGAAACAACAAATCTTCAAGTACTTAGGGTAAGAACATCACTTCTTGTGTGTGTGTGTGTGTGTGTGTGTGTGTGTGTGTGTGTGTGTGTGTGGTGGGGGGTTCAGTGGGAAGAGTGTCTTTCTACACGTAGAATATGATAAAAATAACTGCAGACGCAGCAGTCCCCTTTTTCTTCCTTTTTTTTAATGTGAGAAAGTAAAGGTTTAATGCTACTTTTTCCATGTAAAACATTTAATTTTGTTTTGTTTTGTTTTTAAGAAGGTCGTGTTGTACTGCATTTGTTCTAACACAAACTGGTACTAATTGCAAAAATGGGACCATAAAATTGTGTTTCCTGAGGTGCCAATGAGCTGCAGATAAGGATGCATGCAGATTTTCATGTTCCCACTCTGCCCCCTGTTGGCCTGGGTTATCTCACCTGACAGGGACCAGCAGGATCATCAGCAAGGGGAAAACCATCTTCATGTAGGGCAGAGGATACATCCCGAATGCACACAGAATGATCAGCTGGATTATCTGCAGCCCCGTGAAGTAGTGGACCTTCCTCTGAGGCACACGCCGAATGTAGTGAGTGGGAGGATAGGAGGTCTAGACAGAGACAGAATAAGATATGATTAACTATGTTTTAAGTGAGATTAACTACACTCAACAAAAATATAAACGCAACACCTTTGTTACTGCTCCCATTCCCCATGGGATGGACGTAGAGACCTAAAATTCATTCCAGATACACAATATAACCATCCCTCCCAAACAGTGGTCACAAATCAGTCCAAATGTGTGGTAGTGGGCACATCTGCTATATTGAGATAATCCATCCCACCTCACAGGTGTGCCACATCAAGATGCTGATCTGACATCATGAGTAGTGCACAGGTGTACCTCAGACTGCCCACAACAAAAGGCCACCCTGGAATGTGCAGTTTTGTCTCACAGCAAAATGCCACAGATGCCACAAGCAATGAGGGAGCGTGCAATTGGCATGCTGACAGCAGGAATGTCAACCAGATCTGTCGCCCGTGCATTGAATGTTCATTTCTCAACCATAAGCCGTCTCCACAGGCGTTTCAGAGAATATGGCAGCACATCCAACCGGCCTCACAACCGCAGACCTCGTGTAACCACACCAGCCCAGGACCTCCACGTCCAGCAGGTTCACCTCCAAGATCGTCTGAGACCAGCCACCCAGACAGCTGCTGGAACAATTGGTTTGCACAACCAAACAATTTCTGCACAAACTGTCAGAAACCGTCTCAGGGACGCTCAACTGCATGCCCGTCGTCCTCATCGGGGTCTTGACCTGACTCCAGTTCGTTGCTGTAACAGACTTGTGTGGGCAAATGCTCACATTCGATGGCGTCTGGCACGTTGGAGAGGTGTGCGCTTCACGGATGAATCATGGTTCACATTGTTCAGGGCAGATGGCAGCTGAGAATGTCCCAGTTCTTGCATGGCCAGCATACTCACCGGACATGTCACCCATTGAGCATGTTCGGGATGTGCTTGACCGGCGTATACGACAGCGTGCACCAGTTCCCACGAATATCCAACAACCTCGCACAGCCATTGAAGTGGAGTGGACCAACATTCCACAGGCCACAATTGACAATCTGATAGACTCCATGCGACGATGTGTTGCACTGCATGAGGCAAATGGTGGTCACACCAGATACTGACCGGTTCTGGGTCCCCAGACCTCCAATAGCGCAAAAAACTGCACATTCCAGGGTGGCCTTTTGTTGTGGGCAGTCTGAGGTACACCTGTGCACTACTCATGATGTCAGATCAGCATCCTGATGTGGCACACCTGTGAGGTGGGATGGATTATCTCAATATAGCAGATGTGCCCACTACCACACATTTGGACTGATTTGTGACCACTGTTTGGGAGGGATGGTTATATTGTGTATCTGGAATGAATTTTAGGTCTCTACGTCCATCCCATGGGGAATGGGAGCAGTAACAAAGGTGTTGCGTTTATATTTTTGTTGAGTGTATAATACCCCTCTCAAGCCAAGATTTGTATATAACAGCACACCTGTTGCTGCAGTATAAATTACCATTTGAGAAGAAAAGGTATGCTAAATACTCCTGTAAGCTCTGGAATTGTAATGCAACATTTGCATTTTTTTCAGAAGTGCGTTGCTTTATATTTTACTCATTGCTATGCAAAAATGTGCCATGTTATTGTACTATATTTTGTCTATTTAAACCAGACCATGATAAACTCTTATGACAAAAATAACTTTGTTTTCCATTAAAAACAAGTTGTTTTTGTTATGGTGTGCACCAACTTATCATATGAAAGTTCTGTGATATAACAAGAGTGGGACCAGTCATGTGATAACAAGAGATCTTTGTTTCCTTTTCTTTCCCCAGAAGAGTGATTTTTTTTTCTGCTGGATTTTAGTTTCTTCACTCTTCTGCTTTTTATTTGTTAGTTAGTTATTTGTTTTGTTTTTTACACTGCTACTGGTTATCATTTGTAAAGTTCAATCAATACGAAGGAAACAAAGAGACAATAAACTAGAATGAGGAACAGGATCAGTAAACCACACTCTTCTTATCTGCTTCATATCCACCTGTTCCTTTAGCAGGAGGGTCATGCGGTCCACCATTTGATTTCCGTCAAGTGAAGTGGCTGCGATGTAAAGGAAGAGCCCATAGAGCACAGGCTTGGGAATCCACTGCAGAGGAATGGGCAGCATGAACACGGACAGGCCGATCAAGATGTTGGCCACCAGTGAGGTCAGACGTGTTTCCTTCACACTAACGATGCTATTAGGACAAAAAGAGAGGAATGAGTTGTTTGAGCAACCCAGAACAATCTTTATATCTTTTAATGCATAAGATCAGCTTTTGAATCCAACATGAAAGGATAGAAATTAAATGGATCACTGACGTATTAAACAATTTATGGGCAACTATGCACACTACGTCTGCTGCAGAGATAAGCCAGAGTTTCTTTAAACTACATACAGTAACCATTTTGTTATTCTGCTTAGTTTTGAACTGACACTCTGTCACAAAGGTTTCAAACTGAGTGTTAAAAGCATTCATAAAAGCTGGTGCTTTCCGTGCGGTCAGAGCACACCTCGTTTTAACTTTACTCACGTCGTGTAGAGGTGTCCGTTCTCTACTTGCTGTTCTACTTTGGCAAGCTGACGGGCATGCAGAGAGGAATGTGGGAAAGCAGCGTGCATCCATGGCAACCCCAGACAGGACATGAGGATGTTAATGAAGCCTGTCAGCATTAAGTCCCAGTGGAATGCTGTGCCTTTTAGCAACCTGGTATAGATGTTCACACACATAAGCTTAAAGTGGTTTGTCAGTAAAGGCACAGCATCAATACCAAATACTGTAAAGGTAACATTTAAATCACAGGTTCTGCTGTGTGTCGTTCTTCTCATAGCTTAGAACTCAAACATAAAGTGGGATTCGTACTTGTGTTCCGGCACATGTGTCAGTGAAATGACGATGTTCTGGTCAATAAAGATGAGCAAAGCAAGTAGAAACCCCAGACCAACTGCACTCAGTGCATTCATTCCTGACAGCTTTTCAAATGGAGGGAACTTGAAGATCGGACCATCGTGTACACTGAACACGGGAACTAATAGAAGCAAAACATTTACAGAAAGCTTGTTACAAACATACAATGAAAACAAAAAATAAATAATTGCTTGAACTAACCTTTCTGCTAGTAGCCTCTGTTTTAAAAGCAAAGCTTAAAATCTGTGTCTATCTCTCACACACACAAAATCCCCAGACTGGGTTTAAAGTTCACTTGAAGCAAATGTTTTCCCCTTTCAACAGAGGATTTATGAACAGTGAAAAACGTTATGTGCCAGGGTTGTGACTTTAAGCCTCAAGAAGAAGAAGAAAGTGTACATTATTGTACTTTATTGAGCCCCGTGGGGAAATTGCTCTCTGCATTTAACCCATTCACTCAGTGAAGCAGTGGGCAGCCATTGGGCGCCCGGGGAGCAGTGTGTAGGGACGGTACCTTGCTCAGGGGTACCTCAGGGTAGCTGTTAAGGGGAATCGAACCCCCGACCTTCCGATCATGGGGCAACCACTCTACCTACTGAGCTATCCCTGAAGTACTCTTCTATCATTTCTTTCATTTGAAAGATCCATACTCACGCTGTATGTCAATGAAAAGGTAGGAGCCAGTGAAGGAGAGTATCAGCACAGACACAGGCAAAGCACAGTCAGACACCACCTCTCTGATTTTGTCATTCAGGTACGGGCTGTTGGGAAAATAGCAATAAATATTTCAGCGTTTTGCAACTCGACTTCTACAAGTAGTTTTACAGCACATTTACTGCAGTTACTCTTTGTGTTTGGGAAATAATTCATGTCAAGTGCTGAAAGCTGCCACTGAGGGAAAAAGAACAATGAAGTCCCAGGAGTCAGATATAGAAATGCATGATAACAGAGTCACATATATCTAACTCACGTATTCCAGTAATATTACTGCAGGGTGAAATTCATTGCACATGATTTGTAACCTTGCAATCCAGTCTTGGGATGCACGTTTTGTCCTTGTTTTGTACGTTATGTGAACCTATTTGCAGCAAGCATGAGGGGAAGTGGAAGTAACTATCACAAATCTTCTCATTTGCTTCAGCTTATTTGGGTGAAGGTCATGGGGGCAGCAGTCTAAGCAGAGATGCCCAAACCACTCCCCAGCAACCTCCTCAAGCTCTTCTAGGGACATCCTAGCTGGATGTCTCATAAATTACATGGCTTCTTTTGAATTGGATAAAGGTAACTAGCTAAGTATCTACTACATTATACAACTGCAGTTCCCTTTGTTAATTTAAACCCAGGCTTAAAATCACTACTAGGTAAAAGCAGCAAACAGTCTAGTTACACATAGTGGAGTAAAGCTCCTGATAACTTTAATATTTCCTCTCAGTATTGCACACATAAGTGCTGCACATGAGTAAATGCATTTTCTGTCATTGCTTACAACAGAGTTTAAATTTGTCCTGCAGACTTTTAAAATTCTGAATATAAAATGGACGACAGTTAAAACACAGCTTTCATGTTATTAGTTAAAGAGTAACATTGTTATACTGCAGTACATCCTACTGCTTTAAATACTAAGTGTTAAACATGTGGCAGTCCATTTTATATCTCATACAGCGTCTCTGGTTGTATCACATCATATATCTTTCACATTTGATTGTTCCATCTTTCTATTATTGCAGTTCAGCTGACTAAAATATTCACGACATGACATTTTTATGGCTTCGCTACTCCAGATGGAAAAGAGTCTGCTTTGGGCAGCATTTGAAACAGAGTATTTCCCCTGATGTATTTGGTATGTTTTGAAATATTGTTTTCTCTTGCGTGTAAAGTGTACTGAAGCACAGTTTGCTTTTAATAGGCTCAAATTTCAATGTGGAACTTGTACTTTTAATGTGGTATTTCCACCTGGTGACACTTTATTGTTCTTTTATAAAGATGCGTTCCCAGGAGAAAAAAAACTAGAGTTGCGCCTCTGCTTACTACATATATTTTGATACGATAAAATAAGCTATAAAATGGTTCAGATATCCATAATGTGAAACAACAAGTGAACAAACATTACCTCCTCTTGATGAGGTAGAGTGTATAACCCAGCCACAAAGTCCCCAGCATGAGCAGGAGACAGAGGATGGGTCTTTCTCTTGTGCATAACACCAAAGACTCAGGCAGGAAGATTGACTCTGCATGTCCTGACATCACCCTGGTCTCATTTTGATGCTCCAGTGGGGTGTCTGTCTTGTTTTTTGCACTGTCTAGAATCTCATTAATCTGCTGAAGCACCAGTGTTTTGTTTGTGGTCGTGAGAATGGGCCCGTGGTAATAATGGTGAAAAACTAGAAAGTGGAGTAGAAAGATGGAAGAAGAAGAAGAAAAAAGATATGTCACTAAAGACAAACTAGAAGACAAGATATAGCTGTATGTGATCTTAGTGGAACACATCCCACAGTTGCAGGAACTTATTAAAGTCTGTAGCAGGAAATGTAATATAGACCAGCGGTCTCCAACCTTTTTTGCGCCACGGACCGGTTTATACCCGACAATATTTTCACGGACCGGCCTTTAAGGTGTCGCGGATAAATACAACAAAATAAAACTATTACCGGTACCGAAAAAAAGAAGATTTATTCGTAACACATGTAAAAGACCCAGGAAAACCGAGTAAACGATAAAAACGATAACAAAATAACGCTGGAAACCGATAAAAACCCTGAAAACCAGACATTTCACACCTGAGCCTCAACTCTCGCGGCCCGGTACCAAACGACTCACGGACCGGTCCGAGGCCCGGGGGTTGGGGACCGCTGATATAGAGCATCCACACAGTTAGTATTTAACAAATGTAACAGATGATTAACGTAATCACCTTTAAGTCATTCTCTACATATTTACAGTTATTCAAGCATTGCTCAATTTGGAGTCGATTGGCAGAAAATTACAAGAGCCTGAGGCTCAGAAGAACAATTCTTAAGAATCCTAGATATGTTTAGCCATTTTTTCCTGACTTGTTACAGAAACTTAACACAAAAATAATAGTTCACAAAAAATGTTTTCCTTAATATTATATACTGTATGTCCTCATAGAATACTGCTCTGTTTCTACTATTTGCCTGTTTTTCCTAAAAAGATTTTATTGTGGCAGTCTGACATTAGTTGGACTCACTTTTGATTGTGCCTTTCACCGCATCTCCAACAAATGCAATTGAGATGAACAATGCAATCACTTCTTCTGTTGAGCTGGAAGAAAAGAGAAGCAAGCAGCATGGTGCGATCATTCATGTTGTATCAAAAGTGTGGGTTTTTTCCAAAGCACAGACAAAACATTAACTTCAGTGGAAAATTATGGCTACAGTGGCACGAGAGAATGAAAGAAAATTACTGATTAAAGCTGAAAACAACAAGTAATAACAGATTAGCCTTTATCAGTTCACTTCAGTGTTTAGACAAAAGTAGTGGCCTTCTGTCTGTGATATTTAATAGTAACAAATATTGTTTGCGAGCGTGTATTTACCGTTTGAAGAGTTTCATCAGCAGGCTGACATTGAATAAGCCTCCGAGGATGAGGAACAAGCTGTTCCATAAACCGATGCAGGCGTAGAAAGCATCAAAGTCGAGGTCGTAGTCATCACAAATACCCCTGATGACTGCAAATTATACAATAACACACACAAACTCATAAAAGCTTATTAATTTCAAGAGCATTCCACTATTTAAGTGACAACATATTGCTTAGCGAGTTGTTGAAATTAATACCTTCATTTTTAATGGTCAATTCTCAGATCTGACTACTGTTTGTATAAATTATATGCAAGGCAGGTGTTGTATGAAGTAGATTATCAGGAGTCTTTTTTTATATAACAACAGCTGTCTGTGGTGACTGGAGATGGTGTTTAAAAAAAACAAATCCTGAAATAAATTTTAGTCAAACGAGATTGCAAAGGTCTGTAGAGGTTAGTCATAAGTCTCTCTGAGTGGATCCTTGCAAACCAACATTTAAGCCAAAGGATGTGATAATGAGTTACATCGAGTCATTTCAGACTGCATTCATTTCTTTATTGCTGTGGCCCAGTAATGACTTCATTTGATTGCTTATGCTGCCTAATGTTAGCCATCAGGCTTGACTCTGACCTCATTTGCTGCACCTAATCCCACCATGTAAACTTCAAAGCAAACTAATTGTATGACTTATTTGTCATTAAATAAGTGTTACTTATTCAAAAATCTAACTTCTATAGTCTGACATCCAAATCGTAGCAAGCAATGTGAATGTACCGCTTATGAAGATGGCCAGTGGTGCAGTAGTCAGCGGAATGACAAGCGGCGAGCCAGCAAACAAAGCATAGATCACTCCTCCAATGCTCTGGCCAACAATGGTCTTCTGAACATCTTTCAATGAATGAAACAGATACGTATTTTTCATTAAAGCTGTTGAACATACTGTGTGCCAAATTAAGAGTAAAGAAAAATCCCATACCTATTTCTCCTCTTGTGCTTTCATCATTCAGTGAACCAAAGGCAATGGCAGGCAGTAGAACTGCAATGTAGAGGAAAATCGCAGTGGTGGTGTACTTCAAGAGAGAGCGGTCACTTCCAATTATACCTGTTTGAATTATACAAAATGTTACTAAAGCTACACAGTAACAAATCCACAAAACAAATGTGAAGGAAATTGTTATTACCATCTGTGAAGTCTGAGGGGTACAAAGGCAGCCTGCGGCGGAAGTCCTCATAAACACCCTTACCAAATCTGAAGAAATCTGTGCACTGCGAAGAAGGTAGGACATAGTCAGGCCCACTGAAGCTGTGACAATATAATGTGACATAATATAATGCTATTACAACTGAATGCATAATGTATCAGAAATGTGAATGTGATATGCTTTTGAACTAAACCAGAAACATGCAGTCATTTACTGTACAGAAGTCTGAACTATGCTGGTACACTGTGGCCATGATTTATACATCATTAAAAGTACAGGCAGCATAAATGCCATAGACTTTGTTCACGCATGTTGCTTTAGGTATCAGTGAGAAGATGAACACTGGAAAGCTATTCTGAGTAATGTATCTGTCAGTTTGAAGACTTATTAGAAGGGAAAAAACTACCCAGTGGACATAATAATGTGACTTTATCATTACAATAAATATTATAAATACACCAAAAACTACCAGGAGTTTGCACTTATGTGTGAAATGTTTATTTGGCTAGAAGAGGGTTTGGCCTTCATGTAAAATGACCCTGGATCCTTTACCGTGTGGTGCAGTTGTTTCAACATTCACGGATTATTAAATAGACACAGACATTTTGGAAGTAAAACTGGATTTCTTCTCTTCTTATATTCTTGGTGTTTTAGAAAAGACCCTTTTTCTCCTTTAAAAAAAACAATGACGTGAAAGCGATCACAAACATAGACTTCCATTACCACAAAAATGTATTTAAAAAAAATTACATTCACATTTGTGCTTTGAATTTATCTTTGTGACTTTTGTATTTAAAAATGATCCAAGTGGAGACATTTCAGAAGGAATTTAGCTGATATACGATATAAAACTGAGGTGCTGGCATCCATAATGTTTATTTTCACATTTTACTATTCTAGGATTGTAGGATAGGCTTGGCAGCAGCAAGCCTATACTTAAATGCTGTTTTGAAAGCAGTCAGAACATCAGGTGTAACCACAACCTGATGTAAACTTAAGTCTTTTACAACCTATTACATGTTTTTTCGCTTAACTGTACTTCGGTGTTTCCTTTCTCCCACCTCGTGCTGAACAAACACATTTCATCTTAATTTAGAAACTGGACTTAATGACATACATGGACGTGCACACGTTCAGCTGACATTTCCATCAAAGACTTGGCTGCTTTTTCAGCCTTTATTGTGCATTCTGGCTCAACTACTTTATATTACTGCAGCACATATGCCTGAATAACAGGGAAACGCGGGGGTGGTCTCCACATCTGAAAACAACCTAACACTCAGTAGAGAAATTTGTTTATGTGACTAGTTAGCTAGATTTACACATATGTTTCTCTTGGTTACTTATTTTTACCTGGAGTGGTTTGCCCCTGCGTGGGTCTGAGTCCTCCACTTCCTCTGTGACCGGTTTATCACTGATTACAGAGAGCTGTTGTCGGTGGTTGACAAGCTCCTGTTTGAACTCCTCTTCGGTCTTTGTCTCCAGAAGCTTCTGTCTGAAGGAAATGCCAGAGAACATTGTTGCAAATGTTCTACCCACCTCAATGGCTGTCTTGGTGCTTTTCTAAAAAAACAGAACAACAAAGTTGATGTTATGTCATTCTCTGCATTCTCTGATTCACAGCAAAAAGCCTTCGACAGGATCCAATGGCCATTCTTATTTGAAGTTTTGAAAAGGTTTGGCATTGGAAACAGATATCAAATGGATTCAGTTGATATACTCCAACCCTCAAGCAGAGATTTTAACTAATGGTCTTTTTATCCGCACCATTCAGATTATATCGTGGAACTAGACAAGGGTGCCCCTTGTCACCTCTCTTGTTCACCTTGGCAATTGAGCCTCTTGCGATGGCAATTCAGAATCATAAAAACATATCAGGAATTAAAGTAATGCTGACCACCGTATTGCCCCATATGCAGATGATGTGATCCTGTTCTGCACTAATTTAAACAAATCAATACCATCCATATTAAGTCTCATTAATACATTTAGTACATTTTCGGGTTATAAAATAAACTTTGCTAAATCCGAAATATTATTTTTGAATTAAAATGAACGACAAAATCCTCCAATCAACACTCCCTTTCTGCTATCTGAACATGGGTTTACTATCTGTGTGTGAAATTAACTCCCTCAATTGAAAATATTCTGGTATCCAATTATAATTCCTTAACAACGTCAGTTACTACACTTCTAAATAGATGGATGAAAGTACCTATATCTTTAATTGGTCGTATTAATATACTAAAAATGTCAATTTTGCCAAAATATCTTTACCTTTTTTCAATCAGTACCTCTCTCTCCACCAAACTCTTTTTAGATTTGCAAAAACTATTCCGAAACTTTATTTGGAACAACAGAAGACCAAGACTCAGAATCTCATTACTAAACCTCCCTTATGAAAGAGGGGTTTACAACTTCCAAATTTAAAGTGGTACTTCTGCTCAAATCAGAGCGGCAATGTTTTATTTTGTTAATGAGCAAATTCCAGTGTGGGTTTCTATGGAGTCTACAGAAATCCAAAGTCCCCCGAACTTATATCTTTACTCAGCCGACAGGAAGACACTAAATAAGCAAACTAAGAACCCCTTTTTAAAAAACACTATAACGATCTGGTTTGAAACACATAACTACTTGGGAGAAATGTTACAACTGTCTAGGTTTACTCCCATATTTGGAAATAACTATCATGGCTGTGTGTAGGCAGGCAGGAAGAGAGGACCCAAAATGCAGGACTCAAGGAGGAAGAAGAAACTCAAAATACACAGCTTTATTGCTGGGATGAAGCAGAACAGAAAAACACTAACTAAACTAGGAGTACCGAATAACTAGACAGGTTGGCAGGCTGGCAAAAAGAACACACAGAGGGAGTGAGGGCAGAAGACGTTAACGACGCGACACCGAGTAGGGGAAGACACAGACACTAAATACAAGAGGTGAACAGAGCGAAGAGGAAACAGCTGGGAGACACGGCTGACGCTGATTACACTGACGAGACAGGGAGAGCACAAAGCTGAACGCACTGACATAAGGCACAGACCTACAAAATAAAACAGGAAGCACACGACAGACAGAGACACAGACGCAGACTCGTAAGCAGGCCTACCGAATATAACACATAGAACTCAAACATCATCATCATCAACAATACACAAGAGAAACAAAAGGTTCATTCAAAAATAGACCAGAACTCAGAATGCTGGGTCAATACTGACCCAGAGCCGTGACAATAACAGCTTTCCTCCTGGTAGCGCGGATGCAGGCTTTAAATTTTGGTTCGATCAACGTATAAGAAAAGTGTCTGATATATTTAGGAATAATACTCTTATGTCTTTTGAACAACTTAGAAGTACTTTTTCTATTCCTGTCAAACATTTTTTTACATTTCTTCAATTAAGAAATTTTATCTTAACCACACAAGGTAACAGCTTAGAAATCCCCACCTACTCCTCTCTAGAGAGCACAGTTATAAAGCATCTAAATGGGAGAGGCCGAGTTTCTGCATTGTACAAATTATTTATGGAAAATTCCATCAACACAGTCTATTTTAGAGGCAAATGGATATATCTGATGATGAGTGGTATAAATCATGCTCCTTGGCCCAGAGTCAAACAATTAATGTGCAATCTAAACTACTTCAATATAAATGGTTAACAAGACAATATCTTACTCCGTCAAAAATGCATCATTTTAACTGAAACATCCCAGACTCCTGTATTAAGTGTGGAGTGGACAGGCACTTTATTTCACTGTATATGGGAGCATCCACATGTGAAAATCTTTTGGGAAAAGGTAATAAATCTGTTGAGTCAAATCACTGGTGACGTGATTCCACTTCATCCTAAAATATGTATTTTAAATATATACCCAAACAACAGAGCTCTGTTAACGACTCGACTTTTGGAATCCAAGCGCTGTTGCTATGTGTTGGAAAAATCAAAAAATATGTGGACTATCTCAGTGGCTTAATGGACTGACATCTATACTATCTATGGAGAAAATAACTTATGCATTAAGAAATAAACTGGACAGGTTTTGGGCGATATGGTCTAAATTCTACAACTTTTTTGGAGAACTGCAGCGTGCACACTGTGGACTTAACGGCCTGAAGCACTAACTTGATTTGTATATCTGCTCTTCCCTTCTGTTATGGTTTGCTTTGTTTTTGTTTCTATTACTATGTTGTTTTTGTTGTTGTTGTGGGTTTTTTTTTTATTTACTTATTTTGTTTTTATTTTTTATGTCCACGGTGTATCATGTAAAACCAGTTAAAACCAATAAATAAATGTTAAAACAAAACAAAACAAAAACAACAAAGTTTGGCTTTGTTAGTTTCTGTCAATTTAAATGATAATTTAGGTGATGTTATTATGTTGTGTTATTATGTTAATTATCACATGTGATTTTTGCATTTAATAATATAGCAAAAACACTGAAATACTTAGTAGGGCTTCTTTTAAATTTGACTTGTGAGGATAATGTATTACACATGTTTTAAATATTCAGTGTCATTTTTGTTTAGTGTTTCAGAAACAGTGGGATTAGGGGACAAATGAGTGTGGTTATTAGGGCCCTCCCTGAGCTTGGTTCTGCTGGAGGTTTCTTACAGTTAATAACTCTTTGGATAAATTATGACAACCTCAATCAGGATTTTTATTCATCTTTAGCATGAAAAAAGTTCATTTTTTAAAAACATGTACACAGTTTGTTACATGTCCACTTCGGTGGACAACATACAGTTTGACTTATGACTTTGGTATGAAGTGCCAATATACACTGACACAAGTACAAGAAATACAAATGCTTTGAATGGCTGTCCACTGTAGTGACCACTATGTGTTAAAAGGGAGCTTTTCCTTCCAACTGTTGCCAAATCGCTTGCTCATACAGGGTCATGTGATTGTTGGGGTTTTCTCTATTGTAGGGTCTACCTTATAGTATAAAGCACCTTGGGTGACTATTGTTGTGATTTGGCGCTATATAAATAAAATAGATTTTTATTGTCACTGTTACAAGAACAATGAAACACAGTTTGACAGCTCTCCATTAGAAGCATGTCGTTTTTATTTTTACATTAAAAGTCCTTTAAAATTGAATTGAATTGTGTTGTTTATTCACTTGACTCTTTTTTGGTCTGTAATAAGTCAGGAAAAGTGAAGAGTTAAGTTAAACGTCATGGAAAGCCAGTGAATACTGACCAAAAAAGTAATCAATAAACAGACTGTCAAAATAAATAATCGATTATTATTATAAATGTGGACTTAGCTGATTTATGTCAAAGCCTGAATATTTAGTTAATACCAAACACAAAGTTCCTCAAATGGCCTTTTGAGGTTGGCAAAAAAAATTAAAGTTAATTCTTAAGTTAAGAATGAAAATGATACAAGAGTAAATTTTATATTTGTTTTATTAGGGGTGTGGCCTCTTTGAGTGACAGGCAAATGTCCACAACTGTAGCTGTCACTTCCCAGATGTTCTAGGCATAACATCAACTGATTCATGTTGATGAACTGGACCTCTCAAATTGGGCCTCCTGAGCTGTTTATTGGGCATAACTAGCACGTGTCTGTGTCTGTGTGCTGCACTGATGGAGTGAAAGTATGGATGAACTTTAGCAATCAAGCTTGCCGGGCAAAATCTCTAGCCACGTGTTTAGGAAGTTTTTGAATTTTGAAGCATTATCTACTATATTACCTAAAAACTTCATGTATAGGATCACAAGTCAAATCTAATAAATACCATTTACCAAAATCCCTCCTGAAATTATACTATGTTACAAATTCTCTTTTCAGTTTCATCTTAGAATTGAGACATATAACTCATCCAAATATGGTATATTGTCTCTCTGTCTCTGTGTTAACCCTGCGTCACACTGCCAACCTATCCAGGGTGTACCCTGCCTCTCGCCTTATGGTAGCTGGGATAGGCTCCAGCTCCACTGCAACCCTGATAGGATAAGATAAGAGGATGGACAGAGGCCAAAACGACAAACTCAAGGCTTCCAAACAGCAGCCCGTAAGCCAATATGTGACGTAACAGTGGCTACATCAGGCTTTTACATGCAGTCTATGCAACTGAATATTATGGCCAGTCATCAGCAAACAGTAATTGCTTGCAAGAAGTAAGCTATCGACAAATTAAGAAAAAATTAAGATGATATTCAGAAGATGAGTGGAGAATTTGACCTTACTGTTCTAGGTGGAGCGAGGATAAGGACGACGTAGCGAGCTTCACAACAGTTGACACCCCAGTTTTGTGGCCTCTCCAGGCGGGTGATGCAGACATGACGTCTCTGCAGATTCCTCACATTCGAGCTGAATTCAAAGAAATTTATTATTTGAAATCAGTTAACCAAGAAGAGACATGAACTAAACCTCAGACAGCTTTAACAGGAGATGAACTCACAGAATACAAAGCCAGGACTGCTGGTAATGAATGCCAGTAGAAGTTGCCGTCACACCCTGAATGGTTTCTGACAGAAGATGAACTGTGGAAGCATAATCCAATAAACAGCAAAATCAGACTAAATGCTCATTTTCTAGTTGCCTTTAATGTAATCAAGTGATTTAGACTTCTTTGGTAACATGCTCGTTCACCATTGATCTCTTTCCTTCCTGCGTCTGTGAACAGTGAGTTCATGATCTCATCCACATCCCAACTCTCACGGCCTTCGACCACAACATGAGTTAACATTCGCCTTAGCACCTCATCCAGAGTGGCAGCTTTTTCATCCAGAAGGATGCTTGCCTGGGCCAGAAAGCCGTCCAGGTCTCTGTGGGCGCGGACTTCCTCCTCAAAGTTCATGGGCTTAACATACTGGTGGGAAGCAAGAACATTTAAATCATGGATGCAAATGAATGAAATGAGGGTATCGTTTTCTGCCTGCTGTAAGTTGCTGATGCTGTCTCAGTTACATTAAAGAAAATATTTTAATTTGCTTTTGCTGCTGCAGTGTGGTTTAGATAAGAAAAAAGTAAGTAATGGTATAAAAAAATTCATACAAAAAAGTAAATCTTACTTTTCTTGTTGTGTTTAAAAGCCCAAGTCCAGGTCCTTCAGGATCTTCAGCAAAAGAAACACAAAACATTACGTTTATATGCAAAGACTGTCTTAGTATCACCAAACTGTTGCTCTAATACAGTCTTTTCTTTCATATTTCTAAAGGTTTCCTTCCTTCACTCCGGATTTTTCAACAATGTTTTTTTATTTGAATCAAAGCTGCCACACATGATTTGATAATGGTAGAGGCTGGAGTCAAATGTGATTTCAAATCCTAGACAAGTAAACAAGACAAGACTAAATAATTCCATCTGCTGTGTTACTGTAGTATCTTTACATTACAATGCAAAGTGCTGTGATTTGGCGCTATGTAAATAAAATCGAATTGAACAGAATGAAGGCAAATTTCAAAAAGGCAGACCTGAAGGACTAATCTGGATCTCATTGTCATAAATGTGGTCCTTGTTGGTAGTAGGTGAATCCTCTCCATCCCTCAGTTCTGTGAACAAAACATAAATGAGTGCAACAAAGTCCCAGAGTACATACATTACACATAACTGAGGAGTTATATCTCATAAACAGCATAATCCAATAATATCCAGTAAATAAATTTTCACTGTAAAATTGTTTGACTTGTAAAGGTCATCATACAACCGTGTTTATTAAGATAAATCACACTAAGATAAAACCTCTTCTTTGCATCAAGGTTAAGATGCTATGCTAGCCACATTAACAATGCCTCCAGTAAGGGAGAATTTATCTTGCCCTCCCACCAGTCTACCATCTGTTGACGAGAGGGAGAGAGAGACTGCCAATAATAAAAAAAACCCTTAAACCAGACATGCAGCAATATAACAACAGCAGCCTCTCGTAAAGTCCTTCATTGTATAGAAGATAAATATGGCTTCTCAGTTGCTAGTTTTATGGGGGAAGAAAAAATGGCCTCAGAATTAGACAATTAACCCTTCACGGGCAAAGCTTTGAGCTATGATTATTCACTCTTCCCATCATTGACTCAGAGATCATCTGTCTTGTTATTCATTAATTAACACACAGCGAACAGACTGGCTGTGCCCACCAGCATGTGAAATGGGTCATCAGTGAGCAGAGAGAAGAACAGACATCTGCATAAATAATAGTGATACAATAAATTTAGACGCGTACGATCCCCACCGTCCTGAGGGAAAAATCATCTTTGTTACTGTGCAGATCACTTGAACTTCATAAAAGAGCAAAAGTCTGCTGTAAAAAGCAATACGCACCCATCTCTTGGAAAAAGTAGCCATTGTTAGGCCTCTCTGTGGGTGGAGCCGCTGTGGATGGAAGGAACAAATATGATGTTTACAAAATGTCCTGCTCAGCTTCAAGCGCAGTCTTTTATATTAAAGATTTTCATCACTGTTTGTACTGTCTGCCATTCAGTTCTTTAGGTGCAGTATGGAAAAGTTAGAATCACATCGCTATAAGCACAGAATAAACTATTTTGAATCACTAATATTTTTTCAGATAATGAAGTTTATGTAAGTGCACAATAACTGCAGTGTTAATATATCGTGTTAGTGTTAATGTTTCTTTTTTACACATCAAGCACATTTTTCAGAAGCTGCTACTGGCTAACATAAATTGTTGTTAATAGAACCTCTAAGGATATCAACTTTCTTCAGTCAAAACTACAACCATGTCTGAAACCACAACATCTTCAATGATAATAAAGGAAAGTCTTTATAATTGTTTTGAGTGACATGTTTGACACAGCTAACATGGTAACTGTGCGAAACTGGACTCAAACATGCAAAAACAGTGGCTTTTCACCAGAGCAACAATCAGTTTCACTTTCATTTCAGGATGCATCTCAAGATTTCATCTTTTCTTTTCTGTGCACATGCTTGTGCATTCTGTATACACATTTTACCAATTCCTATAACAAAGCGAGCACACACACGTCTAAGCACAATTACTTCCAGATTTACCAAAATAATGTGATGCTGTTATGAAAATTAAGGAGCTTATGTCAAGTTATGGTAATGCTGTGGAGAGAGAGGGGGAAAAAGACAAGAACCTGGGAATCTTAAAAGAGATCTGTGAAGTCTCGGTTACAGAACAAATCTAGTGCCAGCTGTGTCTGATGTTTGTATTGGCGGTCATGTATCTGTGAGACACGGCTGCAGCTGTACAGATGAGTTTTCATTGCCTGAAGCACTGTTTGGCTCTAGGGGCTTGCGAGCAAGGCTATATCTCAAAGCAGATTAGATAGAACATTCCCAGGCCTCCTCCTCTTCACAGGAGTCCACACAGACTACACAGCCGTCTGTGCCAGGACAGTGTGTGGATGTGACCTCTGAAACTGCCTCATGAAAACATGAATGTCAGGTTTATTGTAAATATGCTAAACTATTCCTTATCAATATTGTGAACAAAAGGAGTAATGGCATCACTTTCCGATTAGTCCCTACTGAAAGCTGAGGTGAGGACATAAATGACATTTGGGGAAGAAAAAATTAAGGGAAAAAAATGGCTGAATTGTCAGTGACAGAAATGCTTGTCTATTATTGCTTCTTGCTTATCATCTATTATGGCTAGCGGCCCCCACAAAAAATGACCATTATGCCTTATAAGCAGGATATCACTGCCATCAGGATAGTAGTATGCTGGTGTTGGCATTTGGCTCAAAATAAAATTGTGTTTAAGTACAATTAAGAGTGCTAATGCAGCTTGTTTGGTATCCTTGTATCAATCGCTGGTTTATCTGAATTTTTTCAGTATTTTTTTCTCGCTATGTTTGAATCTAAAATTGTATTTTACAGTTTTTGAAGTCTGACGTGCCAAATCACCCCTCTGTTGTTGCACATCGTTTGCTATCTGTTATTGGTCTATCTCATGAACCAAATCTGTAAGTCTTAAAGCATAACATATGATTTATTCTTACAGACAGCCACACTGCCATCTGTAGACTTCAAGCAGGCTACGTCCTTGTGAAAAAGGAAACAGGAGAATCCTTGTTGGGTCTCTGGAAACAAGTATGCTGAGCTGCAAATCTGAGAACTCTGTGCTGAACTGCACAAGGTCAAACTATGAAAGCAGAAGGACCATGGTGTTCACATGTAAGGACTTATAATAGCTTGTCTATCAAATAAGAAGGTCAGCTAATGATATCCTCCTATGCACCACTCAATAAAATACACTGAATTACTACACCTGCTGCTAAAGCAAAATCTTATCGAGACTTAATTTGACCATGGTGGGTGCACGCTCCTGTACCATGAACAGTGTGTACACTGTGGTTCACAATGCAGACATATGCTTTGTTATAATATAAATAACAGGAAGGAGGAACTAGCGCTCATTCCACATCAACACCTCAAAGGGTACCGATAAAGATATTAGGTTATCTTTATCGGTTTGCATATCCAGCACAGTGAATGTGCTGGATATGCAAACATTAGAAACCAACAGTACAGTTACAGTTACATAATTTATACCAACCTGAGTATCTGACTGAAAGGAGGTTTTGCTCACTTCAAAAGAATTTATTTGCCATGTGGTACTAATCTTAAAAGAGCAAATTGATTCATTACAAGAAGGTTCTGCTGAATTATAGAAAACCTGGAAGCCTTTAGGTAATAATCTAAAGTCGAGCATCAGGGGTGTTATTGAGGTTGGTAGATTTTCTGACATTGAAATTATCACCAACGACAACCACAGAACGAAGAGCTGAGAATGGAAAACCTTGAGATTTGCCAGATTAGAACATTAGACATTTTTCTACCAGATAATCTTCTTAATCCTTGACCTGAGAAAATTCAAGTAGGAATTAACATATTAATGGCAATGATGAAAGTAAGTTCCAGGTCACAAAGAGAATTGTCCCATTTTAGATATTGGTACCTTTAATGTTAGACATATTTTGGCTTGTAATAAACACTTACTAATTAATAATAATCACTAATAATCAGATCAGCCAGTGGAACCATTAACATGAGCCCATACACTTCAGTAGATTTCTTTTCAAATGTTTTATATAGCACCCGTTTTCAATAATAGTCATCTTAGGGCACTGGATGATGTACAGACTCTGCAAGATTAGAGAGGAAAACTATTTTGTAAAGAAAAGCCAAATTTCACTAAGAAAAAATATAGAACTTGGATAATTTTCTTGAACTGTTCCTGGTGCCACAACAGAGTTAAAACTGGTGCTGGAAATATTTTTGCAGGTCTGTTATTAAAGCACTGCATGGCAGATGAGTATCATTTATTGCCATACTGTAAATATTGACCCATGTGCTTTGCTTTTCACTTTCTGGGCAATGAAAGCATCTTTCTCCTATTCTGTAGTTTTACTGTTAACAACAAGAAGACATTAAAAATGTAACCACAAGTGAAAAGCATCAGGAAAGAAACATTCACACATACACTCTAAAACGGCTTCCTCCACATGTTTGACACATTTCACTTCCTCACCTCACTCCACTCCTGTAAAACTTACCAGAGGGCACAAAAGTAAGGACCTTTTTGTCTTCCATGTTTCTCCAGGGGTTTTTTAAATTTTAGGTCATTTGTTTTCCAAAGCTCAACCCATAATCTTTTATCTTTGCTCTGCTCGTCAGCATTTACTAATCATCCTCCACGTCTTTTATACACACGCCCATACATACATACTGATGTAACGTTACCTCCCTGCACCTCCTCTGGGAGCACACGAGTTTGGAAGAGGGAGAGAGAGGGCAGAAAGGGAAAGCATGAGGGGGAGAGAGGTGCTTGTTTCTGCTGGGTCCTTGTGCCTATGAAATGGACTATATTCCAAGTAACTTTTAAAAAGGCAATTTTAGGGTTTTGGTATGTTATTTTCATAGGTAACTCTTTCAGCATCGTGATGTAAGCTTTAAAAGGTTAAATCATTCAAACCAATAAACAATTCAAAAGTCATCAAATAGCATGTCTCTTTTTGTAAATGTCATATAAATACAAAAAAACAATGGGAATATTTAGATTGTACACAAACTGGTTCTGACAGATCAGTCAAGGAAAAAGTGAACAAATGTTCGTTATAAGAGGCTGAAACATTTAAAGAGACCAGTAAAATATAAATATCGCATTTGCAGCCGAGTTAATGAAATACATGTCCTGTACATCTGTTATTGAATGTCATAGACTCAGTAGAAATTCAAATTCCCATTGTTTAACAACAGGACACTGTTTTATTCCTCACTGGCATACCGTATTTCTTTCCACAACACCTGCTCAAATTATTCCTTATAATCTGATGCACATCCAAGAACATGAAGACACTAAAAAAAATAACCCGTGTTAAAACTATTGATCCATAACATTAAAAATATGCTCAAGATTCTTTAGTTACACTATAAGAATCACTTTCATTATTTTAATGTAGATTCTGAGGGGAAAGTTTACTTGTTTACCCTTTATTCTGGATCTACATCTTTATTTTAATTATCTATATGCACATACTGCTGGGAAATCCTCTTAACTGCTACAAGCAGACCTGGCAAAAGCTGTGAAAAAGAACCGTTTTAAGGTTTAAGTAACCATATTATAAACTTACGATATAAAATAACAGTACAGTATATTATATATTATTACAGTATAAAATAACTCAACTTATGATGTTTATTCTCACAGATAGATGTGGCAGTTATTTAAAAGCGTGTCTTGCATGCTGGTTATGAAATGAAGATACTCAATGACAGTTTAGAAATAAAATCGAATGATGCAAAAGTAGTGTCTTGACACCAAAAGATATAATTCTGTAATTAACTTAATATTTGAAAATATAAAATAGAATAGAATACCTTTGTCTGACATTGTACAGATGCAGAATTTGGAATAATAAGAGTGAATATTTAGTTAATATTTATAAGTTGCACTTATAGTATGTATTTGCAATGAACGTTTCCAAAATCATAAATAACGTTTATATTGAGATGTATATTTTGTAATGAGCTGTATATAAGATTCGATGTTTTCTGAGAATATCTAATATCTATCACTTGTTTGTTGTGTTCTTGGTTGAATTTGGCTTCAGACTAATGTTCAGTTTAGGAAGAAGAAGTGATTCCCTCATTTGCCTTGAGATGGCAGCAGAGTCTGGTGTTAAAGCAGCATGGCAGCAACAAGGCTGGGATTCTGTAGGGGATTTCATAGCAAACTGAATTCTGCATGTTGTAAAGGACTGAGACTCTCAGAAGTGGCTAAAAGAGGGTACTCCTCATTCATTCTCAAGTGTTAATGTCTAACCTGACCACTAAAGTCATACTGTTGCTTTTTACAAGCTATTTTGCAACTACTTACAAACTACCTTTAATTAATTTGAATTTCTATGTGGAAATAAATGATTATTGTTTGCTTGTTGTTGTTTTTTTATTAAGCTCAAAGGCCTGAAACCTTGATCATAAGTAGATGTTTAATCTTTTATTGTGTTCTGCGCTGTTTGAACTTTGAACTGTGCTGCACTATGTTGTTCATTTGCAGCACCATGAATCTGCCTCTGTAGTGTGAGTATGAAACAAGGGTTCTAAATAAAATTGCCTTGCCTTTAACAACCAGTTGTCAATTATCTATATCAGTTATGCACTGAATAAACTTTTCACGCATGCCATATTTGCAAAATAAAATCCGCAAAATAAAGTGATATTATTGAGATTTTACCAATTCAAATAAGCATCACATCAGAACACAGAGAAAAAAATCCTTATTTCCAGTTCATAAGGTCTACTCAGAAGACTCTTTGCATCTTACCTAAATAACTGATCCTCAACACTTTACACTTCTGCTCAAGGAAGAAAGATCTGCATAGTGGACCTTTCATCACCACATTAACAGTCATTAACACAGCACCCAGGAAAGCAATGAAATACTGCATTAATAAACTAATGTTCTGTGGTCAAGGGGTTCACCGCAAGTAAACGAGCTTGGCTTACTCTAGTGTGAACCATTAATCAAACCCCACAAGCACCCTGAGGGAAATAACTGTGGGGAAACATACAAATACAAACACATAAGCATTGTTCAACGAGAAACACAGTGTTTATAACAGAAATAAGCACAATGCTTCATCATGATAAACTTCCTTCGTGCTGATTCTGTAACACCTACCACACGTATGAAGTACTATTTGTTGTATTGTTCCTGTTGACCTTTAATCAATACTTGTGGTTTTAAAGATAAAAATGTGTTATTATCACATGCTTATTGTCACCATTGACATAACAAAGTCATACAAACATTTACATATTTACAATAATGAGAGTCTGGAACCAAAAAACCGTCATCCTTCCAAACAGGCAAAATGAATAAGTGGTGTTTCATCACATACTCTGATTTTATTTTCTGCTAAATGTTAGGTAGAAATAATATTTCTAAATAAGTGGATTCTGTTTAAAATGTTGGGTATGCTAAATTCAAGATTTCTCACTGATCAAATTATAATGACAGCCAGAATATAGTATCTGCTAAGGTTAAATTATTATGCGTGAAAATAAAAAAAGTTTACCAAGTATGTCCCATCATCTGGTGCTCCAGAAGCAAAGAGTACTAGTAGTAGTACTAAACACACATAAAACTCTGATCCACATACAGTCTGATGATCATTACCATGTGCAAACTGATTCACGATGACTCCTGACGTCTCCCGTTCTTCCTTTTTGCTCTTCATTTAGTTCTTGTGATGCAGGAAAAGGTAATGATATTGCAAAGAAAACTTAAGGAGAACTGGAAGATGTTGCTGTTTTTTTAAGAGCTGCAGCTTGAATGGTCTTGCAAGCAGGTCCACAGGTAGAAGAGAGTTGGGTCACTACACATAGCACCTTAATGCCCTCTCTGCCAATCAGAGACGAGTTGGTTCTAAGTGCATAAAATCATGTGGAAGGTGGAATATTTAATGAAACTACTTTTAACGCAAACTGGGACTCTTTGCCATCTTAACATGACTGCTTTGTAAAAGTTTTACTGCTGTTAAACAGTGACTTCAAACTATTTTTCCCCAGTGAAGTGTTTATATGTATGATTCACTACAACATCACAGGCATTCAAACCAAGGATTTCTACTTCTGCATTCATTAGCACTATTTAAAGGTTGCTATTATTGTAGATATTGGCATGTGTTAGTTCATGTTTTTATATTCATAATCTTTGTAATCCAAGAAAAAAGTTATTGCATATGTTAAGTATACATATAAATTCCGTATAAATTATTTTGTGCCAAATGCTACTCACTGTTGTGAACTAATTAAAGCAGTTACTAGGGAAATAGTTTCCGTAGCCCATATTATCCAAATTCAGAGTAGTGTATGTCTAGTCTAGTCCAAGTTTTCAGCAGCTCTTCGTGGCCACACTTTGGGAGCTGTTTAAGCAAGCAGTGGAGACGGACAAGGCACAATAATCCAAAGTTGCAAACAAAAGGACCAAATGAGCAAATATCCTTGACTTCACCTCTTACAAGCTCTTCTCCTAAACCAATGGAGCTAAATTTAGTGCAATCATCTACCGTCATGTGTAATTTGTAACTTATTGTGTGAGCTTCTTCAAACAAACCTCAGATCCATAAAACAGAGTACTAACTAAATTTTTTCCACATTATCTTAATCTTTCAAGTCTTTTTCTTACCTCCTCTGTGTGGGGGACAAACGTTTAAGCAAATGAAGAGGACACTTAAAAAAAATCTCTTCCAAAGTTGCTTGAACTTGCTAACACTATTCAAATTGCTTCAGGAAAGCATTTTCACAGCAAGTTATCCAATTACTCGCCTGCTGTTCATGGCTGAGTCTACATTACAAATTATCCAGAATGATTTGATTGCAGCAGAATAGTGCTATTTACATCAAAACTGCCTGAATAAAAAAAAAAAACAACAAAAAAGTTCAAGGAAGTCTAAAGTGCATGTCTGCCAACATGCATACATACATGTACAAACTGTAAAATGAAAAAAATGACCTTTTCTTATGTAGAAATATTTTAGAAATACAATTGTAGTAGCAATAAAGCCAGGTGTCTGTCACAGTTCGGCTGTGTGGCAGGCAGGAGAAGGACCCAAATGCAAACTCACAGAGTCAAAAGTTAAACTCAAAAAACACAGCTTTATTGCTGGCGTGGAGTGGGACACGAAAAACAATACAAAATAAACTAAACTGGGAAAAACTAAAGCACAAGGAGCCACAGGGAAAAATCACACAGCTATGATGGAGGACGCAACACTGACAAAGAGAAACATGGGGCTTAAATACACTGAGGGATAACGAGGGGGAATGAGCCACAGGAGGAGAGCACAGCTGAGAGTAATTAAGCAGGACGAGGCAAGGGAAGCAAAACTAGAAACATTAACATAGAACAGACTGTGAAAGTAAAACAGGAAACACACTGACGGAACTCAAGACATGTGGACTTAACAGACTGGGGGAGACAGAACATAGGGATCTGAAACATGGAACAGAAAGGCACAGTAGATCAACATGAACATAACAACGCCACAGGGGAAGAGTAAAACTGAACACGATGAACACAGAAACACCAGACCTCTTCACAATAAAACAGGAAACATAATGAGACGTAGACATGACAACCCAAACTTCACAATGTAAGACACAGACATGAAACACATGAAAAGCAGGGGAGATTTACCATAGTTGGAAACACGAGGGGGAAATAATAAGAACTAGAAACACTTAAGCATGATAACAAATGAACTTAGGAACCTGAAGGGCTTACATAAACTAAAACATCAAAATGAACTAAAACTCAAAACACTGGGTCATAAGACCCAGGATCGTGACAGTGTCACAACTTAGTCTGAGTCTGACTGGTACTTATAGCACTGTTGGTCTTTAACTGAGCACACACATTCATACAGCACTATTTTCTATGCTTTTAAGCATTTTCTAACTGTCAGGAAAACACAATGTCTTCATCATCCTTTATTCATCACTATCTTGCTCAAGGACACTCAGATATGTAGGCTGGATGAACCAGGGTTCAAATCATCCACCTGCTTTACTAACAGAGCAGAGTGTTTTGAGCTATCACTCATTAATTTGAAATAGGTCCAATGATACATGGAAATACAAGAAATGAAGTATAAGTATAGGGCTAAAACTGAGACTGTACTATTCCAACAGGTATGTGTAGGTTCTCAATCATCCAGGTCATGGTAGTCTAAGGAGCTTCGAAAGAAAGCGACTGGACTTCTTTAAAATTCTTGAAGATGTTTTAACTCTCATTCGAGAAGTTTCTTCAGTTAAAAAAAAAGGGAGCTGTCCCTTAAGAGGGTCAATGACCAACCATTGATCATGTGCCTCATCACATGAACCAAAAAGGGCGGGGGTCATTATCAGCTGAGGTTTCAAGTCGAACCATTGTGAGACCTTGTCTAAACCTGTCATGTGACCTGTTGAGGTCACCTGATGCAAGATGTGAGTAGGGGTTAAGGGCACCTGGGAAGGGGCCTCAAAACTGCATTCTGCGTGGCTGACATTTGGTGTCTTAAGCCATGGCCTCTGTTCAAAGACAGTCACGGTGGGCATAAATGGCCTCTTTCACTCATTGTTTTAACCATCTGTCTTCTCTGTCCAAAATGTGAACACTGGCATCTTCGAAAGAGTGACCTTTGTCCTTTAGATGCAGATGTACAGCTGAGTCTTGTCCTGCCGAGGTGGCTCTGCTATGTTGTGACATGCTTTACGGAGTGGCTGTTTGGTTTCTCCAATGTACAGGTCTGAGCATCCTCACTGCACAGCATACACTATGTTGTTTAGGTTGTGTTTTGGAGTTTTGTCCTTGGGCTAAAAGGCAAAGACAGAGTATTTCAAAATATATTTTGATGAAGTAATACATTTGTTTCTGTTATGAAGTTACTTGCACAGCTCTACTGTCATGACATGTCATCTTATGTATTATCAGCTGTCACCGGACAGAAAACGTTCCCTCTAAAGCCAGAAGAGAAAGAAAAGGAATACATACATCATCAGATAGCTCTTAAAATATGTGGTTATCCCAACTGGGTCTTCATTGAATCAGCAAAGCTAGACAGGAAAGAAGGTGAGACACCAACTTGGAAGAAACAGAATGACAAACGAAACAACATTTTTATCCCTTATGTAGCAGGTTTATCCAAGAAACACAGGAGAATTTTCTCCAAGCAGCCCAAGAAGTGCAGTCGTTTTCTTTCCAAGCTCCTTAGACTACTATTCCAACAAGCCTGAAAGCCTATAATTGGTATGATCATCTTAGTTTTCCAACACTTTTTGTAATTAGCTTTTTGAAGGACAGTCCAAAGCTCATCTTTGGGTGTTGGGTGCCTTTCATTTTGTTCTTTGGACCAAAAGAGTGGAAGGTCACTGGATTGGTTCTCCAGCTTCATGTCAAAGTATCCTTAGGCAAGATACTGAACTCTGCGCTGCTCCATTGTAGTGTGAACATGTCAATGAATGTTGGGTATACAAGGTATAGAAAAAACATGCTTGAATGATCATGTGTGGTTTGTTAAATGAGGGTTGCAGTGAAAAGTGCGTTCAAGAGTCAGAGTGGAAAGCTGCTAAATAAGTACCAGTCCATTTATCAAGACAACCCTATACTGCTTCAGTAATCTTGTGGGAAGGCCGATCCATGACTTATAGTGTTGTATTGTATGTTTTTCTATCCAAATGTGCTTTTACTGCATTGACAACATATTTGGGATCATTTTCATGCTGAAAAGGTTGAATTGTTGCCAATTAGATGCTTCCAGATGGTATTGTATGGTGGATTAAAAAAAACGACTTTTGTGTGTTCATAGCTCATAGCTTTTTTCATCCCCTTATCCATTTTTAAGGACACACTGCACACCATGGTGGCATATGCCAAATTTCAGGTTTTTCCCTTTGGGCATCACTATGTTGATGCAAAAACAGCATTTTATGTTGGTCGAACTGTGGTGTCGTTGGCATTTTTCTGAGCCTAAAGAAATGGGGAAAAAGACTTCTGCTTTGTGACAGTGCCTTAAGATGCAACTTAAAACTGTGTTATGTTGAGTTGTATGTTATATTTAGACACAACTGGTTCATTTCTTGAGTTAGGACTCAACAAACAAACAAAAAGGCTCCTTTAAATGATCAAGTAAAAGCACTGGGCAGAAATTCATGTTCAATGTTCAAAGACAAACTGGAAAACTATTGCTCAAGAGCACTTTAAAAAAATTAAAGTCTGGATCCTTGGAAGCAAAATATTAAGAAATGAGAAGTGGCTCAAGACTTTTTGTCAGGACGTGCTGTGTGGCAGGAGGATGTAGGACCCACATGCAGGACTTGGAGACTGAATGATAAACTAAAGGCAGCAGCTTTATTGCTGGAGAAAAACCTTAACATGAAATACAGGGAAGTAAACTAGAAACTCAAAACATGAAGCTTAAACTAGAAAACTGGGAAACTAGAAAACAAAACCAGGAAACAGTGAGCTTGAACATTATCAGAAACACTGAGGAAAAACACAGCACGAAGCAGGTACAACACGACACAGAGCAAGGAAAACACAGGGCTTAAATACGCTGAGAGATAAGGATGGAATGGGACACAGGAAGAGAGCACAGCTGGGAGTAATCAGACCTAACAAGACAAGGGAAGCAAAACTGGAAACGCTGACATGAGACATGGACTTTCAAAGTAAAACAGGAAACACGACAGGCACAGATTTGACACCGAACTAAACCTACGCTAAACACGAGGGCACAAGAACAAAACCTAAAACTAAACTCTTAACCAGAATTAAACTGAAACATAGGACAATAATAATAATCAAAACAGCACAACTAGAGAATCAGAATATAAATCATATCACAGAATAATACCAAAATACAAGAAACTAAAAATGCTCGGTCAAAATGACCCAGAACAGAACTGTGCCACTTTTGCTTATACGTTTACACTATGTTACAATATGTGTCTAAAATCTGGGCAATCCATCACCTTACATTTTTAAAGAAATGAAATACAAAAAAGAAATGTATGTGGAGCATTTTAATATGGCCTCACAGCTGATAACAAATAAGCTGACATGTCATGACAGTAGAGCTATGCAAATAACTTCATCACAGAGACACAATTATCACTTCAAATTTTGCAATACATCTTTGCCTTTCAGTCCCTCCACTTTCCTTTACCTTTGCCATTTGCTGGAATCCCAAATACAGTTTTTCTCAGTCGCTTTGGTGCATTTCTCACAACAGAATTAAACATTGCACAACAGTTAGTTCAACCACCACAACATGTAGTCGTTTTGGCACAACCCTGTGGCGGTTTCACGTTCACTGCGTCCAAAGGCAAATGCCTTTGGACATGAAGCAGTTGAGTGAGTACAAATATCTAAAGAATGGTCACGTTTGACTTCCTATTCATCACTATCTCCTTTCTTTTATCATGAATGTCACAATTATTCATACTTGTACCGGCTGAATAGTCATTGTCCTCACAACTAATAGTCTTCATTTCATTGCTTGTGTCAGTGCACTCAAAATTGTTGAACATCTTGTCAAACACTTTGTACACCCATTTTGAAAACCCTATTTTTAAGGAGTTTCCATGAAACCCCTGCACACGTTTGTATATCTTGACGAAGCGGGATTCAATCTTGCAAAAGGCGTGAACGAAATCACATTGGAGAAATAGCCACCATTGATGTCCCAGGCCAACGAGGAGGAAATATTTCAATGTGTGCAGCAATCTCAGAAAATGGCGTTCACACCCATATTCCTCGTATTGGTGCATACAATACACAACACCGGTTGGCTTTTCTGGACGCTCTTTATAGGGACCTAATCCCACAAAATGAAAGGGATGATCCTGGTGACAATCGGACAATGTATGTAGTGGTTTGGGATAATGTTAGCTTCCATCACTCTGCTGTAGTCGGGCAGTGGTTTGCAGCACACGACAGGATACTTATGGAGTTTCTTCCTCCTTACACTCCATTCCTAAATCCAATTGAGGAGTTTTTCTCTTTCTGGAGGTGGAAGGTATATGACAGGCATCCACATACCCAAATGACCCTGCTAGCAGCTATGGATGCAGCTTGTGATGACATCACAGCAGAGTCCTGCAGAGAGTGGAGTTGACACTCCAGAAGATACTTTCCCCGATGCATCGATAGAGCTGACATTCGCTGTGATGTTGATGCAAATATGTGGGCAGACAGACGGGAGCGTCTAGATATCAATGATTGATATGCAGCAGTGTCTGTTTTTCAGTTTTGTTTTTTTGTTTCATAACCACTGGAGTGAGGTTTACTGTCTAAGTGAGTTTATGTTTGCTGTAAAATGTTTGATTTACTGTATTTCCCCAGTTTGCACAATGCTGTGAACAGTTTCAATTAAATATTATCAAGAGTGCATATGGAGTGTCTTGATTTTCCTTTACAATTTATGGTTTTCAACATGCCATGCATGCTGTCCAGACTTGACATGTCATTGGGAAGCACCTACAAAGAAATCCGTCACAATGAGAACATGTTCAAACCATTTGATTTTGTGACCAAAGGTGCTGGTCTAATGACTTGTAATTGTGACAGCCCTGACACTTTGTTTGGTATCAGTACTTGCTTTTGATGAATGTATTATCTGTTTTGCTCAAGGGATTTGTTGTTGATGCATTGACAACTTATTTTGGACACCTGACTTTTCTTTTTGATGGAGTGACTCACTTTTGCAAGTTATCCACCATGTTTTGCAGTTTGCACTAATTGTTTTGAGAAGTGCCTTAGTAGTGGTGGAGAGTTCAATTCTGTTGTGAGAAATGCACCAAAGCGACTGAGAAAAACTGTAAACAGCCCACCAGCCTCTGGCACGTTTATTTAATCCCTTTCTTTGTTATTAATTTTTGCATTTGAACTGCAAATAAAATTCAAGGCAATAAATTCTATGTTTTAATAAAGTCAATGAGTAATTCTGTTAATCAATCTAAAACAATTGTTATTATAAGTTTATTATAACTAAGCAGCCTTGCGTGACCTGGACATTCACATAATAACATTCTATAATAACAGTTTTAACACAGAAGCCTTTCCAGGCATTCATACTTTCTTCTAAGTCCTGTCGTTCTACTCGTTATACTTGCCTCTTCCAGAACCTCGTGCATATAATACATCACCAGCATACATGAACTGCCCCTACACATCAGGAATTCAGCAACCAAACATGCAACACCCATACATGTTAAGCGCCTGAAGGTTCTCATCTAGGTTTTCATGTTGTCTAGCACCCACCTTCTATCAGGCTAAATTTAACCATTTGGAGCACTTAGTCCATATAACACCTATGGATGTGCACCGATGTATAACACCTAAGAAAAGCACAACATTTGAATTTTCAGTTATATACTATGGTGTCATCATGTTGCCTAACAACCATTTAACAACAGACGAAAATCACAGACCAAACAACTAAAAATAAAGCATGGGTATATACCATGTAAAACATTCGAACATTCTTTTCATAGGATGTCTTTATTGGCTTACTGTACATGTAGAGATCAGGTCAATTATTATTATTATTATTAATGTGCAAGTGGGACATAAGGTAGCCACAAATCAGATAGATAGATAGATAGATAGATAGATAGATAGATAGATAGATAGATAGATAGATAGATAGATAGATAGATAGATAGATAGATAGATAGATAGATAGATAGATAGATAGATAGATAGATAGATAGATAGATAGATAGATAGATAGATAGATAGATAGATAGATAGATAGATAGATAGATAGATAGATAGATAGATAGATAGATAGATAGATAGATAGATAGATAGATAGATAGATAGATAGATAGATAGATAGATAGATAGATAGATAGATAGATAGATCCTAAAGTCTTATTTGTGTTTACATTTTGGTGAATATTTTGCGTGGATAATCCTGCTGGTTGGTTGATAAAACAATACGCTTTCATGGCTCTCAGATCAATTAACGTCAGTGACAAAGCTAAAACCTGGATCTAGCATAAATTAGTCCGTTATTTTGGAGGCCACAAAGAGTGCATGCACTATGAACATCAGTTAGCAGTGCTTTAAAATGCAAAGCGAAAGCTCACATAGCTGCCTGAAATCTGTTTTCATTGTTGCTTGGTTCATGCCTGAAATGTGATAAGGAAGACTGGTATGAAGAGGTCATAAGGGCTTTGGAGTTAGTGAGCAAACAATTAGGTAATTAGTGACCTTGTTTTCTATTGACCCTGACAGAGGTGTTAGCTATCTATAATAACCATGGTGAGAAGTGAACTTCAAGCTTTACAAAAAGGGCAGACATAATAATACAGATAGGTAACATATTTTTCTGCTTCAATGCCTCAACAGACCTTTGGCATCGAGGCAGTGCTAATAAGGTGACAGGGATAGGTTGCATCAAGGTAGCACATGAAGAAGTTCTGCCAGCTTTGCAACGTAAGACTGTTTTTGCACATAACACACAGGAGAAAATATATAATTTCCCTGTCGGCTTTTCAATAACACCTTTGCATCAAGGTCTCGGTTAATAAGTCTCTGTCAGGAAAAGCACAACTCGCATAATTGTGTGAAAGCATACATATTTAAATAGACTGCAGCTTAAAAGTATTTCCATTATCAAGTAACTTTGTTTTGTTATTCTACTTGATATATTTTGTCATAATCCTTTACTGTGTCTGTTTCCTTCTATTTTCAGTATGACAAATGTTAAACTATGTGTTAGGAAAGCTCAATAAATGGCATTTGCCATTTTCAAATGGCATTCCTCGCTGGTCTGTGTGAAACTTGACTTTTCTATATAAGTATGTTTGAGCACCTGTGTAGACTCTCAGGCTGTTTCTCTGGGGGTTGCCATGACTGCAGAGCCTTAATTATTGCAGATTGCTTTAAGATGCTCTGAAATATCAGAGCTACAAAGAGGCAGCAGTGTGAGAATATCACTCTTAGATAGTATATACAACAAGCTTCATTTCATTGACTCCAGCACTGATGAGACTGTGTTCTTATCACTAAGAGTGATGGAGTCTTTGTGTTTCAAAGTCTGGAGAAGCGGGAGTTGTACTACTCTTTAAACCCATTAGAGGGCAGTATAAACCCAGCTGAGTCTCTCAAAAATGAAAAACCACAGATAATATTTTCTTGTTTTTCAGTTTTGATATAAGGAATTAATTAATGTTATACAGAAAATAACAGCGATGAGATTAAATATTCCTGTGAGGTTTACAAAGCATAATCTTTTTAGTGTTGTTGATCATGTCAGCTCCAGGACTGATTGCTTTTGTGTTTTGATTGTTAATTGCATCTTTCCTAGTGATTTCTATTCTTTACGTACCCACACTTACACTGTAGTTGTGCTATGGTCAGTATTCATTATAGAGTGTTTTTAAAAGACAAATAAGGGTCACAATTAGAATGATTGCAACAATTACTGGCTCAACTATCGAGTAGATTCATAAAAAATACTATTTTGATAACTGATAACAGTTTTTTATATTAACAAGGCTCTTGGAGATTGAACTTTTGGATTTTGTGTGTAGAAAAGGCTTGTTGTAACATTCACTCCTTGTTAAGGGAAAGATGGAGAATGCACGCGTGGGTTTTATAAAGGCTGACTAGATCACCAATGGACAGGTGCTGACTTGGCTTACATCTGGAGCTAAAGATGTTGAAAGGTTACCCAGCAATATGTGTAAATCTGCAGAAAAAGAAGAGGCAGACAACATGCCAGCCTCTAGCCCATATCGTTGCCCATGCAGAGACTTTTCTTCAGGCCAAATAGCTGCTCGGTTTAATCTGACTGGCTTCACAACAATGATAGTGACTGAGTGAGGGCATGGCTGGTATCAGAAGTGGATGTGAACTGACATCCTCATACACTCAGCCCACCAGACTGTTGCCTTCAGAATGTCTCATTTAGCAGTAGAGCAGAAATACAGATAGAAATGCTCAGAAAGATTAATGTCAGTGCGCTGGTTCAGCGTCAAGATTTTGAATCAGCCAAAATATGTTTTTTGGCCTAATTTGAATGTGTGTCTATCTGCAACTTTTACTAACAAATAATATGCATAATCATTTGTGAGTATCGTGTGTAATGACACCTTTATGTTTGCTCTGGAAAATCTCATGTTTGGGATCATTTATCTAATTTCAAACCCTTTTTTCTGGAAGTTCTTGCTTTGCCATTCAAGAGTCATTTGTTGAAAATGTAGTGAGGTTTTTTTTTTACCACTGGGTCATCCAATTAATTGCACTGGAGGCTATGCTTCTGTTGCTTCTGCTCTTTTCAAACCGAAAACACACTTTCCTCCAATTAAATCCCATGGGAATAGAAATAACCATGGGTGAAGAGTTTCATTTAATTATTGCACTTCAACTTGACTTGGGCTATCTATTTATAGGGCCTTTCTCAATGTACCTATTACATTTACATGAAGAGCTGCACTGAAACTGGAACTGAACGGGAACCTTTTGCAAACATGTGTTGACTGTGTTTTCAAAAGAAAAACAACCTCATGTTTTTATTCAGTCGTTCGCTTTTAACAATCATTATTTCCCATAAGCCCTAGACATCTGCCATCTAAAGATCACAACTACACATGAGAGGCAAGTCAGGAAAGGAAAGGCATGGTTCACTGCTAGTTCAACCATTTCTAAAACCACAGTAGCACAGAGAGGACAGGGAGGAGCAAATATTTTCGAGGGTTGCTGGACCCCAGAGATTAAAACTAAGAGGCTAAAAGTTGGAGAGTTTTGGTGAGGTGGGGGTGGATGAAACTAAGATCAAATGAAGCCGTGTACATTTGCCTATCACATGGGCCATAGATTTTTTTTTTTTTCATAAAAAAGTAATCATTGTTAAAGTCAATCGTTTCCATTTTTAGCTCATCTGGACAAAGATTCGACCTAAAACACTTTTTAAAAGTGTTGTAAATATGTTAGTTTCATTTTATGATCATTTTGAAGTAAAAAGAAGTAAATGAAAAGATCTGTTTCTGTTATTTAGCCGAGACTCACTAATAAAAACAAGAGGTTAAGAAAAATGTAACCAGCTTCACCTGAAATACTGAGACAGTAACTGTGAAATTGCCTCAGGAGAAGGAGCGTTTGTTCAGAAAATGGCCTCCACAGGGAGAATTTTAAGTATGTAGGAATCTAGTGAGCTCCCATGAGAACTCAGTTGGACCCATAGGATTAAAGGCCATTGAAGGATTGGTGAATAGTGGGCAGTCATTACTGTCCAGCTGCTCTCCCTCTGATGCTGTTCTGCTCCAGGACCTGAATGCAGCTAATACAGTGCAGCTGCTGGCAACTGTAACACATTACAACATAGTGAACCTTTAAGTGTAAACGCTTACATGCATCTATAACCCCATAAGATATGCAGCTAAAGGTACACTGAATTCCCTTCTATCAGAAAACATGGTAGAAATCGAAGCAAAAATTACATTTACTAGACTTCTTTGTAGTTGTCCATGCATTCTCACATGGACACATTTAATTACACAAAAAAACAGATGTCTGCAGACATACACCTACAGGCTTTACACACATAGCCATGAATACACAGGCTTGTATTGAAGCGCAGATACGAGTGGATGAAAGTGAATATACACATGGAATTGGAGGAGCTGTGCAACACTGTTTATTAACCTATGAAGACACGTTTTTCACATTTTACATTATAAATGTAATTCAGTTCGTTTTGGTTTCATGTCACAATTATATAAGATCCCTGCCCACGCCTTCTCATCACAAATTATGCTCAGGGCTCCTTTTACTTGATACTGATTGGTCTGTAGACAAAACCTGAATTTGCCATTTTGTTGTTCTTCGCCTTGTCATCTATTGGCATTTGACTACATGCTACTTTGTGTACTGTTTGTATGATGCAGTATAATAAACTTATCCGTAGTTACAGTGGGGCAAAAAAGTATTTAGTCAGCCACCGATTGTGCAAGTTCCCCCACCTAAAATGATGACAGAGGTCAGTAATTTGCACCAGAGGTACACTTCAACTGTGAGAGACAGAATGTGGAAAAAAAATCCATGAATCCACATGGTAGGATTTGTAAAGAATTTATTCGTAAATCAGGGTGGCAAATAAGTATTTGGTCAATAACAAAAATACAACTCAATACTTTGTAACATAACCTTTGTTGGCAATAACAGAGGTCAAACGTTTACTATAGGTCTTTACCAGGTTTGCACACACAGTAGCTGGTATTTTGGCCCATTCCTCCATGCCGATCTTCTCGAGAGCAGTGATGTTTTGGGGCTGTCGCCGAGCAACACGGACTTTCAACTCCCGCCACAGATTTTCTATGGGGTTGAGGTCTGGAGACTGGCTAGGCCACTCCAGGACTTTCAAATGCTTCTTACGGAGCCACTCCTTTGTTGCCCGGGCGGTGTGTTTTGGATCATTGTCATGTTGGAAGACCCAGCCTCGTTTCATCTTCAAAGTTCTCACTGATGGAAGGAGGTTTTGGCTCAAAATCTCACGATACATGGCCCCATTCATTCTGTCCTTAACACGGATCAGTCGTCCTGTCCCCTTGGCAGAAAAACAGCCCCATAGCATGATGTTTCCACCCCCATGCTTCACAGTAGGTATGGTGTTCTTGGGATGCAACTCAGTATTCTTCTTCCTCCAAACACGACGAGTTGAGTTTATACCAAAAAGTTCTACTTTGGTTTCATCTGACCACATGACATTCTCCCAATCCTCTGCTGTATCATCCATGTGCTCTCTGGCAAACTTCAGACGGGCCTGGACATCCACTGGCTTCAGCAGCAGAACACGTCTGGCACTGCGGGATTTGATTCCCTGCCGTTGTAGTGTGTTACTGATGGTGACCTTTGTTACTTTGGTCCCAGCTCTCTGCAGGTCATTCACCAGGTCCCCCCGTGTGGTTCTGGGATCTTTGCTCACCGTTCTCATGATCATTTTGACCCCACGGGATGAGATCTTGCGTGGAGCCCCAGATCGAGGGAGATTATCAGTGGTCTTGTATGTCTTCCATTTTCTGATGATTGCTCCCACAGTTGATTTTTTCACACCAAGCTGCTTGCCTATTGTAGATTCACTCTTCCCAGTCTGGTGCAGGTCTACAATACTTTTCCTGGTGTCCTTCGAAAGCTCTTTGGTCTTGGCCATGGCGGAGTTTGGAGTCTGACTGTTTGAGGCTGTGGACAGGTGTCTTTTATACAGATGATGAGTTCAAACAGGTGCCATTCATACAGGTAACGAGTGGGGGACAGAAAAGCTTTGTACAGAAGACGTTACAGGTCTGTGAGAGCCAGAGATTTTCCTTGTTTGAGGTGACCAAATACTTATTTTCCACCCTAATTTACGAATAAATTCTTTACAAATCCTACCATGTGAATTCATGGATTTTTTTTTCACATTCTGTCTCTCACAGTTGAAGTGTACCTCTGGTGCAAATTACTGACCTCTGTCATCATTTTAAGTGGGGGAACTTGCACAATCGGTGGCTGACTAAATACTTTTTTGCCCCACTGTATGTGTCCATTGTCTGGAGAGATTTAAGACCTATCATTGTGGTTTGGAACGTGAATGCTTGCTTGCTGCCAAAGCAGTTCATGCTGCAGCTACTTTTCCTCATCTGTGCACTCTTTGCCCAGACTTGCCAAAGTCAGCCTAAGGACATTTCTAAAAAAGAAACACCCTCAAAAAGAATAGATAAACTCTTTTTTTTTACTTTTTAAGTTTTACTTATTTTTTATGAAGACACAGTCCCTCATAAAAATCATCTCAATCAGAATAACTAAATCTGTATCAATAGAATGACATCTGGCAGATGCTCCAGCACAAACCTAACCCTGAATTGGACTGGTGGAAGAAAATCTGTGTATTTTTCATATCATGGTAATAAAATATAAAAGTGTCTGTTCATTGTCATACAGTCTGGCTGGCAAATGTCACAGTCCAGTATAATAATAACCTGCATTAGATTTTCTTGCTGTGACTCTTGCAGTGATGCTTTTCAGACCGATTAGTAATACTGAGTCCAACTCATTAAAAATCTGAACACAATGTACAGGGGGCATAGGGGGTGCAGGAGATTCTGGGACTGTACTTGCTTGAGGCTTTTTTGTCTGGTGTTTTTAAGCATGTTGTCTTCCAACATGCATGAAAGACAAGCATGTTGGTTAGAAATTAGCAGTAGGTGTGGATACACAGCTACATTTATACTTCTGTGAAAGAACAATGAGTATATTTTGTGAGTGTTGTGATTTTGTTACATTTATCTGTGGAAGTAAAATTACAGAAGCTAACAAGTCATTATACCCTTGAAAGGCTAAAAATTGTCATGATAATGTCGTGAGCTATTAACGTATTTTTCTTCTGTGTTTACAGCAGTTAGTTGCAGGTAGCAGTCTCGCTTTACCTTGGAAACAGAAGACAAACACACCAGAAAATAACATGGTAACCTCATGGAGTTTGAAAATACTACAAGTGAAACTTTGTGTTGATTTGATGCAGGTAAAATGATCCACTGGTAAATGGCAAGAGGTTTTAACACCCTAGGGCAGAATTTGATTGTTGTTATTGATTGCTGTTCGATTCAGAGCCACCACTGGGTGGAAACTGCAGTGTACAGAGGGGGAAGGGCAAAAGGGGTGAATGAATCCAAGTGATAGTCCCAAACACATGAAAGTTACAGAAAAATACAGATATATTAGAAAGGAATGAGGTTAGATGTAGAGGGAAAAACATCATATTTCTTCTTTTGTTTTGTGCTTCAGGATCATTTTACCTGCCCAATTTATAAGGCAGATTTTCGATCTAGCGAAGCTAACCTGAATACCACAAATGGGTTACTGACCCAAATGCTAAATTTATATTTAATCTGAAAAAAAAATCTTCAAACCAGGATAGTGAACAAAATATGTTGTCTTCACAGGCAGTGAGAGCAGTGTTGGGAAGGTTACTTTTTAAATGTATTCCACTACAGATTACAGATTACATGCCCCAAAATGTATTCTGTAACGTATTCTGTTAAGTTACTCAATGAGAGTAACGTATTCTGAATACTTTGGATTACTTAATATATTATCGTGCTTTTTGCAACTACATGAATGTACTATTGCTGTGATTTATTACTATTACTGAAGGTCCGCGGCTCCGAACCGTAAAGGGACTTCTGGCCAATACGTTGGGTTCCGTGTCGGCTTGTAGCTGAAAAATAGCTTTACTTTGTTGTGTGGGTCAACTTTGAGACAGAGAGAGGCGTTGAAAGGCTGCTCCAACGGAACTTATTGTTTCGGAGGAAAACACGAACACAGTCGAGTCTTAATAGCGTACTTACAACTGGGCTCGTCAGGCACTCTTCTTGGCTGCAGTGGTTATTATTATATTTACATGCTTACGGTTGCCATGGTTACAGGGAGAGCATGTCACCCTGTAACCATGGCAACCGTAACACTGCCGCCTGGAACAACAGAACGTAGCTGTGAAACAAAACCCAAACAGTCCTGACCCGCCACAATATGAAACAGGAAGTACCGCCGTGTAATCCATTTATTTCAACAAAGTAACTGTATTCTGAATACCACCTTTTTAAACGGTAACTGTAACGGAATACAGTTACTCATATTTTGTATTTTAAATACGTAACGGCGGTACATGTATTCCGTTACTCCCCAACACTGAGTGAGAGTGATATGTTAGTTTCCAATAGGCACTGTATGGCACAAGTGGGGTCCTGGAAATGTGTTAAGTGAGCAGCAAATGGATTTTAGCACATACTACAAATGTATCAAGTTGCTGTAATTGGTAATAATGAATATGATATGAATTCCTTGGTGTAAAAAGGTAACAATTAATTTGCAAGTAATTCATTATCACTTTTATGTCCTAAATTAAAAGTATGGACATTAATTTAAATACTTAAGTAAACTACAGAGGTTCTAGAGTGGAGTTTATTTAAGATAAAGTCATTGTGTTTTTCAATAAGTTGTCTGTCCAGATATCAGATAATCCATCTCATTGTCATGATTGTCCACTGATAATATCAGTGAAGACAAGTGTAGGCAAAAGATCTTTAAGCTCTGCCTTGTGCCACTCTATAGCTGAAATATTATATTTAGTTTCATCTTTTAAAAAAAAAAAACATTATTGAGGGGAAAGACACACAGCAAAGGGTCACAGGCTGGACTCTGACACTCTGACCATGTGGCATGTGGCCACCTGCTTTTTCTAAGCTTTTCATGAACTTTAACATTTAACATGCTATACAGGCCTGTATAGTTTGAGCTGTAGCTCTTTGCTCTTGGGTTTTATCTGCAGTTTCTCTGAGCATTTGCTGGAGTGCCCAGTCCTGGGAGGACTATGGTCACACTTGCTGATTAATCAGTTGATCAAATCCATTTTATTAGCAGCCCTGTCTGCTGTTTACCCTCTTAATTCCTATGCAAGCAGGAAGGGTGGACATAGGTTTTCATGTAACTGAATAGAGTCCCGTTGAAGGACACAATCTACCCAGTGTATCCTGGCATCTCATCCCATGGACATGGCTCACATGGAAGGCATCCGAGAATGATGCCCAAACCACCTCCGTTTGCTCAGCCAGACTCAGTGTCTCCCGCCTCCCTTGGAATGGCGTACGACTTCTGTCAGAGGTGAGAGGACATCCCAGTCTGCCAAGCAGACCTCTCAGTCTTTTTCTCTGCTATCTGATTCCAATTCAGGTCTAATGTTACAATTAAGACAAACAGCCATCAGCCTGTTACCTAAGGTCTCCTAGTGCCAAGTACACTTAAACACTTGTTGTTATTGACAAGCTGCAGACAGGCCATTGTTCCCATAGTTCCCAGCGTCCCACCCGAGGATACAGCTGGCCACTTGTAGATTTGAATGCTTTAATATAAAACACTGCTTTGAACGCTAAACATCCAAAGCAATGTTATACTTTTATGCTAAATGATTTAAATTATAGTTAATCTCTATTATACTGCACACTGCAGCACTCTACTATAACGTTCTGGTTTCAGTTAGCCAACTTCTAGTGTTTGTGGGATTGACGTTCAGCCACTTTCCAGCAAGCCTTGGTTGCATGGACATAGAAAACACTATGTGTAAAGTAAAAGTGGGCTGCATTTGTCAAAATACATTGAATATCTTTTATTAGTTGTTTTTTTAAAATCCATCTTTATATGTAAAAATAAACGAATAAAAAAATAAAAGTGTCCAATAATAAGTTTTCAGTTATTCACTGCCTACACAGAAAGGTCTTGTCGGTGGGATCCTAGATTGTGTTTAAGTCAATGTAGGACTGCTTTATATTTATGGAAACCACCATCTTTTTGACTGCAAAACAAGCTATGCTATATGGAACAATGTTATTAGCAAAACCTTCCTGTGACAAACTCAGCAAGAGTAAACATGCAAGCTCTATGCATGTGGAGGTGTGCATTTGACATTTCCAGAGCTCCATTAAACTTTCTTTAGGATTTTTTTTAATTTTCTCGTGGATATTAAAGGACCAATATTACAAGAAGTAAAGTTCCAGTTTGACAAATTGCATTATGGGTCATCAGGGATAAGAGATGATTCTAAACTGGGTTTGTTTTTTCCACGACGCTGCACAGTGAAAATGAAAATGCATCACTCATGAGGTAATGAGTCTGGTATAAATCAGCTGAGCAGTTCTGATATAATCACAGCAATCTGTTTATCATCCACATTAATTTTAAAATGAGCATTGTTCCTCACTGCCATGCATTATGTTGGAGGTCACTCCACTGACTTCATTATACATTCCTACGGTGTAACTGCACGATGATGCAAACAAGTGTTGTATTCTTCACTTAGTTCTGATAAAGAGCTTTGTAGGCTCCACATTTTTTTATCATAAGTGGGGACTTTCATCTGCAGTCATAACTCTGAGTCTTGTACAAATTGGATTTACCTGATTATTTTTTTCTCCTTGTTAACTTTCCAGCCTATCGTTCTTTTATCTCTGCGTTAAGGGAAAACTGCTATGTTTATTTTTAATTATTTAAAATAACACGGACATAGAAGACATAGAAAAGGACAAAAGTGCTGTAGAAAAAAGGCAAACATGACATTGTACAGCAGTTCTACTATGTGTGACTGTTTTTTAAATTGTATTTAATCAGAGAGTAAAATTCTTCAGATTAGGAATCTCTGTTGAAATGGTGTTCTGGGTCAATATTGACATATAGGTTTTGCAAACCATAATGTTAATCTTTAATATCTTTGGGAATTTTTATGTTATTAATTAGAAAAAAGTAGTGCATTAGGGATAACTAAACTTGTAACTTTGTATCATTTTAAGAGTAATAATCATTTATTATTCAAAACAACACAAAGAAAGTTTAATAGTCAAATAAGTAGTTAGTCTCATTTTTGTGTGTTGACAATTTTCCCAAAGATTTGTTTAATACAATATGTGTTGCCATTAAGACGTTTTCAAATTATCCGACAAAAAGGGATATTTTTGAGCCAAAATGGCCAATAGACTGGAATTTTAATATTATATATAACTATTACTTTTCTACTTCTTTTGAGCACTTGAATCATTTTCCTCAATCATCTGTCTCACCCAAAGATACAACGAGACTAAGGGAGCCAGAGGTCCAACCACCAAGCTTCTGATTAGCAGAACTATCCTAGTCATAGTGTAACAAATCCTCAAAATAATAAGTAGACATATGTGAGGCATATACAGGTTAATAAAAGCTACCATACTACCTACGTGTGTGTGTGTGTGTGTGTGTGTGTGTGTGTGTGTGTGTGTGTGTGTGTGTGTGTGTGTGTGTACCCAGTCTTGCTTGCAATGTTTGCAAAGGTAATTTAGTCCATTGCTATTTTTAGTAGCTAGTCAGGGGATGACTATGAACTTTGATTCTGTCTTGGACTTACTACCACATATAACTGCAACAATAATATTTGCATTTCCAACACCTACACTTTGAATTTGTTAGATGGTGCATGACGCTTGATAATCATCAGCTTGAGCTAATGATTATCAAGCTCCATTTTTGTCTGCAAGCAGAGTTCCACCATAGCAAGTTCAGTCGAATGACCTTTATTTCAACTTTACAATTAACTCAATTTATAGCTATTTATATATTTGAAGTTGTCTTGTTTGTTGAAGAGGTTTGGCAACAGGCACAATGAATATTTCTAATCTTGCTAATTTATTTCTTTCTTTCTTTTTTACATAAATAGCTGGATTAGGCCTACAACAGTTTATTGGTTGATATTAGCAATTTGCTTAACCAATATCTATCAGCATTTATATGTGTCTGAAAAAAATTGACTCATTTATATCAGAACATCATGAAATATTGGCATTGCTTTCTGTCTTAAAAATCAGTTTGTCTCTAATTTAGATGTAAATGATCTTTACTTCCATTCAAAGATTAAACTCATGAGTGTTAGTAAAAAGCACACTGAATTTTATCATGGCAGTGTTTGGAAATGTTTCATTTTGCACACAATTATGAGCAAACAGGCATTCATTTAGCCGGCTGTATGCAGTGAATCAACAAAACCCCAAAACATGTTGGCATTTGTTATATTCCATAAATGTATGCAAATTTCATTCATTTTGCAATTTTTACAATGCTAACAACAAGATAATTCAGCATTTTATGTCACAGCTTATTGAATACCGATAATTTTCTGTTTAAACCAAATGCAAAATGTAAATACTGGTAAAGGACGAATGTTTATAGTGACTATCTGCAGAAATCAGCAAATCAGCCAGATTTTACTTTTACTGCTGAGCGTTACAGCAGTTCCAGTTTTCAAAGCTATTCAGGATTCTCAGGGAAAAAAAAAAAAGGATCACTCATGATACTCATTTCACGGCAATTTGTGTGTGTGTGTGTGTGTGTGTGTGTGTGTGTGTGTGTGTGTGTGTGTGTGTGTGTGTGTGTGTGTGTGTGTGTGTGTGTGTGTGTGTGTTTACTCTGTTGAGCCTCTTATGAATAAGGGCTTTCCTTTTAAAAAAATATGTTTTGCAACATGTTCAGCTATGATGGTATAGTAAATTAGTGAATTTTGTATTTTCTTATTTGGTCTTTGGCAGTAACATGTAGCACTAGTTGTATCTACTGTTGGTAATAGCTAGTAAGTGCAGCAAAAATCAATACAGTTTTCAGATAATTAACTTATTTAAGTATGTATAATTAATACACTCAACAAAAATATAAACGCAACACCTTTGTTACTGCTCCCATTCCCCATGGGATGGACGTAGAGACCTAAAATTCATTCCAGATACACAATATAACCATCCCTCCCAAACAGTGGTCACAAATCGGATCTCAGCTGACCCTTCTCACCCTGGACACAGTCTGTTTGACCTGCTCCCCTCAGGCAGGAGGCTCCGGTCCATTCGCACCAGAACCTCTCGCCACAAGAACAGTTTCTTCCCCTCTGCTGTTGGACACATGAACAATAACCACATGACTGTCCCCGCCACTAACACATGACCCTACGCTGTGTCACTGCATCATTTCATGTTTGGCACTGATCACCACCTGCACTCATGTATATATCTTTCTACGTAGCACTCATAATTCTTATTCTCATGTATATATCTCATGTATATCTCATGCACATATCTTTCTTTCTACATAGCACTTTAATTCTTATTGTCTGCACTGAAGCACCGCAGCAATTTCCTAATGTTGTAAACCTCAACATCTGGCAATAAACCCATTCTGATTCTGATTCTGATTCTGAAATGTGTGGTAGTGGGCACATCTGCTATATTGAGATAATCCATCCCACCTCACAGGTGTGCCACATCAGGATGCTGATCTGACATCATGAGTAGTGCACAGGTGTACCTCAGACTGCCCACAACAAAAGGCCACCCTGGAATGTGCAGTTTTGTCTCACAGCAAAATGCCACAGATGCCACAAGCAATGAGGGAGCGTGCAATTGGCATGCTGACAGCAGGAATGTCAACCAGATCTGTCGCCCGTGCACTGAATGTTCATTTCTCAACCATAAGCCGTCTCCACAGGCGTTTCAGAGAATATGGCAGCACATCCAACCGGCCTCACAACCGCAGACCTCGTGTAACCACACCAGCCCAGGACCTCCACATCCAGCAGGTTCACCTCCAAGATCGTCTGAGACCAGCCACCCAGACAGCTGCTGGAACAATTGGTTTGCACAACCAAACAATTTCTGCACAAACTGTCAGAAACCGTCTCAGGGACGCTCAACTGCATGCCCGTCGTCCTCATCGGGGTCTTGACCTGACTCCAGCTCGTCGCCGTAACAGACTTGTGTGGGCAAATGCTCACATTCGATGGCGTCTGGCACGTTGGAGAGGTGTGCGCTTCACGGATGAATCATGGTTCACATTGTTCAGGGCAGATGGCAGCTGAGAATGTCCCAGTTCTTGCATGGCCAGCATACTCACCGGACATGTCACCCATTGAGCATGTTCGGGATGTGCTTGACCGGCGTATACGACAGCGTGTACCAGTTCCCACGAATATCCAACAACCTCGCACAGCCATTGAAGTGGAGTGGACCAACATTCCACAGGCCACAATTGACAATCTGATAGACTCCATGCGACGATGTGTTGCACTGCATGAGGCAAATGGTGGTCACACCAGATACTGACCGGTTCTGGGTCCCCAGACCCCCAATAGCGCAAAAAACTGCACATTCCAGGGTGGCCTTTTGTTGTGGGCAGTCTGAGGTACACCTGTGCACTACTCATGATGTCAGATCAGCATCCTGATGTGGCACACCTGTGAGGTGGGATGGATTATCTCAATATAGCAGATGTGCCCACTACCACACATTTGGACTGATTTGTGACCACTGTTTGGGAGGGATGGTTATATTGTGTATCTGGAATGAATTTTAGGTCTCTACGTCCATCCCATGGGGAATGGGAGCAGCAACAAAGGTGTTGCGTTTATATTTTTGTTGAGTGTATATTGAATGCCTTTAAAATTAGTTTCAAATAGCCGTTAAGGAATTCGAAGCAAGATATAAGCGCATCTCCAATATGAAGCAATTTATCGGCTTAAGACAGATCAGACTTTGTCAAAAGGGCTGAATTATTATGTAAATCCTGTTATATTCTTACTTCAAATAATCACTTGATAGTACCTCATAGGTTTTATGACTGTTAGTTTAGCTGTCAGTGGTTCTCAAACTCTGGTGAGTGTAAAAAATATGGAGTGAAATTGTAACCTAATAGTGTTAACTTCAACAGCATTAAACATTGCTAATTTAATTAGAAAAGGTTGAATAATAGCAAAATGTATTCATAATGATCAGAGAACTTTTATTTGCTACTCCTCTGGTTGGCATGTTCCCAGACAGGAAATACTGAATCATTCATTACTGTCAAATCTCTAACAGGCTCCCTACTGGTGTAGGTGACACCTCAATAAGTAAAACCATTCCCTTTGTTCTCCGGCACAAAAATTCAGAGCTCTGTATAGAAATGGTCACTTACACAATGAGAAACAAAGGGCCATTGCACTCACAAACACAAAGCACAGCAGCTACAGGTAAAGAGTCTCAGCTTCTCTGGTTATTTCCTTTCAAGTCCCAGAAGTCACCTTCGCTGATAAAGACCAAGGACTTCTATTTTCTATCAACAGCTTCTGAGGTTTTAACGATAAAAAGTGAAATGTTGCTGGGGAGTTTGAGAAAGGGACAGTTTCAATGGAAAAGATGATGATGATGTCAAGGTTTTTCTTATGTTCTCGCCACATCTCTTCTTGATAGTTGTGCTAGACATTTTTGGAATCAGTGCATTAGTCCAGGATGTCTGAGTGAAATGCAGCTCTGTTGTCTCTTGGTCGCTCGACAGTTCCAGTATTGGTCAGGTATAATGGTCCTCTTTCACTCAGTTGAAGAGACAGCAGCTTTCTGAACACTTTATCCACAGAGCACATACAAAGTTTGCTCCAGTCATTTTTCAGAACCATATTTAAACAAGAGCCTCTGTTTGTAATACAAATCTTCACAGTACATACTTCATGTCTAAATATCATACACATTTGTTATATTATAACTGAATAGAGATACACAGAGAGCTGAAAACTTAGCTAGTCCACAGAAGCAGCACCTTGACTTCATCTCAGCTTGATCGCAATAATATACAAATGCACAGACAGGCATCTGTCTGTCAAAGGCTCCCACACTCAGAATGAGAACTCTGACAGGTGGAACCGGACTATTTAGAGAGAAAAATAGAAGAACAGAATCGCTGTACAAATTTAGAGGGAGGAATAGCGCCACACGGTCCACTTCCTCTGAACTGCACAGGTGCTCCCATTTGCTTGGTACTAGGAGAATCCTTGGCATGCCCCCTGTGCTCTTTAGCGTTCATTGATAAGGATTTGAAGGAGTAGCAACAGAAGGCTGAAGGCAGCTTGAAGCATTAGACTGTGAGGTGAGGCAGCGTTTAGGAGACTGTTAGATGACATGGTGGAGTGGCCCACCAGTAATTCATTTCCCAAGACCTGGAAAGAGACAGGGAAGTTAGTCTTTTCATCTTTTCATGACTTCCAATCTCTTTAATTGTTGTAAACACTTTGAGTTTCATGTGTCATTACTGCTCATATAAAAGCAGATTAGTGATTAGGTGCCAAACACAGATATGTGTCATCTCTCGTCAAATACAAATTTATCTCTTTCACCTTTGAAATTTCTCTTTTCATTTTCAGTAAAATTAAAATACTTGGACTTTGTGGGAGCTACACAAACATTTCAAAGAATGTGGTTCATACCTGATGTGCTCATTTGATTGTTTCCCCCCACCTCCTGGTCTAGTCTGTATTGGAACCTGCTATTCAGCAGTCTTCTGCAGCTTCTGTACTACATCTCTACCTAAAGTACATCTCAATATAAACTATTCAGTAACCACTTTAACTTAAATCCATCTTGTTCCACTCCCATTGAATTTTTACATATTTATTTTCTTATTTCACAACAAGACACTCAAAGTAAAGTTTTTAGTTATCATCATTGTATACAAAAGCTATGCAGTGAAGCAATGTAGCCCAAATTTGCACTTCCCAATGCAAATACAGGCAGCAACTTGGGTGAAAAATGTGTTTAAAGCTGCACCGTGAAAAACCCTATCAGCTGGGACTCTCCTACAGACAGTGGTGTGTGTGTGTGTGTGTGTGTGTGTGTGTGTGTGTGTGTGTGTGTGTGTGTGTGTGTGTGTGTGAATGCAAGGCGTAGATAAAAGTGCTGCATAACTGTGTGGCTAAATGAGACTTGTAGTAAGAAAGCAGTCTGAGTGCTCAAACAGACACGCTGTAAGTACCAGGCCATTCTCTCCTGCTGCTACCAATAATCACAGGACAAACTTAATGATACTTTTAAACTTTGCTTTTACATAGAGAAAGGGAGAAAAGGATTCAGCCTAAAGACAAGTGAGCAAAAATGTAGAGCTTAATGGTACATAAGTACAAAAATCTTTCTATAACTAGAATCTCTATTATTGTACCTGTTTAGGGATTTGTAATGTGGCTATATTCACAAAAGTAATAAAAAGGACAATTTAGCTTTGCTTGTGGTTGACCGTGAGGACTGAAGTAAAGCTAAAGTGGAAGCAAGAGCTGCTTCCACTGCTGAAATGCAGTGAGAAGACCCTCACACACACAATCGCGTTTTGAAATGGTTTCTGTGTCAGATTAGGTGATCATAGTCAAAAATGTAATATATTATATTGTAATGTATTATACTTAATGTCCTCCCCAAGAAAAATGGCTGGCTGCAGTGCTACATTGGACCTTGAACATGCATAGCCTGGTGCACATGGATGTGCCAAAGACTAGCTGCAGTGGTCCATTGAATATTTATGTGTGCAACTTACATTTTTATGAATAAAATTTAACCTAGGCGCCGCAGATCATCACTTGGCAATGAAAACAGTATTTTTTATACTTCTCATTCTGAATAAAGAGAGTGAACTTGCTATTGTGCTGTATGTGTATGCAGAAGTTAAAATGCACTACATATTTATTTGCACTGAAATGAATTAACAAAAAGGTAAACCTTATTTCGAGACTTCCTAATCAGCACCCCATGTCAGCTTGGTTAGGGTATTATCTGGCTAGTATTGTGTTGCCTAATGCAAGTATTAGCAGCAGTATTAGTTATAAAAGTGTCCCATGATGGTCCTATATAAGGGTGAATTCAAATGTCTTGATGCATGTTCAATCATCCAGGTAAGTAAAACTCCAAAAGTTGATCCTGTTCATCTGGACGAAGCGTTTTCAGTGGGAGAAACGTTTCGTCACTCATCCAAGTGACGGCTTCAGACTGATGAGTGACGAATACTGATGAACAGAATCAACTTTTGGAGGTGAATTCAAATGTTTATACCTTAAAAAAATGGTCATATTAACACGATTTATGTCATTTTCATCAGACAAATTCCATTTGGAATACGGAAAATGAGCAGCTGAAACAATAACACAGACAGCAACAAATCTCACTGTCGTTGTCTCAGTCCTGTACAAAATAATTTCAGAAGCCTACAATGTTGCACATCTGAGAAAGTTGTTTTGCCAATGGTTCACTTCTAAACGTGGGATTTTGTAGAGATGCAAGAAAAGAATGACGAGAAAACTGCACACCTGTGTTGGTATTATTGTATCCAGAATGTTCCTCATAGTTTCTATGGTTCCGGGTGGAGAGGTGGTGCTGCTGTTTTCTCTTCTGCCTTGGCTGGTTGTGCTGTACTGGCTGTGAGTCGGCTGTTGGTCTGATTCCCTTCCAAACATCATGAACGCATTACCTGAAACATTAGATATAGCAGTAAAAAACGTTACTATTCCTCAGCAGCAGCACCTTGGTGTTTTCATTGAGTTACATTCATGTCTTATTCAGTCATGACAGATGCCTCCTGTTCTGCGTTGTAAATCTTGCATAAGAGGTTCTCCTAGGCCAAGGCCAGTTTGGATTTGGACAGCATAGGAGAAAAGGAAAAAAGAAAGGCGAAAATACTCAGTATTCTCTTCAAGCATCCAAACTGCACCTGCCTCTCCACATCGACCTCATTAACACTTAGACCGTTTGCACTGGCCAAATAACTGTGAGACGTCTCTGTATCTTTTCTAGGCAGGGGGCCCGAGGAAAGACTGGCCAAAGATTCACCTCGCTACACATACCAAAGATATTCTCAATGTGTACAGGTTCTGTGATAGATATATGCTTGCCAGGGTCAGTAATAAGGACATTCATTATTCACACTCCAGAGCAGAGGTCATAAAAATATGAAGGAAAGAGAGGAAGTTTAAAAATTTGCATGGAAAACAAAGAGACTAGAGAAAGACATAATGCAAATACATGTATGGCAATGGTGACTAATTTATGTTGTGTCAGCTGAGAGTGTCTGAGAGTTACAGTTTAAAAAAGCATTATATACATTATATACAGGGAGTGCAGAATTATTAGGCAAGTTGTATTTCTGAGGAATAATTTTATTATTGAACAACAACCATGTTCTCAATGAACCCAAAAAACTCATTAATATCAAAGCTGAATGTTTTTGGAAGCAGTTTTTAGTTTGTTTTTAGTTGTAGCTATTTTAGTTTTAGCTATGTCAGAAATATACATTTCTGACATTCAAAAACAAAACAAAAACAAACCAGCGACCAATATAGCCACCTTTCTTTGCAAGGACACTCAAAAGCCTGCCATCCATGGATTCTGTCAGTGTTTTGATCTGTTCACCATCAACATTGCGTGCAGCAGCAACCACAGCCTCCCAGACACTGTTCAGAGAGGTGTACTGTTTTCCCTCCTTGTAAATCTCACATTTGATGATGGACCACAGGTTCTCAATGGGGTTCAGATCAGGTGAACAAGGAGGCCATGTCATTAGTTTTTCTTCTTTTATACCCTTTCTTGCCAGCCACGCTGTGGAGTACTTGGACGTGTGTGATGGAGCATTGTCCTGCATGAAAATCATGTTTTTCTTGAAGGATGCAGACTTCTTCCTGTTTCTTGGCCCAGTCTTGACGTTTCAGCTTGTGTGTCTTGTTCAGTGGTGGTCGTCTTTCAGCCTTTCTTACCTTGGCCATGTCTCTGAGTATTGCACACCTTGTGCTTTTGGGCACTCCAGTGATGTTGCAGCTCTGAAATATGGCCAAACTGGTGGCAAGTGGCATCTTGGCAGCTGCACGCTTGACTTTTCTCAGTTCATGGGCAGTTATTTTGCGCCTTGGTTTTTCCACACGCTTCTTGAGACCCTGTTGACTATTTTGAATGAAACGCTTGATTGTTCGATGATCACGCTTCAGAAGCTTTGCAATTTTGAGACTGCTGCATCCCTCTGCAAGATATCTCACTATTTTTGACTTTTCTGAGCCTGTCAAGTCCTTCTTTTGACCCACTTTGCCAAAGGAAAGGACGTTGCCTAATAATTATGCACACCTGATATAGGGTGTTGATGTCATTAGACCACACCCCTTCTCATTACAGAGATGCACATCACCTAATATGCTTAATTGGTAGTAGGCTTTCGAGCCTATACAGCTTGGAGTAAGACAACATGCATGAAGAGGATGATGTAGACAAAATACTCATTTGCCTAATAATTCTGCACTCCCTGTATATAGACATTTCAACAAATATCAGCAAGTTCTGCAAGGAAAGCTGTAGCATCCTTGTTACATGGCTACAGATAATCAAAGAGTGTGTCAGTGTACTTTAGTTTAACAGCTTCAAGCACTTTGGTTAGCAACACTATAAAAATAAAGTTTGGCCTATGTTATCTTATAAAGGTAAACAACAAAATGCTCACTACGTAAGTCAACAAACGTATCAGCATTGTTTCCCTCTTAAATAACAGGAGAACCTGGCAGATTAAATGCATGTACAGATGTGTGTAAAATACCTTTAAATTAACAATGAAGAATAAGTTAAAAGAATAAACATAAAACCAAAGTTCAAATGCAGCCTATACTTGCTAATTTGATAGTATAGATAGTATAGTACAAATAGGTGCTCTGTTTTAAAGATCAGATATCAATCAGATCTTTAAAGAATCTTTAAGATTCTCTTTAAGAAAGAGGTTTTTACAAGTATCTAAAGCAGGAAAGGACTATTAGTTTTCCAGAGCTTCCATAAGACACACGGGGCAGTCCCAATTTCTCATGTGGCCCCTTGAGAAAATTAATTGCCCACTCCTTTTCTAAACTCTTTTTTTCTTTCAGAGGTGAGCAAGAAACAAATTCTTAGACACAATTTTTATCCCTTTTTTTGTTTGTTTGTTTGTTTCTCTTGGGCTACTAGAAATTTTAAAGTAATGTTATTGTTCTTTAGACCTTGATATCTTATGTCTGTGAAGGTTCTCAGTCATCCAGGTCATTGTAGTCAAAGGAGCTTGCAAAGAAAAGCGTCTTTCTACCTACCCACCAAGGTCTGAGGGATCTTCCAAGAATGGTGTGATTATTTTCCTGAGCACTGATTGGTCAGTAGACAGTGCTTTTGCACATTTATCTCTTTTTTGATCACTTTAACACACCTGGGGAATTAAAAAATTTCCAAAATCTTCAACAGCATTTATTTTCCATCAGTTCTTTAAATAAGATATAAGTTTTAAATAGGCTAATAATTACAGGGTTGCTTACATATAATTCAGTTAGAAGTGACTGTCTGAAAGAGCAGGTGGAATTACCAAGAAACCACATAAAGTGCAAATGATCGTGCAACATTTAAAAAAGTGTTTTGTTTCATTCATAAATGAAAGAATGAACCAGAGGGAGTGAGAAAGGGCACACTCTGAATTTTACAAAGAGACCCTTGATTTAAACACATCTCTCTCTGTGCCAGTGATGAAGTATGCTGGAAAACATTTTTCTCACTGAATCCCAACAGCTCCATCCTATCATTATGCCTGCCATGGAGCGTAATTTGGTTTTCATATCAAGCCCCTTGAATGTCCTGTATTACAGGTTATCAGTGAAAATTATACTGATTACAAAATTCATTTTTTCTGTTTTATCTTACAAATGAAATTACACTGCTCAACCAGGAGTTAAGTGGAAGGATGTGAAACCACAGAAATCAGAGCGAGCCAGCAATTTGGGAAAACAGGATTTGTTTCATCTCTACAGTTGCAGGCTCTGTCTTTTTACCTGTGCCAGATGCAGTTCAATTTCACATAAAGTAATGTACTATATAGTGAATATAATATGAAATATAAATGAGCAAAATTGTTAATATCCCCAGTAAGTCTCCCTGAAGTTTAACCCCTAACTTCATTCTGTAAACACTGAGTGGGTGGATGGAGCAGGGTGTATTTGTTTGTGTATGTGTACCTGCATGCATGTCCATTTTCATCTTTGCTCCTGATTTTCCTGCACAAGTTCCCAACAGTGTTACATTTCATGCACTTACACCTGTCATCCTGTACATCCTGCACACTTTACCCTCTTTTTTGGGAACTACTCAAATCGACTGCAAGTCAGTGGTGGAACGCAGCACTTCGCCTGTGTTACTGTGTATCCATCAAGACAGTGAAAAGATTTTGAACTCAGAAATTGTAGAAGAGAGGCGAATTTGGAAGATAATGAATGCAAGGCCTTTTGCTTTTATTGGATAGGACAGTGTAAACTCTAGTTAGAAGGGTGGGGAAGGAGTGTATGTGTGTGGGGGGTAACCCATAGGAAATGGTCTGGGGCAGAGTCAAACTCTCTGTCTAAATAAATAAATAAATCTTGTTACGATTCGGTGTTGTCAGTGTTTTGTTTTAGGCGTGACTGTTATGTGTTTCCTGCTTTACTCTGAAAGTCTGTCTTATCTCAGTGTGTTCAGTTTACGCTTCCTTGTCTCGTCAGTTCTGATTTGCCCCAGCTGTGTTTCCCTCCTGTTGTCCATTCCCTGATTGCTCCCTCTATGTATTTAAGCCCTGTGTTTCAGTTTGTCAGGTTGGCGATCTTCCCCCCTGGTTGTAAATAGTTTGGTGTTTTGATGTAAATAAATGGCTTAGTTTGCTTTGATGTAAATAGTTGTTGATACTTTCGTTTTGGGATTTTTTTGTGGAGACCCGTAGTAGTTTTTTTTGTTTTGTTTTTTTCCTTTATTTTTATTTTCCCTGTGTTGCACGCCGGTTGCCTAGGCCGGGGTGTAACAATCTGGGTAAATTGCCAGATGATTAAACATGCAACTATTTTGCTGGTAATACCTGAAATTAGGAAAGAAAATCAACAGCCTATTTATGCAAAATAATTCATAATTTTATTGAGGGAGTTATATTGGAGGGGTCATAACCCCCCTAACCCCCCTGGAAATTACACCCCTGTGCTCAACCGTTTAAGGTATAGCAATGCATATGACAAGGATGAGCTTGACCATAATTTATGCCGAGAACAAGCCCAACACCAGCAAGGAGAGAAAACTGTTGAAATTGATTGGCCTTCTTCCCCAAGGAATGAGCGACCCCGCAGAACTGCCAGCATGGTGCAACCATGACCAGGACCTCAAATCTGATTAAGAACTTTTCATCCCAGATGCCACTAAAATTCATCAAGAAATGTTCCCTGTTCTAAATTCTGTTCTAGATCCAGTGACAACAAATATATAAGAGCTGCAATGTGTGACAAAACAAAATGGGCAGGCAGTCACAGTATACTTTCATCAAGTGTAGGAAATACATATGCAAGACACAGCAAAATAGTCCCTCATGTGTCATATAGATCAGCAGACACGGGCTATTTGTTTTCCAGAGTGGCAATAATCTAGTCAGTTTCACAGAAGTAAACAGTTAGTTACCAGAAAACCTTCCTTCATTTATATTTGTTCAAGATAAACATATTTCTTTCTGCCTACAGTATATCTTGATTATGATTGATTTTTCTTTTTTCATTACATTTTGTCACGAGTATCACTTCTGTACATACATGTGTTTTAACAGCGGTAAATTCTAAATATTAACCATACATGTGGTCTCCAATGCTTGCCATTGAGAAAAAGTAAACATCCATAAACTGCTATGGTTGTACCCCGCGTCTCGCCACGTGGCGGCTGGGAAATGCTTCAGCGCCAGCAAGTCCCTGACATGGATAAGCGGAAGAGAATGGATGGATGGTTGTGGTTGTATTGATTTAATAACACAAATGTTGGCAGAGTAACAAAAATATTGACATTACACAGGCAAGGGTTAATCTATAAACCAAAACTTACAAAAAAGGCGCATTAACCCTTTCTTTTGAACCACAGGCTGCCAACAGCATAGTCTAATGATTTATTCCCAAATATCTCTAAATGAACACAATCCTACAACAAAAACCTGAGTCTGTGCACTACTTTGTTGACATTAGAGTAAAAAGGTAGCACTCACTGAGACAGATGTTGTCTGTGAAATATCCCAGGAAATTCTCACACTCTTCTCTCTGGCTCCCACTGGCTGAGCATGAGCACCATGGGGCTACGCTGGACGTGGAGTTGTCAACATAGTTGGGAGTTATTGTACTTCCTGCAGAGAGACAGCGCCAGCCGTCAATCAATATTAAATGCGCATTGCTTTTGAGTTGTTACACTGTAATCATGATGCATTATTTTCTGAAGCCTTAATGGACTCTGCATTCCCTATACACTGACCTGATGTAAAAGCATGGTAATATTATAACACCACAGGTTAGATTAGCTGCAGTCATATTATATAATAGAGTGATGCTGAAAAATGCTCCAATTTTCTCTTTTTTAGGTCACAGAAGTCTCTGGCATTGAGATTGTTTTCTGTTCCCCCCGCGCCCCCCAACATAGTGTTGGTGGGATTTCAAGTACTTTAATAAATACAAGACAAGAATGAAAACGCCAAGTGTGTGTTTGTGCTGAGGGGCACCATTTGAGATTCTTGAAATGCATTAGGTTAGCTCCTCTTTCCAGTGCATGGAAAAGAAATGTCTGCTCTACCTGCTCTTTTTCTTTTGCCACCTGTTATAAAACAGATTAAACCTCACTCTGCATAAAGAGCTTCAGTTTTTTCTGCAATGAGAGATATTTATACTTATACCATCTTATACCAAGCTGAACTTTGTCTTTTCGTTCTCCCACTCAATCTTAACCTGTTCTGTATTTATTAATTTAGCTTCTAGCTAGCTTTTGCTCATTCCGGTGCATTTAAGGCTGCACAGTTTTCTCTTTCCTTCTCTCTCCCAACATATGCCACACAGCGTCACTTACATACTGTCTTTTTCCTCCTACAGGTGGTGATTTTATGTTTTCGACTGTGTGTTTTCGCTCTCCGTGTTACATTCCAGATGTTCACATACCTATAAGCCCTGTGTAGGCAAGGAGGCAGGCTCCATAGTTCTCTTGCTTGCAGCCACTGGCAGATGTTTTGGACGGTTCACAGTCATACTGAAACTGTGCCAGACGAGACCTATAAAAACACAAAATGCATACTAGTTAGGAAGAACACAACAGAACTCTACATTTTTATCTAAAAGGTTTGCTGATTTCATTTTTACATATCATTTCTTACTCTAAGTAACTTAAGTTATAACTCAGTCATTTAATTAAGAGTTTGCTGCTCCAACATTAAAGAAATATTGCAGGCCATGGTGAAGAGTGAAAGCACTGAGCTGTAATGTGAAAGTGATAGAAGAGTAATATATTTCATTCCCCAGACCTGGGATCATTAGTAAAGCCCTCTGAGTCTAATGGGGCTGTGGAAAAAATAATGGCCATGACCAGAGATAGCAATGAGTGATGACTCTGATCCATCTGGCTCTTTATCTGTGCTAAATATTTAATGTGTTATTCCAACAGGCTCTCTGGGGTGTTCTAACCACTGGTGGTACAAAGCTTTAGGGTAAAACAGCAGGCCATTTTGTTGATTGAGTGGCTGTTTATTTAGTTTCAAAGAGCCATACGATTGAACAGCACTGGCCTAAATATGTATGGAGAATACAAGTAAAATCTATATCCAAGAAAAACAAGAGAAACTAGAGTATTTAGCAATATCAAAGCTGGAGTAAACAATTATCTTAGTGCCGTGTGTTGCTGTATCAAAATAAGATGCATAGTGATAAATGCTTTCCAACAAAAAACTTTTACTCATGCAGGTTGCTGAAGAAGGCTGCATTTAGAAACTTTTATTTTTTTCTTCTTCTGGGAGAAAATGCCATCTGCAATTGATTAACTAGTTGGTAATACCCTCGCTCTTACTTTGAAAGAGTCGTTTTTGCTGTTCAGTCCTTTCCGTTTCCTGCTTTCTCACCAGCTACCTTCTCCAGAGAGAAACTCTAACTTCAGTAGCTGGTGATGTTAGTCTTGTTCTGCCCTGGAAAATTTACTTCAGGCTTGAATTACCCTCTAGCCAGAACCTGTAGCAGGTGAAAAACTGGTCCTGGCTCCAAAGCAGAACAAGAAGTACAACCGTGACCTCACTGGGGAGGTGTCTGATTATATCTGCTGGTTATTTATTTCCCAAAAACTGAAAAAACTGTTGAAAAATTATATTTGTAAGGAGAAACCAATAACATGTTGATATTATATAAATAATTTACGGATGCAAGCAAACCTCCTTTATGTTTTGATGCATACTAAATAATAAAGACTTTAACTGATCAAGCACACACATCCATACATATGCAATAACACTAAGTGCAATAATCCTTTCTGTCATCGTTGTATTTTTACTCAGTTGTATATAGTATTTGTATTCTATTTTTATCTTATTGTATATTTATTTTATTTTATTCTACTGTATATAGTATTTTATTTTATTCTATTCTGTACAGCTGTGTACTGTATTTATTCTTATTGTATTCTAATTTTTGCCTCATAACTTTTGCACTGTCCACTTCCTGCTGTGACAAAACAAATTTCCCACGTGTGGGACTAATAAAGGTTATCTTATCTTATACATTTGCCAAGTGGAGTCTGTTATTAGTCTATTATTACGTATTTACTTCTGTTCCTACCTGCACACATAGTCAGCTTTGCAGATCCTCATCTGTGCAATGCAGTTGGGTTTATCCACCGTTTCATACGAGCAGCTGGGCACAATGGTCTGCCTTCGACGCTCTGCACAGGCTGTGTCCGTACATGGGCAGAAGAGCAGCTCATGTGTATAATCAGCAGGAACACGGTCAAAGAACCTGCGCAGGGCCTTATTGCATTTGGGCCGGTTGCACAGGCCTGACTTGGCAGTGGGTTTGATACAAGCCGAGACATATTCTGTGCGGAGCTTCTGGCACAAGTCGTCCACATTGCAAGCCTTGGCTGCATCCAGGCAGCGATTCACAGTTGTCATGCCAACATCAGAGTCTGTGGACGGAAGTAAGGTTAGTGACAAGGTTTCAACAGAAAACTAATCGAGAGGTTTTGTGTGTATGTGAATGAGAACATAAGCATGTACTAGTTTACCAATTCATCCTGATGAGATGTAATCTCCTGTTGTTAAAACATCAGATAAGGAGTTTGGAATTGAACATCAGGTTTAAGGAGGAAGTGTGTGTGTAAACAAAAAATGGGGGACTTGTTTTTGACTATCAGAAAAACAAAAGGAGCATCAGACGAAGAGTCTGGCCTTCAGTGCTTTGAACATAGCACAATGTCATAATTTTGAATGATTGGTTGATTGCTTTATTTCAACTCTTAACATATTTAACACCCCTCTATGACCTTCTACTGGAGAAAAATTTTTTTTTTTTTTTAAAGTGTTTCATATTTGGTAGAGCGCAGTGGTTAGCACTATTGCCTCACATCAGAAGGTCCTGAAGGTGCAAATCGAGCCAGGGCCTTTCTGTGTGAGGTTTGAATGTTTCTCTGTGTTTGTCTGGATTCTCCCCTTTGCAGTCCAAAGACATGCAGCTAGTAGGGTTAGGTTAACTGGTCTGTCTAAATTGCTCATAGATATGAATGAGTGTGTGAATGGTTGTCTGTCACTCTGTTAGCCCTGTGACAGACTGGAGAACTGTCCAGGGTCTACCCTGCCTCTGGCCCTATCATAACTGAGATGCGCTCCTTTAATCTGAATATTGTGAATCTTTGAATTTAATTTGCCTTTTAAATTGTACCCCGTCCCCCAGCCCAACAGAAAAATTATGAACACTCAATTGTTCCTTTTTTTTCTAATTTGAATTCCACAGGGTCGCAGAATTTAAACATGACAGTAAGAAAAGAAAAATTGTGCTTTCACAAAACCCAGTAAGACGTGCAATTCTTGTTACTTTTCTGCAGAATGTACACCAGAACGTTTACATGTATTTACCCACACCTCCACAAAGTAGGTTAAATAAGGTATTACCAGAGAACAGTAAAGAATTTTAATGTATTATTATAGAGTCCTTAACTTACGACATAAAGCGCCTTGGAGTATTTGTTTTACTGATTTGGTGCTTAAAAAAAACCTGAATTAAATGCAAAGTGATTTCTGAGTTGCCATGTCCTTTGCTTTAGACAAGACTGAAATGCTTGTCAACAGCTAAAATACTTCACTATCAGACTTTTAACTACTTACTTTTTATCTTTTACTTTACAAGATCTCATCTTCCATTTCTTATTTCATGGTGACTGTAAATCTTCAGTCGTATGTAACATCCAATAGCACAGGTACACAAACTTATTGTAACAAGTTATCTTTTGCATCAGAACACTATTGTTATACTAATGTAATATTGAATTAAAGGTTTTGACATCTAAAATTAAGAGTCTGAGGTAAAATTTTAGATGTCATGACTAATTATAAATTAACATGAAACATAACATGTTTCATTATATTATAGGTAAAATATATCAAAATCATTAGGAGTTTGTTTGTTTTTTTTAACTAAGGATGTGTTGGATTATAATGCCCTGCATATAAGTTACTGTTCACTTATGCTTCCTGTTTTTTCTTACTGTGTGGAACTGTGGGGCATGACCCTCAAAACAATAAATCCAATAGTTATGTTACAAAAAAAGAGTAATAGGGGTCATTAACAAGTCTGGATATTATGATCACACTGAGCCATTGTTTCTCAGGTTCGATATGATGAAACTGGTTTAAATTAAATGCAAACAAATGAAAGTTGTTGTTGTTGTTGTTGTTGTTGTGGTGTGTGTGTGTTTTTTTGTTTTTTTTGTTTTTTTTAAACAATGCTAATTAAGTTCAAGCTAAATCTAAGGTACTCTCAAACTGCGTGTGAAGGTTTTTCTCAGTGTGGGAGATTAAGTTTGACTTGAGAGATTTTTTTTCTATTTTATTATAATAAAGCAAAGAAAGAGATTCAACAAAGATTTATTTCTGTTGTTGGGATTAAATTGTGGAATGATGTTAATATGTGCATAAAAATGTGCAATTCATTATTCTGTTTGTTGATGTTTGTTAATGATAAGAATATAGGCGGGGCATAATTATAGGGACTACTGAGCCTGTTCAGTGATTTATTAGTATTAGTATTATTATTATTATTATTATTATTATTATTATTATTATTGAAGAGTGTTATTTTTTTTTTGCTCGTAATATATGACGACTGAACTAATAAATATATATCAAATATTTCTGTGTAGATCTGCCACTGAAATGAACAGCACAGTGATTGCAGCTTTTGCTACTTTGTGACAATTTGTGAATGAGCCTTTGGGATTTATGTTGGGAAATGTGGAAGTGAGCTGACCTCTGTGAGTTGTGTACTTCAGAGATGAGTGATAAGCTTGTTTACATATATATATTTTTAAAGCTGGCAGGTCCTCTGGTCAAACTAGATGAAGACAGCGGTGCAGTTTATGAAATGTCAACGGAGAAAAGTCAGCAATATTTTAATAACTGATTTATTTTTAGTTCTTTTTTTGGGCTAAATGCCAAATATTTGGTCCCAGTTTTTAACATAAACATTTGCTACTTGTGTTCATTATTTATGAATTTGGTTTTGTTGTGTTGGTTCCAGTCCCATTCCCAGCAGATTCATATAATGTAGAGCCAAAACATGGCTTTGGCTCTTGATAACAATGACCACATCAGTATCAAAACCTGATTTCAGCTGTTCTTAAATAAAACTTTGCCTCATTTGATAAGGGATATTTAGTTCAGTCTGTTGTCATTCGGTGTTATATTAAGCTAGTATGTTCTTTTCATAGGCCAGATTTGGAATAGTCACTTATTTTAAGACAGTAGTATCAAAAAATGCCTCCATTAGTATGCTTTGACGTTCATGGATTATGTTATTTCAGCTGAGTCTGAGATGTGAATGTTTATATTGGGCATGTTTACAGTGAAAAGGCTTTGGCGTAATGTTGTATACTTAATAGAACACAAACATCTTCAAAGGGTAAAGGGGTTTACAATATGGTGAAAGTTAATGAAGGTTGGTGAACTTGCCAGCAGAAATAGAGGCCAAGCGGACATAGTTGTAATCCCTCTCCACTGTCTCATAAGGGTAACTCTCCACCAGCTTGAGTCCTGGGGAAAAAAACAACACACAGTTAGGAATAAAGGCTTCAGTAGGCACTACAGTTTATCTAAATCTCAAGAAACACAAATAATGGCATGTAGTCATTTTTATTTAGTCACTGAGACTCCAGTTCACTCAGTCATAAATTACACACACATTCCCTCAGCTTATTATTCATTTGTCAGGGTTATTGTGTTATTTTCAACCCACTCGCCAATGCTGGCATTTACGTTTCTGTAGCCACATGTATAATCCAAACATTTCTCAACCTAAAAAGGGTTTCATATCTATATTTATATCGACATTGCGGTATTTTTAAACACTCATGGTGCTCTTTGTTTTCAGAAAATAGAATGGGGGTAAGTATAATAACATCTATGAACATAAATAACAAATGATATACTTTATTGTACACCACATGTGGAATCCCCCAGTAATCCAGTCCTCTTATACAGGCTTGCTTACAGCCTCTGGCCACAATTTAATTTTCCGCCACACACTTCCTGTAGACCTTTTCATGAAATATGAACACTAGTTGCATTCTTAACGGTGCCTCAAAATAACTGATTCTTGATTAATTGTTTAGGTTGACACTGAGAACAGTTCACTTTATTTACAAATGTCTGGAATCTATCTATTATCAGTGACAAAGTATTCCTTGGGGAGCCATGAGAAGACTGGAACCAGCCTTTCAGTAGGAGAGTGCTCCTCTGTCTGTTATCCTCCTCAGCCTGTTGCTTCTTGCTTTGATTTTCTGCTGTGCCATGTTGTTTGATGAACAGCGCAACTGATATATGAGCCTCTATTGGCCTTTCACAGATAAATAAGCATCAGTGTGTATGTTATCCAATATGTCTGTTTTTTCTTTTTACTGAATCTAATGTTGATAAATTGCATTTCATTTAAAATTTCTCTCTCATAGGTTACCCAGCAGAGTGCCTTCGACTTTATTGCTGGCTGTACCTTTCAGCACTGCCCACACCACATACGATACTATCACAGCAAAGCGGACGGTGGTGAAAAGTCATGCAGTGTCTTTGTAGTAAGTTTCCAATTAGGTTGCAAAAACATTGCTTTAAAGTTAATAAATATCTCATTATTTTCCCTTTACTTCAATGTAACTTTAACATGATCTGTGTTTATCCGGTATAACAGCCTGTGACCCGAGCTCTGCTTCACAACGCATTTTAAATTTCACCTAGCTATTCCAAATATGTTAAGTATTGAAACTAAGCATTAACGTAAATTGTTGTTGTTGTTTTTTAAGTAACAATGTAACAAATGATAAAACACTGAGTAGAATGAATTATAAGGTGCAGAAAAACCAAATGTAAGGTCCATATGAGGGCATAGGGTGTCAAGAGGGTAGCAGAGTATTGGCTGGTGTATGATTACAATTTTTTTTTTTTTTTTTTTTTTTTTTTTTTTAACGCTCTAGATCTGCATATGCACCCATACAAACAGTATTGGTCAGGCTCTAATCTGACATAGTCCATACTGGCCACATATACATTCCTGCTATCCATTTTAGCCAAAGATAATCTGTTCAAAGCCTGTTCTTTTATTCTGATCATTCTTTTGTATTTATCAATGGACTCTCATGTACATATATACATCAATGCTGACAGTGTTTATTATCATTAGTCGTGACTTCTGATCACCACCTCCTGGGAGACACTGTCTCTGCCTGAGATTGGTAGACAACCGAAAAAACAACAGCAAAAAAAGAACATTTAAAAAATATAGAAAAAAAATGAAATGGCTGAAGTGCTTAAGTGATATTCTATAAGCTAAGCTAACCGGTCTGGATGCTAATTTATCTATAAATTACGTATGACTTTGAATGCTTGACAATTTTCTTAATTATTTCTTTGCTTCATCATAATGTTGTGTTTTTAAAAAGCCAAGAACCAATTGTTTCTGCAGGTGGTAAGAATATGCTTTCATGCCACAGAAACTAAATTCTGGCCATACGTAGGTCTATAAACAAGGGCATGTACACAGCCTGGGTGGCTTCCAAACATAAATGTATTTCATTGCTCCACATAGGTAATGTATGCTAAAAACATGTTACCTGACAAACAGGCAAATGGTTGTTACGCCCAACCTTCATTTTATTCCATCAAAATGGCAAAGCCACCAGTTTACACGCTGTAAAATGTATACATATAACGAGAAACACATTTTGGTTCAGATAGTGTGTGTGTGTGTGTGTGTGTGTGTGTGTGTGTGTGTTAGATACCATGTATGATAGACTGGTGCAGACTCCAGTAGATGCTTAGACAGTTCTTCTCCTTCTTCATTCCTCGTTTACATTGGCAGCCATGTAAAGGACTGGACAGCAGAGCAGACACTGCACTGGCACACTGGCTCCTGGCGCCCGGGCCCAGTTTCATGCTGCCATTGCCTGCCACACACTGGCGCAAAGTACGAAGACGTGGACTACAAGTCTCATCACTCGAGCACGAGTCTCCGGCCACCAAGCAGTCTCTACTGGCATGTACAACCTCTAACAGAGCTGTTTCAGGAAAAAATGAGAGAAATGTAGAAACATGAGGGGATTGGAAAAAGCAGTTAATGTGTAAGATCATGAGATGAAAAAAAGACCCATGCTAATGCAGACCAATAGTGCATAAGAAGAAAGGGGAAGGAAAGAATTGACACTTTGAATAAATTGTAAAGTGTTCTGAAAAGTACAGAATTTTAAAACAGCCGGAGATTTTATTGTGAAATCCTGCCAATGTAATGGTTGAGGTGAGCAGGACAATGAACGAGTTTACTCTCTTTTGTATATTTCATGCTTGTGTGGTAACATATTGATCATTTCATTCTAAAACCAAGTGAAATATAACTATTACTCTGTTTGTTTCCATAGCTTCCATTAATATTTTAACAGAAATGCCTAAAATGACCACTGCAAAATTACAGTGAACAAATCCCCTGCAACTGTTGATGGAAAACCCCCACCTGCAAACAAGGTCACTCTTTGCTCTTGCCATTATGAATTTTTATTCCATTGTGGTTTCTTGTTTGTAAAACTTCCCCAAAACCTAGAAAAATGAGCTTTGCTTCTCATGGTTGGGTCTATGAGCCAAATAGGGCAGCGGAACATTTTTGGACAATATGCAGTTGGCCACATGATAAAAGAGAAGACACAATAGTAAAAAACCAACTGAAGTTTGATGAGAGATTATTTCCAGACAGCAGTCGGTTGATATTGAACTTAAAATCACCTAATGAATCAGCATGTTTCAGACCTGACTAAATATAACAGATGAAGACTTTAAGCTTTGAGTTATAATAATTTAATATAAACCTAGAAATGGACATGATATGTCGACACATCAAAGAGGAGAAAAGGAGTCTTGATAGTTAAAAGCATGAATTAATACGTCTTTGTGTCCAGAAATGGAAAATAGAGTTTTGCATAAAGTATATCAGATCTTTTTGTTGAGGTTCAGTATTTCTTTCACACAGTTTCTCTTTACGTCAGAAAAGTACGAACTGAAGAACTGAGCACACCTACTCTGAAAACAAACCTATTACTTTATAGGTTTGTTCAAATTCAGTGGATAACTGGATGACATGTATTTGGACTATTCAGTACCTTGCAAATGGCCCTGCAGGCTACAGCATTTGCTGCTTTATTGAGAAGAGAACAGCTTCAAGGATGAAGATATGAAAATAATGTCTCTGCATATTAAATGTGCATGTATTTTATTCAGTTACTGTGGGAAACCTCTTGAATGGCAGACCTATACAGATGCTAATTCATGTCCTTAACAATTCATTGTCAGACCTTGTCCCGAGTAGCTTGGACTCCTACAGTTGTACTGCATGACTCAAGCTCATTCTATTCAATATGCTGAGGTTCTTGAACCTCCAATGAGTGTCATTTACAGAACATGTTAAGAACATTATTGATTAAGAGGAACACACACACATTCATCTGTTGCTTTGGTGAAGAAAGGCTTTTAATTAAGGTTTAGAATAAAGTGAAATAACCTCCAAGCAAAAGGCTTTTTTCTTTCTTCTACAGCCAACTGGGCTCTGTTGTTTGTGTTAAACTTCTGTCCACTTTTGTCAGATTTCTCAGAATATGTTTTTGTCTATTTAAGTCACAAACCCCTTTAAGTGCTGCCATTTCTAAGGATGCTCCTTGTGTACATTTGTATCTTAGGGAAATTCTGTAAACATATTCCTTAGCATGGCCTGCAGGAAACCAATTGTATCTTTTTATTCAAACAGTGAAAAATCATACCACCTTCATTTCACATGAAATCTTTTACCCCATCAGCTAAAACCACATTTTTCCATTTCATGCTGTTTTCATCTGCTTACACAGCGGGTATTTCTGGGGCAACATTGTCTCAGCTACCGTTTTGATCTCTAAAACATATATGCATACTCAGGAACAATGTATTAAAAAACAAATAATTTTCCATTCAGTCAGCACTATGCTATCAATTACATCTCCTTCCAAAGCTGGAGCTTTACTCAAACCCCACAGGTGTCCTGCGTCTCACTCACATCAGGAGTTATGCATACGCTCATATTCTATTCATCACATACCAGCTAAGCGCAGACATGTGGATGCTGGGTTGGGGAAAAGTTGCAGCCAATGCCAGTGTCCTGGAAGGCCAGATGGTCAGTTGCAAATTTATCCCAAGCCTTTCTTTACAGCTATGTCTGTCAGTTTGTGCTGCCTGGGCAGAAGCTGGAATAGACACCATACATCATGAATGCAAATTAGCCACTTGATTTGACATTTCCAATAAGCCTGTCTCAATGTACCAGTAGGGTTAGCCAATTAACCATGTCAGTAATCAATGCGTTCCAAGGCTCAGTTAAGTCCTCAGTTTCCCTGCCACATAAATCACAGGCAGATTAGCTGATCAGTTACCCTCGTGCGCCAGCTTAATCGTCCACTTCAAGAGAGATAAAATGGAAAATGAAACTTAATGAAGTCAGCTGGAATGTTACCGTCACTCCTATGTCTCTATAAAGCTGTGAAGCTGTGGGCTAAAATGGCAACACACTGGTGCATGTAATGAGTGTCTTTTTTCCAGTGCTTTTAGAATTTGTAAATTATCTTGGATAGCTGGATTAAAACTAGCAGCCTCACATTAAAGTGATTATATGACTGCTTAGCCAAGGGTGTTAGCCAACGTGATACAAGCCATTGTAGTGCAACTGCTCATTTAACACAATTGTGGCTCTATTTTTGCTCTATTTTGCAGCGCTAAACCTGTACTGAGACAAAGGGAGTTTGGGAGCTCTTGAGTCATTTTCTGCCACCAAACAATTGTGGTTAAGCCAAGGCACTTGCAGAGCTCCCGCAATACACGGGCAAATATTGTAATTTGTAATTAATAATTTATTTTACCATTTTTTTTCCATCTACTGCAGAGTGGCGTGTGCACTGAAATACAGTTTATTTCTGCAACTGATGAAGATTCTTGCCTATAATCCAATCCACTAAAGTGTGATCCAGTTACAAAGAAATGTCAATACTGACGTTGTGTTTGATAAGTGAGCAGTCTGTCTATGCAGTTAATTAAACACCTGTAGTCATTACAGACCAGCAGAGATTATATGATTTGCGAGAGGGGCTCTACTAATTCACATGGGTGGCAACGCAGCAATTTCATTGAATCACAAGGCTCTGTGTTACCATTGTTCAGGATTTAAAGATAAATAATGATAAATAATCTGGTGTACCTGTAGCACCACAAAATGATCCATCCTATAAATTAAGATTCTAATTATACTAGAATTTAATCTTGATATGATAACTAAGAAAAAACCAATAACCATTGCCATTTTCAATACCATGGAAGGAAAAATGACAATAAATTAATAAGATAATCTATAATGTATTGTAGTTTATGTACTTATAAGTATATGTACAGTGTACAATGACAGTGCTATTTTAAGCTCTTTCACATAGTGTCAAAATAAAGTCAACATGATTATCATGTATTTATAACATATTAAATTTTAAGTATTAACTAAAAATTTCAAGATATTTTTAAATAGCAAAAAGCAGAAATATTTCAAGGTTTTGTCTTTAATACGTTGCTTAGAGATGGTGGTGACTCTCAAAGCAGAGCCAGTGAGAACCGAATGAGAATTGATAAGGAATTGAATCAATGATAACAGAACCAGAATCTCTAAATTCTTATCAATTCCCATCCCTAGTAACCTATGACATAATTTAAAGCTTATCATACCTCACTAGTGCCTCCCTGGTAATATAGATATATTTTATGTTGCCACAGCGCAAAACTATTGAGACTGCTCAGTTTAGTATTGACAAATCTTCCAAAGCATGTCTGGCTACTTTTTAACCAAAGTTTTTCAATCATTCGGATCCATCAAGTCCATAAAAGGAAGAATAACCTAATGGCCTAAATATAAGAAATCAGAGATATCAGAGAATATGTGAAACTATTGGGATGGGTATCAGGTAATGTGCAAACAGTGGGGGCACAGAAAGGAAAAAAGTCCTAGGATCTCAATTATCACCACATATAAAACCCAACAGCAAAGTAATTAACATATAATGCACCACACAAGCATGAATGTTGGCAACGGCATCGGCCACTTACGTAGGTTACATAGTAAACTCTACAAAGATTCAACACAGAGGTCTACATCTGGGTAATTGATAATAGTTAAACAGTGTCTGGGATTGCATCAAGGAGGCCATCTGGCATAAAAACACAAAAAGAAGAAAGAAAAAAAGAAATCCACCTCCAAACATGATGTGGAGCTTCCTGCTGTGATAGCATCGTGTGAATAAGGAAGGAACTGAAAGTAGTTTCTAGCACATTAGACCAAAAAAAACCAAAAACAAGAAGCAACACACAAAAAGACCCTGATTAAGACACATGACACTGGGACCGGAGAGATAAAAGGACAAAACACAGAGAAGAACATGGGGAAGGAAACAATACAGGGGCCAGGGCTACAATCATTTTATCTAGACGACGAGTACAGACAACCACTGAGACAATTCAGAGAGAAACCAGAAAGACACTATTACAAATGCGTTTAACACTTTAATTCACACATCAGAAGTCCTTAACATATAAAGTGTTCCACATGACATAATTTAATAACATTCAAATGAAATTTGCTCTTACTCCTTCTTGATCTACAAATGGTCACAATGAACTTCTTAAGTTTGGCATTTTACCTCTGAGAGAAAAGTGAACCTCAACTTCCTGTGAATGTGATCTAAGTCTTAATGTTCTGTGAAATTTGGCCGCCTTTTCAGTGATGACATCTACGAGGTTATGATTTAAATGAATTGTTAGTGAGCGTAAATTGTTCTTCCAGTGTATCAATCTTCTTAGCAGAGATGTAGCCTGTGTCTTTCTATTATAACTTATTGCCGTCTGATGCTCTGCATAAGGCAACATTATTTCCACTCATAGCACAAAATTAGTAACTTCAGACATCAAAGCAGAGTAGATTGAATTTGGAAAAATGAAGCCGCAAAATAGCATCTTCATTCAGAATAAAGCAAAGTCAGCCGCACTTATACTTCATGTTAGACATCAAACAAATAGCACATGAAGACCTAAATAGGCCTGTAATTTAGCTTCAAAGTTTTGAAAGCAGTCTGACTTTCAGCAGAATACATCACGTTATGAGCTACACACATATTTCTTTTCAGTTTAGAAATATTATCCATTCAGTTGATCCCATTCCAACAAGAGATATTTCCCACTTTTACTAAGGAAAATGTTTAGCATCATATAAATTGTTTACTGAGAGCTTCGGTGCAAATATGCGACCACATTACCAGGAACAGGTACAATAGCAAGTCCAAGACACACACATGAAGGAGCTATTTTTGAGGTGAGCTCATTTGCCCAAACATAAGATTCATAGCACTTAAAGCACAGTTAAAAAGCACCACCAAAACTGGGCCTTAAGAACCAGGATTATAGGACGCTCTAGTGATGAAAGGACAACCAATGAAAGATGAAATAAATGCCTGACAGCAGGAGTAGCATGAAGGGCTACAGTGAAAGAGTTCATTATAATACAAAGACTGTCTCACTAGTTTAAATCAGTCAGCCAATAACCTACTCTCATTCTTTTATATTATATTATTAGGATATAAATATATAAATATTAGGAGATTAGATTTTTTTAGTGTAGCAGGAGTTCAGGCAGACCACAGAATCAGAGCAAATGTTGCAGATGTTTTGTTTAAGCTGCTTTACTGTCCCCAGTTGCTTCACTTCTGCAAGCTACTTTGAAACCCACTTCTCGTCTGTGGTGAGATCTTGCTTGTGGTCTGTCTACAAATTTCCACGCATGTACATGTAAGGTAGTGGTGGGCGGATCGATCCAAATATCGATTGTATCGATACCAAGTCGGCATCGGTATCTGATCAATACTAGCCTGGTGAGATCGATTCTTTACTTTAAGTTCTGCTCTTGTTTGCAATGGTGTACTTTCAGCAAAGACGAAACAGCCAGGTCGCCGGACTCGCCGCTCCTGTGTCAGCGAAGACCAGGCACATTTTGCCCCCCTTGTGTTTAGGTGTTGTGCTGTCACGTGACTTACACGCTTTGGGGGTTGTTAAGTTGTTTACATATTAATCATATTTTCACCAGTTGTTTTTGTTGAGAATTTTAATTGTAATTTTTGTATTATAGTTTCTCAACAGTACCTGTTTGTTTGAATTTGTTTACTGGTTTGCGTGCACTTTAAAACAAAACAAAAAAAACACTTGATAATTTTCATGCTTCCCAGCATCATTTACTCTTACAATAATCACTCGGTTGCTGTAAAACTACATCAACGGCTGCAGCTCTCCCACTGCCAGCTGTACACATCACCACCAAAAACTACAACAGCACAAGCAGAGCACAGGTTTTAAGCCGGCCAGGCATGATTGTAGATGCCGTGCAGGTGAGTCCATCTCACCTGCACGGCATCGCAGACCATGGCCCGCCACAATAATAAAGCGTTTTCGATTTAATTATAAATTTTGTCCTAATTATCTCCTGGGTTTGAACTATTTAATAATAAAAAAGGAAACATCACAAAAACAAAAAAAAACTCAAGGTCATTAAATGACGCATCCACCTTATTTATTGAAAATATTGATATCGATACTGGCCTGTATTTACTTGGTATAGGATCAATACAAAAATATGCAGTATCGCACACCATTGATTTAAGGCCACAGTGGTCCTAGAATAAACCAGTACTGCCAAATAGAAATTACTGCAGATAGTAATGAGAACCAGTGATTCTAAACTGGCCACAGGTGTGAATGTGAACTTAAATAGCTGTCGATTTCTCTCTTGGTTAGCTCTGTGATAGACTTATGACCTGCCCAGGGTGCACCCTGCCTCTAGCCCTATGAGCTATAGATAGGCTTTAAATGGCCCCCACCCCTCAACAACCTTAAACTGGATAAGCAGTTAAGAAAATTAATGGATGGGTGGATTTTCTCTGTAACAGCCATTTAAAGTATTTACATTCTGTATGTTTATTTTCCTTGGTAGCAGAATAGCTTGCTATTCCCCCACTGGGTTCAAATCACCTTCACACTCACAGGGGATTCATTTGAAACAACGCATGCATGTAATCAGCATTTTAGTTTGTAATTTAACTTGTGGCTATCAGCCTCACTGTTTACTGTTCACTTTCCCAGCTGTGTCAGAGCTCTACTAAGATAACAGTAATTCTAACAAAATATTTCCTGCTGCAGCTGCATCACATTAAAAGCAGTCAACAGGAAGACTGAGTTGGCTCTTATTTTGATAGTGACAGAAATCACACTGTGATATAAATGGAATATTAAGATCCACCATGTGTTATTATCAAACAAAATTGTTCTCTTTAAATTTTCCATATGGATCATTTTAGAGAAACATGAAGGAGCAGTGATTGAACTGCACACTTCCAAATCCTCGCCATGGTAACAAACTCCTTAGTGTGCCTCACGGCCATGTGCTAAACTTTTCACGCAGTGTGCAGAGCGAAATCAGATTGCAGCTGCAATTGCAGTATCTTATTTGAGACAGAGTGACAGAAGTCTGTTACAGCAAGCACTAAAAACCTGTATTCCTCTAAATGACGTCTCAGGTCCCTGAGATTGCATCAGGTCTTGGATAGAAACCATTTAGTTCCCTGATAACAATCTCTCTCCTCCAGCAACATGAACGACCCCGTCTTTAATCAATGCTTTCCCTCAGAGGAGCTTCAGCCCAAAAGGAGTGACTCTTCTTCCTTTCACTTATCCAAAGATTCACAAAAACACTGCACTGAAACACTTGTGTGAATAACAAATATATACCACACTCATCCTTAAAAATATCAAAATTACACGTGTCTGCTACTCTGGATCAACTATAATTATCAATAAACCCTAATCCTTCTTTGTGATGCTGCATGTACTCACATCTTTGCCAAAGCTCTTATTTTCAATATTCTTATTATAGATTACTGTTACTGGAAGCAGTAGCATTCATATGCTTGCCAGACAAGTTTTCTTTTCAACTGTGTGTACTTAAGTCTTTTTTTCCATTTTGCCAGTTGTATACTTTAGAATTCTTCGTCCCTGCTATGCAGTTAGAGAAAAAAACAAACAAACAAATTGATCCTATAATGCAAGGGCTGCTGTGTGAAGGGAACAAATCCTAAACAAAAGATTATATTTGAATGCATGAAAGAGGCTTTTTGTTATTCATGGCTTGAATTCCTGATTCAGTTGAGCATCCGTGTCAGTTTGATCTAAGGGCTAGATGCAACAAAAATGACTGGCACAGCTACAAAAGTATCCTAGCACTGATGTTTGTTTAGCTCTGTGTCAATGTGAACTGCTATCCTTTTGAGAAGCCGTAACTTTGGTCTTGGATGAAAATGTGTTATCAAGTGAAATGTGAGATTAAGGCGTTTGGGGTTTAAAGATACCTTAAGTAACTTATGACACTAAAAGAATTATATAGCCCAAGTCACATGAGAGCTGTCTGGATAAAGTGTGCCAATCGCCATAGGCTAAGTGTGGAGACATTTTGGAAGTATTTTATGTCCAAAGAGTCAGTTCTAAGAGTTATCTCGCTCACATTGCACACTGTCTGTTGCTTAAATACCAAGATCAGAGATTTTAAATGTATCTGTCAGCACGCTAAAATTCTGTGAATGTATTTACTGAATATTTAACACTAAACACATGAAAATATTATTTGCGAGTTTTTGAAGTTTTGCAAAAAGCTACAAATGTCAACCTCATAGAGTCATTATGTCAGCCAAGTACAAATAAAGGAAGATTTTAAATATCAAGAGTTTTACTTTGCAGTTACATAAAGGTTTTAAAAAAAGACAAAGATGCATTGGGGTGTTGAGGCTGAGAAGCAATTCCTGCTCTCCAGCCTGTATGTTCACATTTCACCTTTACTGTTAAAGACGGGCTATCCCTTGTCGAGACCGACTGCATGAACAGGCCAGTTATTGTCCCCCCATGAAAAACAGAGCGACTTGATAAAGTAGTTGATCAACTGAACAATAAGCATTGCTGTTAGTAGATCCAGTAGATACATTTAAACAGATTTTATATGTAATGAATAAATGTGAATACCACATGACTAAGAAGTAGAAGTGAAAAATGAAATGAGAGGTGGAATCTAAATCCATTACTCATTTAGATTGTCTCATCTTTAAAATGCTGTTCCTCCAGGAATGCAGATTTCTAACTGTGCTTGGTTATATTCTTCCATTTTTTTCCTCCCTTGTTTGCTGTGAAGTACTTTCTATCCTTCTTTTGAGACAAGAGTTGTAAACTACACGATCATCATCATCGAATCATCATCATTACCTTTCTAAATCTTGATGATCACTGCTCGATGGTTAACAGGTGCTGTAACTCTACAGCCACAATCGAGAATCTAGAGTTTGCTCTGGTCTTTTATGGAGGATTTCATCAGTGTGATACTGTAGTCCTACTTTAGCAGTCTTCTTATTTAATGGTTTAAAGATGGCAGGAGGAGACCAGCATACACGCAGTCTGCTTGGCTACTACTGACACAAGAAAGATTTTTGCCAAATCCAGTCTTCCAGCAAATAGAGTTGTCTTCAAATTTGATCTTAAAAAACAAAAGCCTGTGGCCCGGCTGGGCTCCTTCCGGGGGGTGGGATGCCCTCAGGCCTCTGGCCTCTGAGCCTGAAGCTCGGTCCTCTCTGGCACAGCTGGCTGCCGGCAGAGCCCACGGGCACGCCACTGCAACCCCCTCTGGCCTCTGCTCTGTAGCTGCGGGGTGACCTCTCCTTTGGGGCTCTACTCAGCTCTTCCCAGGAGGGTGGCACGGTTCCCCCCCCCCTTTGGTGGTCCTCCTCGGGTCCTTGTACTCTGAGGCCTCTGGATATCTGGGGCCTGGATCTCCTCCATACCTGCTTCATACCCTGGAGGACGGGGCTGTGGCTCCCCACACTCCCTAGCAGATCGTTACATGGAGAAACCTTTGGAATGCAAGCATGCTGATCCACACAGGTGTGCACACAGGTGTACACACGGGTGTTCACAGAGGCGGACTAAAGCTTTCTTGGCTGCTGCCTCAAAGCACATTGTGCGCTGTCTATCTTGCGTGCACAATATCGTTTATTATTTAGTATCTACTGATATCTACTGCTAGCTAGTTTATTGTGATGGTGCTGTTTTTTTTATTATGTTGCTCTTTGCTGTTTGCTTTCTCTTCTGTTTTTTTTCTCCATACAGGTGATCCAGGTGTTTTGTTTTGTTTTTTTTTCTTTCTTCCCCCCCTTCTCACCGTCTCTTCTCCCCTCTGGTTTTCTTTCTCTCCCTCTCTTTCTTTCATTCTTTCTCCCTGTCCTATCCCCCAGTCATGTCTGTCCCGTTTGTAGCAACCGAAAATAAAATAAATTCATAATTATAATAAAGGTCAATCAAATGGACCAATATGGCAAGGCCATGATGATCCACTTGGTAAAATAAATCCGCTTGGCATCTTTCTTGGCCTTAAGACAACAATTCTGACGGCTAAAGATCCAAACGGGACACACAAAAAAAAAAAAAAAAAAAACACACACAATACAAACAGTTGTTATTGTTACTGAAGTGACACAGAAGGAACCTAGTCCACAAAAATCCTCACCTGCTATTCCTCATTTAGTTTCTACAGTGTATCTGAATCATCAGGCTTGTATCAACAGCAGACTGAAGTGGTCTAGAAGCCCTGGGCCAGGTGCCAACATGCAAACCAGTGCAACACCTCCCATCTGCTGAAACAAACACACAACCACAACTACTAATCCACAGCATGGTATGTTCTTATTAAACCATAAGAAGGACTACAAAACACTTGGCTGGGATTGGCTCGTTGTCCTGGTACCTAATTAAGTTACCTGGAAATAATGCCAGTCATTTTGGTGAGCCCAACAAGGATCAGGTCTTAATGAAGGAAACAACACAGCTCCTGGATGACTGAGGTCACTCCATGACAAATGAATAATGCAGACAAATGTTCTCCTTCTTTACTTTCATTGTTCTCAGTTTTTTAAAGTTATACACATACTGTAATAGAGACAATAGTTTTACCATGTGACGTGATTATTTGATTTTAAAAAGTCTCTCTGAAGTCACAACTGCTCTAAAACTTTCACTTGGGTGTGTGAAAAAGTTTTTGTGAAGGCCGAAGTAGAAATCCATTAACACCTTGTATCTGCTTTAATGCCGAGATGGTCTGAGGAGCCATCGTGTACTTTGTCAATATAGCATTTTTTCTGTTTGTTGGAGAAAAAGTAAACATGCAAGCAGATATTGAATTGTTTTAAATTGTGTGATAGTGAAAGATATTATTGGGGTTTTTACAATAAATGCTTAGAGTACTTATTCATACTTCCTTTGCTGCAGAGCCTATATATTCCAGTCATAACCCAAGAGGCAGCTTCGAGCATTTACATGGAAGGAGGAGATGCAACTTGTTACTTTTAATGAGAGAGGAAATTATGAAATGCTTTCTTTTGATATGCAGAGCAGTTTCCATCAGACTGAGTTGGAAACATTTACATTTAATACATTTTCCCAGATGTGAGAAAAATAAACTATTTTTCTCTCATCTGCGATTATTTAGTGGCAAGACTTGAGGAGCGAAGGTGGGTGTGTGCCAATTTGTGTGTCACTGTGAAGCCTTGTCAGGGTTCAGTCTCAATGTCACACAACAAAGACTGCTTTATCTCCACTCGGAAATGGTGACATTATGAGTGTGTCAACTATTGGTATGTAATGGCTGCAATTAACTTATCAGAACATCGTCCTTTGCTTGCAGAGGGCGAGAGCGTGACGCATCAGGTTTTTCTCCCAGTGTGAAAGTGTTGGCTGTCTGCAGCACTGAAGAAGAAACCAAGGCATACAAATGATGAGGCTTCTCAAATACAGAGGGCATACTACAAGATGGCTGGCAGTTTTTTCTCTGTTACATAAACAAACACCAGCCTTGAAAGCTTCATTATGAATCATCTTCTCACTGTCAGGGCAACTTGATTATTTTTTTGCAGATTAAACACCTGGTCTAGAAGTGTTCATAGAGCAACATTTACAATATGTTTAATGCATGTGGTGGAGAAAAGAGCGGTACAACTCACTCTAAATTTTAAACAGCAATTAACTCCCTGTTTCATGTTGCATTATTTTATTATGTAAAAACAAATAAAAATGTTCTAAAGCTTTATTTTGATGGCATCAAACCAAATGAGAAGTTTGGTTAGTTTTGATCAGCATTTGCTGATTGCTTTCTTTTTATGAGGAGGACATGTGAGACACCAAAAGCATGGAGAGGTGGGTATCAAATCGACAAGGCACAAAGTAACTGTTGATGAAGGTTTAAAAGGAGTCCTTGTCACACAGTAGAATCAGAAACTATGAGATCAGGGCTGGAGAATTTTGAATCTGAACCCCCGTTAACTTCACTGCTCACTTCACTGTTTTCTCTCCTACAATTGAACAGAAAAATAACAGCTACACATTGCACAAGGCTAACCAGAACTTCTTGGATGGGTTGCCATTCGTCTATCAAGATTTCTAGTCTGGTCCTCGTCCTCAGCGCCTCACAATCCTAACAAGATACAGAGCAGCCTGAGCAAGTTACACGATGCAAAAAAGTTGTCCTTTGGAGCCGGCGCATTTCATTCATTTTCTTTTTTATAAGAGGTTTTTCTGTGTGGAGTTGCATGTGTGTATTTTCTCCTGGTCGTGTTTCCAGAGTCCAAAGATATGAATATTAGATTAATTAGTGATTTCAACTTGGCCGTCTTTTTTGTAGTGGTTTTAAGAAAAAAGTAAAAATAATCCTCTTAACAATTCCCTTCTTTTAATTTATCTTACATAACTTGCATGCTCTTTTGTGTTTTCAAATTTTATTTTATTTTTTTGTTTTTAAAAAGAATGTAATGAACAACTTCAAATCCTCCTCCCTTTCTGGAAAGGGCGAGCCTAGCACCAATCTCACATCAACCTGTATCTTTAAAGTAGTCTCCAGTGTATCCTGGAGCGTGACATCACGCTGTTAAATAACTCTGACAAGACAGGTCACTATTGCTTTAACAAACTCACATCTGTTCAGTTCCTTGTTAAATTTTCATGTAGCTGTGCCACATAAATTTTCACACTAAGTATGATTTTCCCACATGTCACAATAAACCAAAGCATCGTCTAAATGGGATACACAGCCTGTCAAACTAGCCGAAGGCTTCATAAGGCTTTGAAATGTTGCAGGAAATCAGTAATAAAAGCTGAGATTTCTTCAGTCCTGGCCGTTACTGACATCTGCCAATATCCCTTTAAAGGTCTAGTCTCATGACAAATTTTTCACTTCCAACCCAATCAATGAAGTATTTCATGTGTAGCACTGCACAATCAGGTTCAGTGACAGCATTAACCTTTCTAAAGTCAGTACAGAATCTGTCAGAACCATCAGCCTTATCTGCCAGCAGACACGGAGAAGCACAAATAGAGCTTGCTTGTTCAGCTGTCCCATTTTCCAAATGTATTTAGCTTCTTTTCCCATCCCTTTGCACTTTTCCATAGGCATCCCATAAAAATGCTGGCTTAATGGCTTGAGCAGCCCCCACATTTATGTCATGCTCAATTAGTGTGGTGTGTGTAGTGTGTTAAGAGAGATGAGTGTTATTGAAACAGCTTCACAAGGTCTGACTGCTGAACATCTGACAGAAAACCCAACTGGTTGTTTAAATGTGTTAGATACTCAGAATTTTTTTAATTTGCCTGTTAGAATGGGTCCAGATGGAAATTTTAAGTAATCAGCAGACAAAGCTCCCACTGTGACAAATGTTCCTAAAGTTTCCAACTTAGGAGTTTCCTAGCCCACCAATCACTGTTTACTTCAGAGTGAGGTGGCAGCATGATAGGACTTTAATAGTTTACTTCATACGACTGAACTTTCTTCCTCCTTTCTAGAGTATCAAATGAGATACGGCTTTTAAAGTCTGCTAAACCCAGTCTGAAAAGGTGAGTTTGTCAAAAGCAACAAAACTTGATCTTCTGATTCAAAATGTGTGCTTCAGCTTTCCTATCAACAGGCTGTGTGTTTCTTGGTAAACTGACAGTTTGCATCTTAGCAGTGGAGCAGGCAACAGGCAATATAAGATGGCACAACATTCTTTAATTCATCACCTAACTCAGTTAGCTATCCCCATACTGTGTGCCCAAATACTGCTTCATTAGCACTGATGTTTGTGCTTTCTTGTTCCCTCATTGCAAGTATAACATAGACTTTAAAGTCTCGTCCAAATGTTGTAGGGCTCCTTGAGGCTACTTGACACCTGGTGTTTAAGCCTCAAGCTGTTTTATCATTCGTGTGAAATTGAGTGATAGGTTTGTATACAAATCTAACAGAGAGCTGTGAAATTGCCCTCTTGGTCAGTTTGGACCACAAAAAGTTGACATGAAGGAGTGCAAGTGAAATGCTCCAGAATAATGAGAACTTTTACATATTACAGTCATCATATAGTAATTCCTAGCATTGATGTTTGGTAATGGACCCACACAATACAAGATTAGACATTCAAATGGAGTGAAAGCATGATGGATTGAAATTTCTCAGTCCTACACTTTGCATGTGTCATAGCAGAAGAGTTGGTTGAGGATGCTGGCCAAGACATTCATTTGATTCCTAAGGTTCTTGTGAGGGTTGACCAAAATAAAAGATTTGTGAACTCTCTTTCCAAACCTTCCAAAGCTAAATCATTACCCAGAAGGACAGGTGTTGGGGACAGGTACCGCCTCTCTTCAAATCAGATTGGAATAGAGATTGAAAGTATCAAAGGACATCCACAGAGGAACCAAACCTATGCCAAGCACAGAAGATTTAAGTTGAAGTGCAGGCTGAGAAAGGTAAAACACTCCACAATAAAGCACTAAGTGGTACTTTTTCCCTTCCATCTAAAGATACAAAACCATCTAAAAAGCGCATGAGTTACATGAACAGAATTGAATAGTGTGCTCTTTAAAGAAAGAAGGTTAGTTTTATCAGATAAGTCTCAGCTTTTTACTGTTGGCATAAGCCCAGCTGACCACACACAGGGGGAGTCTGTACATTTGGAGGGAGGCCTGCTTATTGGACAGTTCTTTCTAGTGTCCCTCGTTTTGACAAGAGTAGCAGACTTTGTTTGGACCTGGAACATCTCTCACAGCACTATGAGAAGCCTCATGAGACACACCTGGCCTAAATCTAGAATTTTCAAAACATACTCATCGACCATAAGAGCAACAGGCTTATAATGCTACTGATATTAATAAGAATAAGGCGTCTTAACCTTCTGCTCATTAATCTAAGTAGCAAGGTGAGAAGGCAGAGTGCTAGTAAACTCTTCAAAGGCAGTAAGGTCACATAAACCATCATATTTCTGTTTCAGAAGACGTGCACCACTGTATAAATTGATGCATACATGCAAAAAAGAAAAAACTGGATCAACACTAAGGACAGAGCTAAATGCTAGGACCAGAAAACTGCACACATTGGAAAATCAAGGTTTCATGAATAAACCAGCGTCATACTGAAAGAGTGACAAATGAATGTGGGTCTTTTTTTATCAAATTTCATGGCTCAAGCCTCCCCTGACATTAAACCACAGAAACCACTAGATTGTGTTCTTCTCCCAACAGTCGGGGGCTCATCTGTTTTTCCCTCATTTCTCAATTCCAGTTTTAACTGTTCCACTATTGCACTCAACTTTCCCAATGCTGCCTCATCCATCAGCCATTCGTGGTCTTATTCAAACTGTAACACTTCTTAACTCTTATTTTATCCTTCCCTTTCTCCTTCTCAAATAACAAAGACCCATTAAATAATTTTTAAAACAATGTCACTGGAGCCAGGATTGCTAGCTTTTTGTTTAGTTATGTTGATACTTACACACCTCAAAAATACTCCTTAAGTCAGCCTTTTTGGGGAAATTTTTTCAGTTTTTTAACCAGTTCAAGTCTACTGCTGAATTAACCAAACCAGCATTTGTAACCTAAGCCAACGTTTTGAGAGACAATCTTTTCAGATACACAAAGATCAAAGCATTACTATGGTTAGTATCCATATTTGGCAGTTGCCTTAGACTATGTGGCTAGAAAGAATGAAGGAGGATCAATCCAGAAGAAGAACACAAGGCAATGTGAGGAACCAAACACACAATTATTCTCCATAACCTGAAGCGTTTTGGTTTAAACCCCCAATTTATGCACCCCCTTGTCGTCATGTGCACACTGGCAGCTGGTATTGATGCATGTCTAAATTTCCTGTATTAGGGAAGACAGAATGTTTCAGCCAATACTCCAAGCTGCTCCCAATTCTTCAACCCCATGGACAACTCAAAAAATAACAAAGAGGCCTGAAAACAACAAAATAACTGTTGGGGGATACAAAAATGCTGTAGTCAGACAGCAATAAGTAAATAAAGATACCCAGTTACAACCACCCAAACACATCTCACTCCCCCCAAAAAAGAAAGAAAGAAAAATCTTCACTCTGGGTCTCCCAAACCTTATTTTGCAGGTATAAACGTTTAAGGCTTTTCTAGATTTTATCAGTGGAGGTGCCCTTACCTCCTATGGTTAGCTAATTCAGGATGTAACTAAGAAGTTAGAGCCACACAGTAATAATTTTCACAAAGTCAATAATTCAAAGAAAGCTGAACAAAAAAAAATGGTGCTAACCTATGAGCTACATCTGGATATACTAGAGATAACTACAATATAATGCAACCAAAGCAAATGTAATCTGTTGGTTGTCTGAATGACAGCCTTCTGAAGGCTTCCAGGAAGGTGAAGTAATTTCCTTTATTAGGACCTAAAAAGGAGGACCCAAAAAAGCAGGCCCAACAACCAGTACTAACATAAGCCTAAGGCAATCACAGAATGCCAAGCTACTGCTGATGAGTGGACCACCACTGTTTGAGAAATGGGCTGTGCGATATCCTGAAATGAGAGGACAGGGCCGAGTAAGAGCATCTTCTCTGGAAGTCATAAGAAAATATTTATAGAATACTAGCTGGATGACTTCATGCTGTTATTAAGTGTTAACACTGTCAGGTCTGATGTTGTGGCAAGACCATAACACCTGGCAGCTGTGGTTGTCACTCAAGAGTCATAACAGGATATGCGAGGGGCCATGAATTCCAGTACAATGATTGATGGGCACTTTTACTGATGAGACGCAAATTCAAATTCAAATTTTATTCAAATTTTATTTGTCACGTACACAGTCATACACAGTACGATATGTAGTGAAATGCTTGGACAACTGCTCGTGACCGAAAGAAAACAAAAAAGGAAAAGGCTATGAATAAGATAGGAAATAAATATGAAAAATTAAAAAGGGTAAATTTAACTAGGAAGGAATAAAATATAAATTAAGGTTAAAAATGAAATAACTGTACAACACAAATTAGAATGAAGGGTAAATTTAACTGGGAGAATAAGATAAAATATATAAATTAAAGTTGAAAATAAAATAACTGTACAACAAAATACACAATATAGAACTATATAAGAATGTATGAAGAAATCTAAATAAATATATGCACAATAACAGCAGCGTGATTTAAGTAATGAAGTGAAAACAAAGTCCAGAAAGTCCAGTGTGTGTGTAAGAACCATATGTGTGGGTCAGTACTGTGTGGTGGTGTGATTGAGAGACCGTATCGCCTGCGGGAAGAAGCTCCTCCTCAGTCTCTCTGTGTTGGTCTTCAGGGAGCGGAATCGCTTTCCTGACCTCAACAGAGAGAACAGTCTGTTGTTGGGATGGCTGAGGTCCTTCACCATCTTCCTGGCCTTGGTCCAGCACCGCCTGCTGTAGATTGAGTGCAGGTCAGGGAGCTCGGAGCGGATGGTGCGCTCAGCTGACCGCACAACCCTCTGTAGAGCTCGTCTGTCCTGCATGGTGCTGTTCCCGAACCAGGTTAAGATGTTTCCCGTCAGGATGCTCTCTATGGTGCACGAGTAAAAGTTCCTGAGCACCTTGGAGGGCAGTTGGAAGTCTCTCAAGCGTCTGAGGTGGTAGAGACGCTGTCGGGCCTTTTTCACCACGGTGTTGATGTGACAGGACCATGACAGGTCCTGCGTGATGTGAACTCCGAGGTATTTGAAGCTGTCCACTCTCTCCACTGGGCACACGTTGATGACAGGGGTCTGGTAGTTCCTCTCCTTAATAGCTCTGTGTCGTCTGTGTTCCTCAGACTCTCAGCATGCCTCCAGTCCTTGAGACCTGTCTGGCACTGTGTAGTGCAGCAGAAGCAGCCACACTGACAGGACGTCATACATGAATCTTAAGATAGGGCTGTTCAGCCGATCGCCTTCACCTGCCTTGTCATAAACGGGTGGAACATTTTCAGTGGCATGATGTGATTCAAGATGTATAGAAATCCTGCAGGTTTATTCTACTTTTTAATTACATGGGTCTTGACACACTCTACTGGTGATATAAAACAATCTAGTCTCTTTCAGCTGTGCATCATTTAAATATGTATCGTTACAAAATGCCATTTTATCCCCATTTGATTTGCATCTCCTCAGTAACTGAGTAATCGGTATCTTCACAGATGCTCCAACCTCTTTGAGAAGTCTGCACTGGGAAATTATCATTCACCTAGAGACAACATTATGATGACAAAAAGTGAAATGTGGGTCAGTGTGACCAGATGTTAAGCTATTAGAGTAGAGTCTGGAGCAAAGGACTCTGTCAATCATGCAGGACCCATAGGTGGAAACTAGGGCTGAACGATATATCGCATTTGCGATAATATCGCGACATGATCAAGTGCAATTTTCTAACCGCAAAGGCTGCGATTATACTCTGGACATGTCCAAATTCATGGGCTGCATCCTCCTGAGGCCGCATTTGTAGACCGATTACGTCACAGCGACGCGCCGAAGGCTGTCCAAATTACTACCATATCCCAGAATTCATAGCGCGGCCCAGCCAAACTCCAGTTTCCAGCAATGGCGGCCGCTACTGAGTTTTAAAATTACTCATACTAATCTTTCAGGGTCACAAAATAAACTTTTAACATATTTTCAGGCGAGAAAGTAGTTGTGTAAACATCAAATATCTGCTCGGTTTATCAAGATATCCCATATTTGCAAAAGTGCTTCGACGTTTTCAGAGGCGTCTGCTACCCACCAGCTCGACAGCTAGCCGGGAGCTCGAGGGTTACTGATGCGGCCGAGAACGGCACAACTCCCGGCACATCATTTTCAGATCACCGCGGAGTTTCGCTGCTCGGGTTAAACGTAATATATAAGTCACTTAGACAACCTAAAAATGTTATTGTTGGGCTTTTTTCAGTGTTTTGTTTGTTCGTGAGTAAATCGGTTTGGCTGAGATTAAAGTTATTAGATTAGATAAAATAAAACTTTATTAATCCCCCGGGTGGGTTCCTCCTTGGTTTTCACACAGCTGACTAAACGTCAAACAGAAAACTTATTAAACAGAAGTATGAGACAGTCGAGAATTTACACCAGTGTCTGGTTATATTTTAGATAGCAAGAAGCAGACGGCCGAGTTTATTAAACTCCACCGAGACAGCGGTGACGCTAATCAGAACTAGACCGTCCAATTTCACGCCTTTAAATTTTAAAGGCGTGTTTGTGTGTGTGTTTATACAATTGCTATTATGTTTGCACTTTATGTGTAATGTTACTGACTGCAGAGATCAGTAAGATGTGTGTATTTTTTATTTATTAGTTTTATTTATTTAATATTATTTTTTAATTGAATGACTGTCTAGTAGTTCACAGATGTCGAAAAACTGAGTGTGGTAAAGCCACAGATTTTGTTTATGTATATTTCTGCAATCTGCACATTGTACTGACTTTCATTTTAATGTTTACACCAGGGTTCCTTGTCAGCACTTTATGCTCAGATGTTTGTAAGCTAAAAATAAACTATTGTGTATGTTCAAATATACTGTTGTGATTGAAGAAGTTAAATAAAAATGTCAGTCATCAATTCATGCATCACCTCATGTCATCATAACAGAGGTCTGTCTTCCAGGAAAGAACAGTTTAAAATTAATGTAATATAGTATTGGCCATACTATATGATGTATTGCTTGTCTTTGTTTAATAATACAGAAGACAAAGACCTTAAAAAATAATCGCATATCGCATCGCAATCGCAATATTGGGGCAAAAAATCGCAATTAGATTATTTTCCATAATCGTTCAGCCCTAGTGGAAACCATTCATCTGCAGTATCTCAGTTACATGAGTTTTTGAGTTCCTTTGTGATTCACTGTTTAAAGCTTCAAATGACAGGTCACAAAGGGATCAGACAAACCAAAAGGCCTTTAGTCAGCACAGACTTAAGCATAAAGATGCAACAAGGCTGGAAATGTCCACTGCTAAACAACAAACTTCTTCTTTAACTAGCGCATGTGTTAAAACAGAGCTGTTTACACAGCTAGACTATGGACAGAGTTGAATTGTAAAGGACGTGTGAAAGTCATTCCTCAAGTATCTAAAACCTGGCAGCTATTTGTCATCTTCAGAGCTGTCAATCATGCTTAACAACACTGTTAGTGATACTTGTGATTTACAGTCAGATGCTGAAGTCTTTCAAAATACTAGGAGTACAGTCAAGATAGGATGACAGCAAAGCCTCAGCATTTTCCTCTCCTCATTAGCATGTCACAGGAGTGATTCATAACATACCATGCAGCCTTGCATGGTTCTAAAAGCTTTGACTGCTAATCAACCAGGTAGTTATTTAAACATTACTGTGCATTTTAATTGGGCGTGCTTTGGGATTTCAGTATCATTTCATGCTTTTGATTTGATCGACTCTGACTGTGTGTAATATGAAATTATATTTAAGTAAATTTTTCTTCAGATCCTCAACACTGTTTTGTGTTTTTTCTACAGATTTATCCTCGTATTTTTCCTGCAAACAGGAACACTGAGTGACTGAAGCAGCTATCTCTTATTCTAACAAAAAACCCATTAGGCATTTCTGTCACAGTTTATAGAACAAAAGCACTTTGTATGAGATGATTACAATTTTCTTTTCCAGTCACTTCAATTTAACTTCCAGTGGCAATAAACCATAACAATGTCCTAATTAATTTCAGCTCTGAAATTCATAGTTAGTCAAACAGACTGTCGGGATTATAGCTTGCAGGGCCAAACATGACTGAGGCTGAAGTATAATTGAAAAAGTGGCTTCATTAACTGTGTTTGTTGTATTTCTGCAAAGGCAACAAAAAAGAATCTAAGAAATGTTAAGAAACAGACTAACAGGCTGTGGAATATAGCAAGGCGTATACAGACCAAAAATATGGCATATTTCGGTGAAATACACTATAATCAAAATTCTACTCTGACTTCACGAAAAAGCTCCAGCATCTCAGCAAAAACTGTTTTAAAAAGACAACATTGAATACTACCTATTTACAAAGGTGTTGAAAAGTGCATTTGGTGGTAAGATTAACCAGCAAACTGCATCTAACACCAAGTGCAGCTGTCAAAAGTTTCATGGCAATCACATTGAAAATCAGGCTTACGCTGAATAGTGTCTTCTCTAAGAAGTGGATAGAGTGTAAGCTTTCATTTAGAAAAAAATCTCCATATAAGTGCTATACCACATCATCCTTGAATGACACATTTTGGAGCCGTGTTCATTTGACTTGCACTCCTTCTGTGTCATACCCCATTTAGACTGGCACCTGGCTCATCAGTTTATTTAGATACTTGTTTTTAAAGCCTTTCAGATGTCCCTGGTCCTGAAAATAAGATACAACATTAAATAACATAGATTGAGTAGTCATCGTAGGAAATATCTGGTTCTCCTAACAAAGCCTTCTTACACACAATGTAACACAAAAAGCAGAATATGTCAACATATTCTGCTTTATGCAGGATTCATTGCTAGAAAACTGACAACATAAATAAAATCTCTCAGATTGTATTAATTCAGCATCGAGCTGCTTTACTTTCTTTTGCAAAATCTGCCCTGTACCACATGACTCTATGTGAGTCTGCTTTCACTTAATCACAGTCGCAGCTCATGAGTATTGGAGTTATTTTTTATGCCAAACTGAATCAAAGCACTAAATCAGCTGGTGGCAGTAATCATACATGAAGGTTGCATTATTCATTAGACTCCCATGTTTCTATGAAGACAAAAAAAATTAGAAAATGTGGGAAAAATCTTTCCAGAATCAACCTCCCACCTGTCCAAGATTAAATAGAACTGAGACGCTGCTTTGTGGTTTCAGCGTATTTCAGTCTAATTTATAGTTTAGTCGTGAAGTCTATGGAACTATGTAACAGACGTCTCAGCCAACAGTGACAACCAGAGATTAAGTTATGACAGCTGTCTTTTCTGAATAGGTCGAGTGCACGTTGAAAGGACCCACATCATACATGCATTTCCAATATGAAAGGAGTTTCAGTGGAACACTGATGGAAGAGAAGACAAAAGAAACTGAATTAGCAGTTGGGAACAAAGAGAAATGAAGACTTCTCTGTGAATATAAAACTATTCACCAACATTAGGTTATATGGTTCAGTTATAGTGTGTGTGCTCCATTACCATTTGTATGATAATCACATAGATTGCTTCTCTGCCTTTCCTTTGTCCCTGAATACCAAGACTGTCAAGGCTAGCTCATAGTGAATGCAGTGTGTGCCACTTCCCAGCAGCTTGTTCAAGGTGTCCTAGTGTTAATTTGTTCAAAAATGTATGTATAGTCACATTAAAGAGATTTTCCACCTTAATAAAAAAAAATATCCCCACTGATAGATAAATATTTGTAAAGACTGAAATGAAAATGGAAACAACGTGACCTGAAAATATTCACAGAAGAGATAAAGCGCATCACGCCATAAGTTTTGGAATTACTTATTTTTCCCTTTCTTTTCCTTTTTTAACTTTATTCAAAATGTTCCTTGTAAATGTCAAGCTGACTTTAGTGTCATTTTCCAAAAGGTTGCTCTGTTATAATTTCAATATATGAAATGCCATAAAGTAACATGCCCAAATTAGTTTTAACAAGAGACTTCCACGTGTACTTACTTATGATTGTAATTAGTCAAAGAAGTTTAGTGTCTATGATTCTTGGGCTTAACAATATTTAGATTCGATATTAATCCTGAAACTACCTATTTTTTCACAAGGCAGCTTTGTGTCTTCAGGATTTTAAGAGAGCAACATAACCTTTTACATTATATTATGTGTTTTTAAGCCCAAATAGTTAGAAGAGATTGTGCTGAAGTGACATTGCACTGTAGACTGTAGACGCTTGTCTAGACCAAAATACTACATTTTTTTTTCCACAAGAACCTGATATCTACTTACGAGGACATTATATATATCATTATATACCCACTTTAAATTTCTATTGAAATTTAAAACGAATGTTCTCATATGTGGATCTAATTTTTCTCAGAAACAAAAATCAGGTAAAATAAATAAATAAATCGGTTTTTACATTCTTCAGGTCCCAATCAGCCCAAATAGCAAAGATAAATTAAAAATGCATGTCATGGAAGAGTTTGGGTCTTAGGAGGTTAAAGAATATAAAGCTGATATATTTAAAGCTGCACTTTATAAAGAAACCTGCAAATGAAAATGCTCCAAATGTCAGTTACTGTGTAAAGGGGCTTAAATATATGGTCTTATTGCTATTCTCAAAGTTAGCCATAAATTACTATAAAATACCCTTAAATGTAACTTTAAATAACTGCAGTAATACCTGCCCAACCGCTCACTACAAAAACAACAAGGAAGAAAGATGACTGATTGTGTCACATCTCACGGCTCTCCTGCTGCAGCAGAGCAGCGGTTTTTACTCGTGACCACGATACACAGCTGTGGCTATGAGTGGGGTCGACACCTTGAATTAATTACAGTACAGATGCCTGTATGCACTTTGTAACTCACTCTGTATGTATCCTGTAACTTACTTTTTTACTGTCTCATCAAAAATATTACCAACATTAAAAATGTCTTCTTTTCCATTGCAATTCCTTGTGCACAGAGCTTACACTGCCCAGAGAGCGTGCATCTGCCTCTGAACAATCTGACTCTAAGAGTGTGCATTTGCCCACCCTCCTCACGCCAAAATTGGCCTGCAATCCCACTGCACTTAATGATCCGAGCCCAAGTATGCTTCAGTTTGCTCCAGCATCTCGACTCTTCTCCTTGTTTTTGAGAAGCTCTCTTGGAGAGAACCATGAGGTTCATGACTTATTTGGGGCAGTTTCTGGAAAGAGTGAAATCCTCCCCTCTTGCACGCCTTTTAAATCTGGTAATTACCTAACAGCTGATGAAACACTGGAATTCCACGCTTGGAGATCATGCAACATGATTACTGTGCCCGAATCCACTTGAATGACGCTTAGCCTCGTCTCTTCAAGTGTCCCGGGCCACAACACACAGCAATCACTCCTGTCAAATGAAATCAGCTTCTGGGGTTTATCTGTAGTGCAGATAAAATAGTGTGAGAACACTGTACGTCATTACATTACATATCAAGTTGATAGTAGCATCTCCTGCTTATTCACAGTGTAAACAGCAAAGACATACATTAATTTCCCCTTTGACAGCTTTGGATGGCACTAGCACATGTTAGTGTTTCAAAGCCGTAGCACCTCCTGCTCACTGGGCCTCTCCACCTGCAAAATTCTGCATTTTAATGTAATGTTGTGCTTATCCCTTTCAGCCATGGGCTTTTTAATAATATGAATTCCTTGGTAATTCTTTGCCATCTTGCTAACTGAGCTGCACGCACCGGAGGATTGGATACCTTCCACTCGGATTAAAATTATAACGGTAAAGATCGGACTAAAGATCTGAGCGCTTTAAACAAGTCACCCCAAGGCTACCACGAACACCTAATGGAGAGAGGATGCCACAGCACTCTGCTTCTGCTGACCACACCAGGAAGACGAGCAGCATGCATAAAATCCACATACATAAAATATATTTTTATTTTATTATTATTTTATGTAAGGTGTCTGAGGCAGAGGCGTATTTTTAATGAGGCTACCAGTATGGGAAATTAAACTAAGATTGGTATTTGAATTTTCAGTGTGCTGTGCTGTGCCAAAAAGAGGATTAATGATTCATTTATAGCGCTCACATTGACAGACAGTGCAAAGTGCGTTTTTTTTTTTTTGATTAAATAAAAATATAATGAATACATGGAATTTATGGCTCAATTTTAAATGACAATTTGATTGTTTAAGTAAGTTTATATTAACTTCATACATGTCTATCAATCAATGATTATGTAACATTATGTTTGATCAAACTATTTTTGTTTATAAGCTGATCGACTTCACCAACTATTATGAAGCTATATTTATCATGACACTACTACATAACTTCAAAACACACTGCAGCTTTCAAAGCGTGGTTCTTATGTGTTATCATCACAGCAGCAGGGTTGGATCCCTCAGGAAGAGCGTGGCAGAGAGTCAGTGGACCTAATGTGGAGGGATTCTTCTCCGGGGGCATTCACGTGGGAATGTGGCTCTGGTTTCACAGTTATCACTCACAGAGAGCTGTCAAATGCTTAGTGGCATTCACTTGATCCAATTAATTAGGACCTAATAAGCCATAGAGTGGAAAGGGATTTGGATCTACAGGGTGGTGACAGAATCAAAGGCCTTCAAATGAGGCCACCATCCATCTCACCGTGGCTGTTAATGAGACATGAAGCCGTCTACATATAAACATGTAGAAAAGCAAACCAGTCTCACTATTAATGTAGAATAATTTCATGTTCAGATCAGACGTTTGTGCTAAAACTAATGTGGAGGAAACCAAACAGTCCTAACAGAATATTTAATAACTTATTTTCCTGAGAAGTATTGAGCTTATGCTAACATGGTGATTTTCTATGCATGCAATTTACAATTTGTTGGCTGTGTCATACCCAGTGCCTGAAATAATTAATCAAGTAGTGGTAAACGGAGGCGGCATCCTCGGCTGCATGGAGCAGATGTTGTAAATCCAATGCAGCTCACGAGGACAGGTGCCCTCCAGCCGGTTCCTGTCTGCTGCTTTGGTAATGGTTTGTTTCCTTTCTGGGAACACTGGAGGAATTGAACAACACTCAATCTAACCTCTATCATCTACTTATTATAAGGTTGTACAATAAAGCATGAGATGACTAATCACCTCAAGAGTATGCTCTGTGGGATAAAATGCATTGCGTCTGAGATATACATTGAGTTTGCTCAAGAGTCCCTATTTTGTCAGATAAATTCCAGTTAATCCAGTGGGGTTCTCAGAGGATAGTAACTGTGTTCTGCCGCCTGAGTATTACAAGGACACACACACACACACTGAAAAACCTTTTAAAGTAAATGCATCAAATTTTGGATGTTTTTTGAAACTTCAGCTTCAAGGATTCTATATCTGAGATATTTTCAAGATGTTTAGCTCTTATGTCAGTCTTTGTCTAATCTTATTTAGAAATGTGACGCTATGGGTGGAACATTCAAAGCATCTGTTCACTTACTTGTGTGCTGGGTCACAGTGGGCTGGAGCAAGCGTATTTGCATTTATAGCCACGGGAAATGTAGTTTCCAGTTCACTTGTCCTGGGTGTTTTGGGGTTGTGGAAGGAAATAGAAAAAGCTCACACCAAAATGAGAACAAGAAACACTTTGTCCACTATTTGTCCTCCTGAGCTGGTGGTGTTGAGAACTATAATGTCAGTGTGAATGTGTATTTTTGAAGGATGAATGTGCGATCATTACCAGCACCTTTCAGGGGAGCCTCAATAGATAGATGGGGTTTCTCCTGCATGCAGATGTTTTTAGCATCTCACCAAGTGTCAAAGGTAAATGTATACTACTGTATTTTTCATCCAGTGGTGTTTCATGCACACAAGAACAGACGTCTTTATTTGTCAGATATATGAAAATTATTGGAAAACTGATCCATGTCTGTTTTAATAAATTAAGACTTACTGCCCGTATCGTATGAGTGCACCTCCTCCTGGAAATTCAGGTAAATGTTAATAGCTAACACATATACATATTTATATCGCTAGGTAATTTAGTATTTTTTTGTGTGACCTTTAATATTGTCTTTGTTAGTATTGCATAGATGTTCATCTCCTGGAAAGCTCCAAGGTAGGATCAGTACTTTTACAACTGTAACTTGAGTCATATGGATCAGACTGAGGACAGGACCGGCTCCGCAGATTGCTGGTAGGTTCTGATTTTAATCGCTTTAGTGCCATTTTCTCTATTTCATGTTTCTCGGTCAAGACAATAATTCAATTCATACTGTGCAAACGAGAATTTCCAGTCATTTCTTTTTATTGTGGTTACAATAAGGGCACAAACTGATTTTGCTGATTTGATTAACTGAAGAGATCCTCCTAAGGCATAAAAGATGCTGAATTAATTTCAGTGAAAAACTGTTTGGTGTCGTAACTCGGCTGCTGTATGGTCTAGTCTGGGAACGCTGATAAGAAACAATTCCATTTGCTGGCTGAACTGTAGTGTAATTCACTTGCCTGCGCCTGTAAACAAACAACGAAACGGTAATTAAATACTATAAAGTCTGATGCAGCACTTATTTTAATTGAATAATAGCAGTCATATAAGCCTACAACACATATGCGCGGCTACAGATATCAAATAGTCCCGTTGCTGAGCTTGTTCATCCTGCCTGTCACAAAACCTGTTTTTTAGGCAACAATGATACAAGGAAGCTGCATCCATCATGTGCAAGCAATGTCGTCTGAGCTCCTTTTCTGGATTAGAGTTTGGTTTCTAAACTTTTTGCCACATATTTTAAATCTTCTGGGCCAATATAATAGGCCAGCAGTTGTGAAAAGAAGTTAATTTAGAGAAAGGGGAACATACATATCAAACCTAAGACACTTTCTCTTGGCCTTTTCATAGTATGCGGATTTAAGCAGTAATTACTATTACTGCTGGATACAGTCTTTTCAAAAAACATGACCAGTGTATGACAGAGTAGCTTTTACCACAGTAAAATTGGAAAGGGGATAAGGGAATGAATTTCAGCAGCTGTCATTTCTGTTGAGAGGAAAAACACTGGATACATTACTACTGCCTACACTCTGTCGTTATTAATGCCAGGAAGTCAAAGAAGAAACAGAAAACTCACTATATTATTCAGAAATAAATTCCAAAGCAGACTCAAGGTTATTTAATCAAAATAAGAGAGATCAATGTTATTAAGAAAGCCACATAAGCTAATCTTATAATTTGTAAGAGGATTACACCACTCTGAATCTCATAAAAAATGTATTTTTGATGACTCAGAGGTATTTAAGGCTAGCTTACAGACATTTAAATAAAACAAAACAACTACCGAAGACCAAAAAGTATGTCTTGGGTCTTTGTCCTGAGTATTCACCTCCATATATCTTCGTGAAACTTCACTCACCCCAAATAGATCTAGCAGTGGCCCAGAAATGCAAGAGGAAAGCAAAAAATGGAGCTTAAGCCCTCCATTTGAAACGGTGTCATAATGGGGCCATGCCTACTTGTCTGGAACAGTCCTTTTTCTCTCGATAACCGCTGACAGACTCTGAGTTAATGAGCCTCTGTTTGGCCCTTAGAGGCCACTGTATGTCTATAACCTCAGAGCCATCTTCTGAATTTGCTAACGGGTCTAATGCACCTTTTAGTCAGATCAGGTCTACGTATCGTTTTCACTTTGTGCCTCTAAACTTTGTAATCCTCAGCAGTTTTCAGCGTTCATATTAAGCAGATTGAAGAAATCCATTTTGCAGCTGTATCACTGTTACTCAATTTAAAAAGTAATATTTCGCCTGAGTGTTTTTAGTGCTTCTTAGCCTCTCTTTTGAAAAGAGGTGTAATAGAGTTTATCTTCTCTAAGGATCAGACCTCATTGATTTACCAGTGACCACTGATTGTCAACTTTTAACAGTTGTGAAAGAAGGATCCTAAATCCTGCCCTTCAGTAGTTGCTGATTCACTGAAGCAAAATCATACCATGATTTACAAGCTGATTTAATTCTGCTAAATATGACAGTCGGCAATTAAAGCTTTAAAAGGAGAACAAAGTAAAGAAAATAAAGCCTTCAAACTACGGTTGAATTTATTGTGTCTTTATCTCAGGAGTGCAGCGGTTTCATAACCCTCCAGTTTCTTCAGCAATAACGTAATCCATTGACAGTTAACAGTATATCTGCTTTTACACAGCAAAAACTAACTTTTGATAGTTAATTTGTCGAACTTTATTTTCAAACTGTTAACAAACATGGTGTAAAACACCACTTATACTGCTGCCACGGCGTAACTCACACTGTCAATCATTCCCAGTCCTAGAGTTTGTGGTGCCACTTCTTTGAAACTGACCAATCACATTAGAGCCCTTCTTTCTTTGCTCCACCCTTCAAACTATCAAGAGTTTTCTTGCCAAGCAGATACTCTTACATGCATGATGGCTAGTTTGTGGGCTTGGCTCCGAGTTTGTGGGTTTTTTAAGTTACACATGAGGAATTTAACTGAACAAGTGGCAATAAATCCTTACACCCCTAAAATGGAATTATTTGCTTGTGATTACGTTTTAACACACACCAGTTTTTCCACAAATATAATTCCACATGGTTACAGCAACCAGACCACCGAGGCTTCCACCTTTGGCTGCCACCTGATCCACACTGGAGTGGGCCCCTACAGCCGTTGCAGGTGTTGGTTCGGCAGGAGTGTTGGCTCATGTGGCTCATTTGGGCTGTGCGCGACCGCACCCCGTGGGCTAAGATCTGACCACAGATGCTCACCTATGAGCCCCTCCTCCCAGGAGGAGGGGCTCATACCAAACCAATATCCCAGTTACTAAACCAACTGGGATATTGGTTTAGTAATCCCAATCTGAGTGAGGTAACATGGCCTGTTGTTTTTTGCCACAGAGCTCTTGTGAAGCACGTCAGTTCTTCACCCAGCGCCAGTTTTTCTTAAGAGATCCTACCAGGAACAAATTGCCTCCATCGACATAAATCCTGGTTTCAGAGCTGGAGAGAGCGAGGTCTATCCACAGACTCGGATAAACAACCAAAGATGGATGCGTGGATGGATGGATAGTCTTCTATAGCTGTTTTAAACAGTGTGTTATTTTACTAAATCCTCACCGGTTCTTCACAAATTTACTTCATACTAAAAGAAACTGCTTGCTCAACAATACATATCGGTAAAACAAAACAAAATGTAAGACTGATCTTCAAAAGCATTTATCCATGAGCTAGAATGTTCTTCCAACTTAAACCGCAGTGATTTTCCTGCCCAGACCTTTGTTAGTGGCTGCCGTTGCATGATCCTGGACTGATATAACAAAGTCAGTTATAAAGCAGCCGCTGCATCTCAGTTTGTAATTATGTATGGAGGGAAAGCCAGTCTTATTCTGGCACCTAGGAGCATAGCTCTCTGTTTTTGTACATTTTATTTGTACTTTAAAAACATTTTGCAACCAGATTTCTTTAAATATATAAAGAATTGTAAGTCTTGCGTAATGTGTGTGAAAACTGTTCCATGAGGTTTCCACGCAGAGCTCAGACTGACTCAGGTGGTAGATTAACAGTTTAAAAATGAAAATAAACTCTGTATATATAGTGTCCAGGCATCCATCTATCCTAACTGTTCAGACCTGATACTGATGCAGATGCACATCCTGATTTTCCCAACTTGATGCTGTTATGTGATCAACATTTGCATCAAACCCAGGGGCAACAGTTACCTCAACCAATCAGTTTGTAATCACAGAAAGCTGCGGTGCCAATGCTGACAGAAAAAAGAAAAACAAATAGTTAGCATTTGTGCTGTGTCGCTTGATTGTTAGTTACCTATACTGGGTATAGGCTAGGCTATAAAAATATTAACATCTATTTTACGTTTAGATTTTAGGTTTGTTTTTTAAACTTGAGTCAGTAAGACAGCAAAGCCATGAAGAGAGCACTGGTTAGTTTTGACTAGTAGCTCCCTGGCTGGTTCGCCTAAACAAGCTAATGCTGCCTTATTTTTTTAATAAGCAAACTGAACTGAAAACTTTACATCCAGATGAACAAAATCAACTTTTGGGGCAAATGTCTACAGTTTTAATATCATTATAATCCTAAAGCTTCTTATTTCTTCTTCTTATTAGTTATTTTTATTTAATTTAATAACGGTACAGTACTCTCTGTATATAGTAACCATTGTCCTTAAAGTAAATATGTAAGAAAAATTGTATGTTTCTGCTCTGTGTACTGTTTGTTTGTATATTTGTCTTTTTGGCTGCTGTCACAACCAAATTTCCCCTTGTGGGACAATTAAAGGATTATTCTATTCTTATCCTTACATTCTTACTTTTACCATTCACTGGGTAACATGACACTCTGCATTTAGTATATGTACTTACAATTTACAGCATTGGGATTCATTTGTAAGTAACACAAAGAGAAAAACACACACGTATGTATTTCTCCCTCTCTCGTTGTCTCTCTTCATACACATATAATGGAGCATATAAGTGACAGTTTAAGTGAAGATGAATTAGATCAACTGTAAGTGCAATAAAAGCCTCCCAATAAGTGTTAAATCTTACATAAGAAGAGTGACAAAGAACTGGCTGTGTGAACACTGGACTTTTCACTTGTCAGCTGAACCCACCACTGTGTGGGGTTTGTTTCATCAGGTTTTATCATTTAGAAAAAGTCCATTTCATATCACAACTGTAAAGAAGGAAAATCATGAATGACAAGTTTTCTTTTACCTTTGACTTGTATTCAAGTACGCTTTAATTATGGCTGTTTTCATAGCTCTGTTGAACCGAGGGCCGTGGGGACAGGGTTTGAGCCGATTCTAGCAATGGGTGAGGTGAAGGATACAACCATGACAGGCTGTCAGTCTGTCGCAGGGCTCACAAAAACAAGAGAGAGTTATTCATGCTCACATTCACCTCTACAGCTAATTTATAAACCAGTTCACCTGGATGAATATTCTTTTATTCTCTTTTGGAAAAATACATTTTGTCTGAGATTTATTTCATAGAATGCGGAAAAACGAACGTGGCACTACTGAATTTACCAAGAGGTATATAAAAGGCTTTCATCACATTATGGAGAGAACTCTTAAAGATTTTTACAGCATCGTTAAAAGCTTTTTACATTTCAGGATATTTACTCATTCACTAAATTTACTACACCTACAAAATTCAGATTAATTTATGTATTTGCAAATCCCAACATAATTAATTCCAATGCTCGTTCTCCTTTCTCCTGTGCACTGGTTTCCAGCATCATAAAAGGATAAATATGTAATACTAGCAATCCTTTGTGATCACCATGCAAGTAGCTTAATGTTGTTTGTCTGTTGTTTAGTTGCTGGCTGGAAACCCAAATGCAATATCATTGTGTTACGTGTAAAATGATGCTACTACAGGCATATTTGGCATCTCATGTTCTTACATTTTTAGCTTTTTATAAGTTTACATAACACATGAAGAGTTAAAGCTGGGTTAGAGTGTTGTTTATGTGTAATTTAAATGCACTGTTAGACTATTTAATGATGCCTTGCTGAAATGCTCTGCAGAACTGCAGGAAGAGTCTGTAGAGCTGTCTGAGTTATCTGTGTGTTCATCACAAACAAAGTAAGAAAAACTTTTCATATACAAAAGTGATTTGTTTCTGACCTGGTGTTAATATAAAAATTCTGCTTGCAGCAGCTTGAAACACCTAATAAGATCTCAGTACACTAGGGAACAACATAACCAAATGAGACATGACTGATTTGTGAAAACAGGAAAATGAGACCGCTAATGTTAGACAGGCATTGTATACTGTGTCTCCAAATTACCTGTTGTTGGTCATTTTCCTCTAATGTCTTCAATCACATAAATCTTAAAGTGTAAACACATTCGGTAATGAGGTACCAGTGATATAACTCGGGGCACCCGGCTATAATAATGGATTAGGGCTTTAAACTCAGACTCATTTATTTTTCACCCACATCCATCACTCCTAATCAATGGCATGTCTTTCGCAATAACCCTCCCCCAGCTTGTCTCAGACTTTTAGACAGTCCAACGGTGAGTGGCTCTTTTACTCTCAAACTTTATGTACTGTTTAAAGTTATCATAGTTAAATATTATAGGAAGATGATGAGAAATTAAATAATGTCCCCGTTAAAGGTCGGAGCCATCAGACTGACTGACATCAGATGAATGGCAATGTGCCAGCTTAACAGCAGATTCTGAAACCTCAATAATTAAATACAAAGGCATTTAAAGGGCTCCTAGAATAGCAGGAGAAGAGAAGCAGCCCACAGGAAAAGTGTAACAGCCTTTCTGTCTCTGAAGCGTTTAGCTTCCTGCTCTGCCAGCAAGTGACCGCTGCTCAAATGTACTGTATTGATAGATGAAAACTCGCATCTTTTATAATTTTATATTCTGTAGACTGATGTTCACTAGATGCAACACTAACTCTTGATGTCTAATAATATAGAGCTCAGCAAAGGTGTATTTAGGACAGATGCATTAAGTTATTAATGCAACTTTCACTTGTGCCGAATTCCATAATTTTATTCTCCTTTATGTCCTCACCTGCTGCTCTATATTAAAAAGTGCTTTGTGTACAAAATGGTACTTTACGTCCTTTTTCTACTGGATAACCAAATGATTATCGCTTCGGTAAGTGCTTAATATTAACATTTAAAATTAAACGGTAACAGTGAAATTATAACTAGGGCTGGGTATCGTCACTGACTTCTAGAATCGATTCAATTCCGATTCACAAGGTCCCGAATCGATTCGATCCACGATTCGATTTAATTCGATTCGATTTAAATCTGGGAAATTTTGACAGTCAGAAATATTATAATTCAGATCAGTACATTTACATATTTTTGTATCAATAAAAAGGAAGCTGACACTCGCAAGACTCTATCACAGGTGTGAGCGTCACAGCAGAGGCCTTTGTGTCAAAGTAGCTGAGGATAAAACAGAAAAACATGAAGGAGATTTTCCTGGCCTGGATTTTATAAAAATATTCTGCAGTACATCAAAAACGAAAGAAAACCATTAATCAACATATGAACATCACCTCTGAAGTTACAGAGGTTTTATTAGAGACACTGTTAAGCGTTTTGCATTTTGAATAATTTTAAAAAGTTTAAATTTGTTCAGTATTGAACGGCAGAAATGAGGTTTTCTTTTCGGAAGAATGTAAAAGGGAAAAAAACAGCGGCCGACAGCCTGTAAGCAACAGTAGACTTGTGCGTAACAAGCAAGCGAATAATGAAGAAAGGGAAACTGTTCTTGAAGTACAGAGAGAGAGAGCTGTGCATGGCAGTGGAAGCAAAACAGCAAAAGTCAGAGTGAATTCATGACGATGTTTATGTGAAGCGTTTGGATCTTCTTCTGCTGCTGGTTCGGTCAATATTGTTTGGAGAGAGATCAAACTAACAGCTTTAGAATCGGCTCATAAAGGACGTGAACACAAAGCGCCGACCCGCCGAAACATCAGAATCAGCGAGCTGTCGGCTTTCAGCCCCGACCGTGAGAAAGGCGACATCTCACTGATTCTGATCCGCGGGTCGCACTGTGTGTTTAAGTCTATGTGCAGAATCCGTGTTCCTGCTCTCATTTACTGTCTTAGCTGTTTGGTGGTTCTTGAAATTTTGTGAGATTTCACCAGAGATTCTGGCATTTCGGGCAAAATAAATTTCTATTAAAAAAATCGATTCAGGATTTTAATGAATCGATTTTACGTTATCCAAGCCAGAATCGATTTTAATCGATGAATCGATTATAAAAACCCACCCCTAATTATAACTGTCTTGTGGCTTTGGTTAAACAGTCAGGCAGTGAAGAAAATGAAATAAAAGAGGACATAATTTTAAAGCTAACAGCTGCCACTAAGTTTCCTAAATGGTCTTTAAAACTGCAGGCAGTACAGTCAGCACTGTTGCCTCACTGCAAGAGTGTCCTGGACTTGAATCTGCCAGCTGGGAGGGAGAAGCTTGCGTGGGTTCTCCCAGGGTACTCTGGCTTCCTCCCATAGCCCAAAGACATGCACACTAGGTTAATTGGGAATAGTAAACTGACTGAGTGTGAATGGCTCTCTTGTGTGACAAACTGGTACCTGCGACCTGGCTTTCACCCTATAACAGCTGGGATCCAGCCCCACTGTGACACTGACATGAAAGAAAAGTGGAAGAATATGTATGGATGGATGGACGGACGATCAAAACTCACAGGGAAAAACTGAATATTATTTTTATGGCATAGACACAATACACAAAACATAACATGAAGTACAATACCGCCAACTAAAACTAAACCAGTATAGATGTATGGTCAGCTTGAAATTCGTAGTGCAGTTTACAGTGTTGCTGTATTACATTATGCTGGCAAGTCATTTTTTCGTATTAGTTTATTTTTATGTAAACTAACTACTATTTTTACGTGTCATTGATGTTAGGAAAAGCGCTTTATAAATCCAATCCATTATTATTATTTTTATTTTTATTGTTATGAGCTGGAAATGTGGAAAAGTCTGTATACTCGTTTTTGTTGATTCCCTTTAAATAGAGTTTAGAATGGATACTTGGCTTTATAATGTGTGTGTGTTTAGCTTACTACCATCTGAATAGTTGATCTTCCCTTGCCTGCCCATTTTATTTCACTTCATTTGAATCACTGAACAAATCAGAGGTGTGGGTGGTGATGAGCTCTGGAACCAGGCTACATTTTCCCTACAATCAGTACTAAATTACACAGTGAAACAGACTCTGTGTTCCAAGAAATACAGAAAGTGAAAATGTTCCTCTCTTGGATGTTATTTGGATACCAAGGGGCCACTAAGAGAAGTGCTATGAAAATTTCAGGCTCTCTGACATAAACTATTCTTGTCTCAATCAAAGACGTCCATATAAATGTCTGTGGAAGCTAAGCTGTTAATGAGCTAATTCTTTATAGAGTGATAAAACAATTGCTAAACATAACATAAAATTTGTTGAATTTCTAGCTGCAGTGAAACAACATCCCTTTAAATTGCATAAGGTGTTATATAATCTGTGTTTTAGCCAGAATGGGAATGGAGACAGGGTTTTTAGCCCTTACGTGACATTGATGTTAGGGTTCACATGCATCTTGTGTCCTACATGGGATTTCTTTGTTAAAGTGGCATTAAGAAGAAGCATGGGCTTTCATCACGTAGGATAGAAGAAAGCTTGTGATGGGCTGTCTCTTCGCCATGGGGACTACCTGCTTCAAATGAGATTCATGACAAATCCCCCTACGAGAGGCCGGCCAGTATGCTAGGTAATAGCATGCGTGGCAGTACTTATCTATCTCCATTAAAGACACAGGTCATATCCCACAATGTCAAAACCATTAAATCAGAGAATATAGCATGATGGTAGGCTTAAACCGGGTGCTGAAGCAGCTGTGATTGAAGAAGGTGCTTTTAAATGATAGATTCTGTGCACTTTCTTCTTAAGATGAACTAAAACGCTGTAACAGGCTTTAATCAGGAAAAATGTTAGAGAAATACATTTGCATTCTTGTCACCTGATATTGAGTTTTCACTGCAACTATTACTAGTTTGAGTGCCACTAGAGATCACTTCTGATGCTTTCACTCAGTTAGACCTACTAATATTAAATGCAATCACCTTGTCCTGCAATTGGGAGTTGCACCTTGATATGAAATCACTGTGATGTAACTGTGGCATACAATTTTCCATTTCAAGTTTATACTAAAAGAAAAGCTTATCTAACCTTTAAAAAGACTTGCACAGCACAATTGTGCTTAATTCTATATAATTTTGAGCTTCGGTGTGGACCCGTCAGTGAACACCAGCACACATTTATCACGCACGATAAAATCAAAGCTCGGACAGTCAACTACTAGCCTCAGATTCATTTTAGCTTTCCATAACAGCGCAGGCAAGACTGATTCACTCTGAACTCCATAAGTCCTCCGAATGCATAAACTGACCCTCTCCGAGATTAATGTCTTCCTCAGTACCTGCAGGTCTGGACCGAACATCATCACTGTTTGTGTCTCGTCACAGACCAACCAACCAGATTTCGCCAGGTGCAGCTAATTAATGAAAAAGCACCAATGGAACCATTTGTAAGTCATTTCCAGAGCTCTTTTAACCAAGCCAACAAGCATAAAGCTGCAACTAATTTGTTATTATTATTATCGTTGAAAAATATGTCACTTATTTGTACTAAAAATCAAACAGCTTGTCAGATTTGTTTTGCCAAGTGTTTGAAAGGAAAAGGGGGAAAAAACAAAGGAGAAAAACGCTTAGATTGTGATAACCTGAAAGCATGCATGTTCCCGGGAAAATAGACTTAAGAGTTTAAAGCTGTCAACTAACTCTATCCAATTAATTGACTCATTAGTTCAGCCCCTAAGGAAACACGTCTGGTTCTTATCAAGGGAACAATAAAAGTGAAATGACACACACACACACACACACACACACACACAGGGCGCACTCCAGTACATATGCCTCAAAGTGCCCTACTACATCCTAATATGGTGTAAATCTGTGTGGTTCTTTGCTGGAACGAAAATCTTTCACCGTTCTAACTTGATTTCACAGCAAAGTGAGGCAACAAACCCAGAGGAATAATCTGACAGCGCCAACCTCTAATGGCCCAATTCCCAGCTGAGAACTACGTCTCCTGGTGTTCGGTTTAAGAGCACTTTCTTGCAAAATTGTGGTCATTTTGAGATCACTCTGTGTTGACTTGCAGGTATCTGGAATAGTTAGGAGAGCTTGTTAATGTGTGATTTTATTTTTCTGCCCACAAGGCTGACTAAATGAGTTGAGTCATCCAACCAGGCTGTATTTTCTGACCTTTTACAGTTGGATCTTGGCTGATTAATTTAAGCAGATGGCTAAGCAGACTTAGACAGACTTTCTTTTGAATAAAGACGTGCTTTTTTATGAAAAATATTCAAATCTTAACATGAATATGCAGGTTTGTGAAGTGAAATATAAATTGGGAGTTGCTACAAGGCATATGGTCATATCTGTCTTTTTCCAGTTATCCATTACCAGCCAGATCATGCCAAAATAAAGTGCTTTCATCACAGGTCAATATGGAGAGAAAAGCTGAGCAAACTGTTTTCCCATTCAGCATTTCTTACTGGCATCTTCTTTCATTTCTCTAATGAAGACCACCAATGTGGATATTAATAATGAATAAAGGAGTTGGATACAGTGCTTTTTACTGTCTTTGTTAAGCAGGAAACCTGGTGCCAATTAAAATGGGCATGATGCTGCCTTGTGTTGCAGCCATCAGTGGGTATAATCATAATAGTTAACACTGTGGCAGCAGGACTGAGATTGACACATTTGTGTATAATGACAAAGAGACACTGAGACCCAACAACAAGCTGCTCTTCTCTTTGAAGACAGTGGACGGTTACCACAAAAAAAAAAAAAAAATCAATATTCCAGCTCCATTCAATTACACAGAGAGCAGGTACCTCAGTGACACTCACAGCAATGACTGATGTACTGCTGCTGATGGTCACTTTTAGAGGCTTTACTTGAAAAGAAAAAGAAGAAATTCTGCTATTTAAAGTTTGAAAATGTATATTTAAGGATATTTTGACTGATAGAGCCATTTAACGTTTTTCAGTATATGAACACATGTCACGTGGATATGTATCATGGTGTATTTCGTATAAATGCAAAGGTTAAGGCAAAGATACTATACACATCGATACCTGTAGTGGGAAAATGCACCTACACCAAAAGCATCCACGCACGGACGCTCACAAATAAGCACGTGCACGTAGGCATATCCGTTTTGCATAGCCGACCACACAGACTGAGGTAGAGCGCTAATTTATCATTCTCGTTCTTGAGTTATTGTTGATTAATTAAATGCCATTTTACGGGAAGATTTGAAATACAGTTGTGATCATACAGCCGTGCTAAAGGCTCAAGGAGGGGGCGACCGATGAACTCCTTCCAACTTCATTTCATCAGCTTTTTGCAATCAAAACCCGAACCGTGATTGTTTTACTTTGTTTCCCGGGCGAGGACAGGTGACATTGGTTAATTGGTGCTCTAATAGAAAAGACAAGTTTTTACTCACCCAAAGTTATAAGATGAAAGAGATAAACTCCCCACAGATCCATCTCCGTTTCAAATTTGAATTTCTGGTTATGCGTCGGAGCTACACCTACAGCAGGATAATTACACGGTAAGAATGAAGTGCCCCTTTATGCATTTGGAGATCATTATTTGCGCAAAGAGAATAACCTCTTGAAAAATCCTCAAATCGTCTTTTTCTAGTTGCCCCTGTCTTTTTTGTCTTACAATCCCATCAGTTACTTCCAAGTCGCTGTTAGAGTCGCGCTTTTGCGCAAAGGCAGAGCCATGCGTAATATTGTGAGGGGAAGTTGTCCTGTGCGTTGTACGGTCCGGTATTGTCAGAGAGCCTTCTGTTGCACGTCGAGGTGGTCACACAGGTCCTTGAGTCCGCTGCTGGAGAGATGCAGAGTGCTGGGGAGAACCACTGCCAACGACGGGGAGGAGGGGGGACTGTTTGTGTAGGAAGGGACATTTTAAACCGCATGCTTACGTGGTCAGTGCTTAGCGGTGAAAATGAGACGTTAATTCACAGAAACACTATAATGTTATGACTCAGAGGACCTACGGTGTGGCGAAAGTAGTTAACTGTGTCTTCACTTACTCTGTGATACTATTGAGCATCTCGTGTTTTCCTTACAGTTTCTGATTTTCTAACCCAAAAAATGCAGAATATTTCAAGCAGTTGACTCTATACTTTTAACGCTACCTGAATTCCATGAAACATTAAGAGATAAAGAGCTCCCTTTTTTATAATTCCTACTGTTCACTTCCCTGTCCTGTCTCATCACCTCAAGGTCTAACACCTGCCATTCAAATTGCTTATATAATAAAAAGTATGAGATTTTGCAGCCAGTTAATAAAGAAAGTGTTTGAGCTCCCCAAATGTTATTAAAGAAGCCGAACAAAAGGTTAATAACAATACCGACTCTCAAAAAAGGCACATTCGGGGCATTCTCAACCAGAAGTCTGTTTGATTAGGCGTCTTTGTACGAGCTCTAACAGTTGACATATGCTAACCTAACATCATTATTAGAAGATACTGATGAGATAGCTAATATAGACACACACATAAGATAAATACGAGAGACACCATCTGATGGCTGAAGACAGAAAAATCATTTTTCTAATCACAGGACAACACCTGGATACCAGTGTGAAAGTCACATGTTTCAAACAATATTAATACACTGCAGTCTTATCAAACTATAAAGTTTTCTCTTTTGTTTCACGGAAAACCTTTAATGCTTGCCCCCTACAGAGAGGTGGATGCAGTTCCCGATCAGTACTGACAGCCTGACCCACAATGCTCAATTTTCAGAGCTGTTCACTGTTTTGAAACAGACAGTTATTGATTCTTTAGTGTTAAGAATTCAACTTTCGCACCATCTGTTCGTTTTATGGTTCAGAGGGAAGAGAACATCAGTGGACCAGGATGTGCATTTAGAGTTTGTTGACTGACCACTTTAGTGCATCTCCAAAACGGCAGCAACAAATAGAGTTTCCAGATGATCCATGCAAACAAAGCTGGTGAGGAGCAGATAACAAAAGAGTCACAGTATTGGATCAGCCTCAGTGTGTATGCTTTACTGTATACTTGTGCACGTGTTTGTGTCTATAAAGCAACCAAGGGTCCAAAAGGATGATCCAGCTGTGTATGGAAGACAGAATGAAGACCTCGGAAGGGCCATTTCCGCCTGTTAGTATTATCTTTACTGCCTGTGGCTGCTGTGCTGTAGTGCTTCAATGGACTTACATGAGCCAGCAACATTCATTTAAACATTTTCAGAGCCTTAGTTGTTTCAACTTATTATTTTTTGCTGAAGTCTCACATTGGAAAAAGTGTAAAATGTCTTTATGGCTCAACGATTGTAATTTTAGTTCCCTAACAAGTTTGCAGTGAGAATCTCTGGAACGATACATTAACATTTCCATTGGGAGTCCTTAAACATGGGAAGATGGGCTCTGAAACTAATTTCTGAATCTTTAAAGAGCAGCTCAGTGCCATGGGGATTTCTTTGCAATGTACATCTGCATTTGTAATTCAAATTAACATTAAATTTGGAAGAATGAAAAAGCCAAGTAAATGGAAGAATTAGAGAGAAAATGTCTGTTTTCTCATAACCCATTATTCTCCGGCTCCTTCCAAGTCTATCGTGGATTCAGAAAGGTCTATTTTATGCTCAAATTAGGGAATGTTGACCAAATGTCATCCTAATCCCCTCCGCTAGGAGTTCTCTTGTAGATGGACCTGCCTGGTAAACATGATTATGTTGCCCTTTAGAGACTAAGTTACTGCCAGTAGATCCAGAATTTCTTACTTCTATAACGATCTTTCAGTTTGGAGAGGAGGTGCCATTTAAAGGTGGGAGATGGACAGCTCTCAGTTTTTGCTTCAGGCGAAGGTTCATTGATTTCCTATCCTTGTGACACAGAGCAGTGAGGACAACATTAATGAGGGATTAGTTATTGTACCCATAATCACTAATGTCAAAATCACCAAACTGGGTGATGAAAAGAAGCTTTGTAAATATTTCTTGAAACCATTTAGCAGCCATATTCACTGCAGGCTGATTTCTGCTTGAAAAATCAAAGCATTTTATCCTCATTGTCTTTTACTTTAGTCTAGAGTGTCCTATTTGATGGATACTTTTATTTGTTTAGTTAATTGTTTTTCTGTGCCATACTTTGTAGTTTAGTTTTATTGCTGATGACAGTACAACAGTGAGGCAGCATGTACAACAAAGGAAGAATACACCATACTGTCCCGAGGAGCATCTATCGTAATGCGAAACCAGGAGTTCAAAAGTAAAAGAAAGGCCTACAGCTGATACAAAAAAAAAACAAAAAACTTGACAGTGTGAAAGAATTTCACTACTCAAAGAATTTAGAGAGCTACATTAAAACGCTTTAGTTTAGCTCAGAGAGATGTCGTATTCATCCATTTTCTTCCACTTATTCATTACAGGGTCATGGGATGCAGCTGGAGCCCATCCCAGGTGCAATGGAGCAAGAAGTACATCCTGGACAGATCACCAGTCTGTCGCAGGGCTATCTAGTAGCCTAAAACTAAAATTTGGATAGAAGAGCAAGAGCTTGGTGCATGGATTTGTCTAGTGGTATATTGATGCAGACAACAGGTGAGGAAGACTCCTGACATAATGATTTTTGGGTAGGCACTAAAGGGATGGAATTGTGGATGCAGCCAGCAGCCGTAGACTTCCTCTGGAGATGTCTGACTTCTCTGTTGGAGCGGGGTGGAGAGCTTGATCATTCCAGGGGGAATTAGGGGTGCAAGTTAAACTGCTTCAGGCATCTGATCAGGATGTCTCCTGGGCACTTCAGGCACGTGAACGTCTGGGTGTCTGTCCTGGATGAGTTGGAGGAGGTTGCCGGGGATTAGGATGGATCAGTTTTTCAAGCAGACAATTATGCCCAATCATATGTGAGGGTATGTACTCTGTAACATATACAGCTGGTTGGATATTGTTATCTTCATTAATGTTAGATCCCCAAACACTATATTCCAATAAGGAAAGAGCATTTGAAATGACTTAAACATGATTTATTGAGATAAAGAATTAATCATTGTGGTGTTTAGACTCCAGTGACAACTTATGGCAGAACAGAATCCCAGCAGTGACTGGATTAAGAACGGGACCCACCAGAGTGTAGATGCTGGTGGAGGTGAAGATGGAGATCTGAGTGACATGAATGTGGTAAAGGGGGTGAGTTGGGGGGTGGATAGCATCACACAAGAGTCTGACAGAGCACGCATCGTGGAGGATGACTGGCCCAGAAAAAAGGCTGACAAGAAGATGATGGGAATAGAGTAAAGATGTGAAAGCGTTTTTTGAAACAATAAGAGCAGCAGCCAAACAGGAAGCAGGCAGATCAGTGATCACACAGCTACCTTCTTGAACTTACACACAGGCTTCATTAGCTTAGCATACCATTTACAGTAGTTCACACATGTGCGCTCTAAGTAGTCACCACAACAGCAACCTTTACCCCCCCCCCCAGGCCATACTAAGGATAAAGTAGCCAAGTGAATAGCCACAAGACAACGACTGAATTGAAACATTATATGCACAATGCAATAATGTTTAAATAGTGACTTTGCTATTAATTACTGCCAGTTTGTTCTCAGTTATGTTGTACTAATCACTTCTCTTGTATACCTATTACCATAATATGAGATCAGACCTTTCTGTCCTTGAGAAGAAGCTTTAACTGCATTTTGTTCTCTGCTGTTGTAAACAAATGACACTCACTTGAACCTGTACCAGGGTGGATGATCCACCACAGCAAACAATGCTTTCAATTTAATTTTGTTACTTTGTTGCCCAAGTTGAAGATTTTTGTTCTCCTCTGCTGCCGATCATCTGACTTTTCCCAGCAGGAAAATGTGCTCAGCAAGAACTTGCGCATTACTTTACCTTTTCTCTCGTACTCATTTCTAACATATTTGGGTTATTTACAGTTGTGATCAGAGGTTTACATCTTCCACGCAGCACCTTCACTGTCTGCAATGATAAGGATTAAGCCACAATCAATACATTAATTGGTGCCTGCTGATACAATGAAATAACAATAAACAAATAAACAGCAACACCCATTAAAATTGTCATCAGCTATTCGCTGTCAAGTTAAACCAGTTTTAAAACAAATTACAACAGCCAGCAGTGTATAAGGACCTCGGCCCAACAGCCAGAAATCCACCCTGGCAAAGCAGCAGCTTGGCAAGCTGTAAATGAAAACAGGACATCAATTACATTGAAGAATTTACCTCAGAAGGAATATCTCTGCCACTTTGTCCGTTTTTCAGTTACCTGTGTCCAGGTAACTAAAGTAAGTATCGGTAATCAACATCCAAGAGGTGGGAGCCCACTACAAGTTTCCACAGGGGTGCAAATAACTTTAAACCTCTACCAAAACTCAAGCAGAATGGTTTCTGTGACCTACTGCTCCAACAGAAGGCTATGCAATCCACACCAAGCTATCATAGAAAAGTTAAAAAGGCCAAATAGCACAGCGTAGACCAGGTATTCACACAGCTCCAGGTTCACACAACAGATGGACTAACTACCTGCACCTGTGCTTATAAAAGGGAACAACCTAGCCCCGCCTACCAGGGGCGGTTCCCAGACTCAGGTCTCACCTGTCACATAAACATACGTTCAAACTTCAGCACCCAAGTCTTCTTGGATTAATTAAAGATGCATACTGTGCAATCATTCCACCCTGGAAAAAGAACAGTTAGCATGGTATTCATGTTCATGACGAGCGTAAATAAACTGCATACAACAACATACAAACACAATAAATAACAACACATCACTTGTTTTAAGGTGGACGGTGGGTTAGAACTGGAAGCAAAAGCTCATGTTTAGTGTTCAATAATGGGGGTGGCTTCTCTCTGCACCTTCAAACATTCACAGCGTTGACTTAAAAGGATCCCATACATACAGCTCCCAGGATAGTGACATCATGTCTGTACTTGATTGCAAACAGAACAGTAGCTGTTCTCTGTGAACGCTTGAGACATTTGCTTTCTCACTCTTCTCCCTTTTTTTGCACCTTAATGAACTAAGGACAGATTTGAAACAGCTTAGACCGTCTCCTTTTAAGTAACAGAATTGTGTTTCTCTGTTAAAGAAGTGTAATGTGATTTATTAAAGCTTAAAGCTTAAATTTTGCACCATACAATTTTATTGTACTGTTAAACATGCAAGGAAATTTAGGAGTATGTAGTCACAACAACCTGGCAAGCGTGTCACCGATACCATGCCAAATAGAGTGATGCTCAATTGGTGCCAGACTCCATGGCGAACATTTGCACAGACGGTGACTTTGTTACCTCTCACTAGAACAGATGGTGTGTCTCGTGCATGGTGTGTGGAAGGTTACTCCTCTCTAGATGCCTACTTGTGTCTTAAACTTCATTTGGACCACACAGGTGCAGACACAAACACACACACTTGCACAGAGACAGAAGAGAGAGGGCACTATTGAATTAATTAATCAGTAAGTGATACAAAGGTAATAGTTCTCTAATGCCTCAGTGAAGACTGAAGGTATTTTTCCCCAACAACTTTATTTAGAATATACAGCATGCTTACTGAGTCTTTTCTCATACTTTAAACCCTCTTTTTCACCTCGGAGTTCAGCCATTATCACTCATGTAATCAAAGATTAGTAGAGCGAAAAGATCAAGTTACACTGGCAGTGACAGATTCATGAGTTCTTGCTTTCTCAGTACAGGCTATCTATCTGTGGGGTAGGTCTAAAGGGGTGATAAGGTTATCCGAGAACATCTTTCACTGATTTCCTGACACTCCCGGTGGCCAAAAATAATCAGATGGCACCTGGATCAACAGCTCTGTGTTTTAAGTTCCACAACTCCTCTCTCATGTGTGAGTATTCACACCAAAATAAGTGGGCCAGTCCAAGTTTTCTGCTTGTATATAGATGTCTCTCTTTGGTCTTTATCACAGATATCTCTATGAGATGTTTGTAGGAAGAGATGCTGCTGTTGAAAAAAGAGGTTAGTCATGATGTTTTATTTCACTGCTGGGATGCTGAATTGTAAAATACTTCCTACATTCCTTCCAGCTTCGTAGGTTTCAGGTGATTATAGTCTTCTACAGCTAATCACTGTGTACTAATAACAGTAAGATTTTGACTAACTTGTGTATTTGTGATGCTTTAGAATCAACAGATTCATTTGACATATCATTATTAATCCAGGATGATATGCTACAGTTTAGTAGTACATGGACCCTCTATTTTAACTGACTTCCTTTATGCTACCACATCTGGATGACGTGTTGTTCCACTGTTTTTCAGCTGCTGCTTGTGCTGTGCTAAAGGGTTTTCAGTCATGATGCAACAATGGCACTACTGCACTATGAAGCCCATTATTTCCAGTGGCTTCCACTACAAAACTTTGCCGCTTCACCGAGCAAAGCGCACATACACTGCGGTCAAAGTTCATTTATTTTGAACTATAATCTACCCATGCTGTGATAAACACCCGCGGACCGACAGAAACCAAGCATCCAGTCAGGCAAGGACAACAAAATCTGAGTGTGTCATTCTGAATTCCCTGAATTGACCCCAGTCTGTATTTGTATCTATCCTGAAAACTTGGTATACCGGTGTGTGTGTTTTAGTCTGGTAGGTGGTTTAAGGTAGACTACCAACAGCTTGTGTAACTGTGTAAGCAGTTAAGCGTTAACTGCTCCACCCAATCTCTCTATAGAGTATATAGTAGTTTCCCAAATTTAGTTAATAAGTTAATGAGGTACAAAAGTTTTCATACAGAAATTTTTTTATTTCAGTGAAATAGTCCCACAAGAAACTTTTAGATCTCCACCTTGTTGGAGTTGGTTAATATAATGATGACACTCTTCAAAAAAGAGGTGTTATTGTGGGATAATATCTATAATACCTATGCTCAGCCTGCACTTAATGCCTATCACAGTTAAACGATGTGTGCATCTTAAATTATAAACTAAAGTATCACCTATATCTTCCTGCTGATCATTCAAATCACAAGTTAGCACTTCTTTAAATGCTATTTTTAAAAGTCTGAGAACAGAATAGAAGAAAAAGTTCTTCACAAATGAGAAGAAAATCTACCAAACATTATATGTGATGCAATGCAATTACACACAATAGATCTTTAGTTTAAACAAAGAAGGAACTTACATGTCAGTCTGAGACGAGAGTGATCAAGCTTGTGTTGGAGTTTGTGAGTGTGCGTTAGTAGACACTTGGAATTTGTTTAGATTGAAAACAGATCATTAGTTTGGAACATCTGCATAGAGCAGTTGCTTTTGAATGCGTATTTAACCCCCACCAACACCCCGCAAACACACAGGGGTACGCAGGTAAACACACGCAAGATTTAACCTTTTAGTGCCTAAACCCGAACATCGATTTTTAATGCCTAAACCTGACCAAGTGTTAACAGAAAAGATAAAGTTAAAAACAACAAGTGTGCAAAAGAAAAAACAAAAACTCCCCACAATGCTTGTTTCATTGTGCCATCTGTCAGCCCTCCTACCTCATAATGTGGGCTTTAATGGGTTTTTGTTCTTCCTCGCGTTTCAAAATCTGCACAGAAATGGTATCCCTGTGTGTCAGAACATACGGGTTTCATTAAAATATGATGAAAAGGGATTCCTTAGCAACTACCAGAACATAACAAATCAAGAGTGAGACTATAGTTTAACAATGGATGTGTTCATCTGATCGTTGAATACCTGAGAAACAACTGTATGCTCCTCACACCAGCCCAGAAAAGTATTTGAGCTCACTAGGTTGTAAGGAACTGACCTTATCATTATTATTATTGTTTATTTACAATGACTGCATCACATAAGTTGCATATACAGTACATGACTAATGCTACATTAAAGCATTGGGCATTTCACTTTGTGGTGGCATGGTGGTGTAACGGTTAGCACTTTGGCCTCATAGTGAGCGGTTTAACCACCAAGTCAGTTGGCGTTTGTATGCTCACCTCGTGCTTGCGTGGGTTTCTGCTGGATATGCTCAATTCCCCATTGAATAAGTTGTAAAGTAGATTAACGTGTGGATGGATGGATTTCAGTTTGTGAGAATACAAATAAACTGGAATGAATTCTTGCAGACTTATGCTGGCAGCTCATTGGTTAAAATTAAATGGTTTTTGTACTTGGTGGGGGACAGCCATCGAAACATACAGGATATGCATACAGTTACTAATCCTTTTAGGGGTTTTAGTAATTACATAAAAACATCAGTATAAAGTGGAGATCGTAATCAATATGCAGATTTAATACTTTAATGCTACTCTGACAGTAAAAGATGGAACTCTTTTCCACATGTCTGTGTTGTGACCTATGTTTTAACACTGACCTGACACCCATTCATTGACAGCCGTGTATATGGATCCCCTGGGAAAAACACAATTAGCCAAATTAGAAGGCAGCGTCTGGTGAGGGCAAAGGTCAAAATGGGAGCCAAAGCTGTTTTCCATAGTGGTTCTAAGCCAAACAGCTCAGCCAGCTCAATTACCTTTGCAGTTATCGCACAGTAACCTCACATATAAACATAGGTTGTTATTTTGTGTTTATTCGTCACTCGCTAAACACCTACATACATCAACACATACCAGAATGTTCACGTGCCCAAATTTCTCTTTTAAACTCACGGTTTATAATTGTCTTCATAGAACATTTTACATAATTTCCATAATGTATTCAGAAACCCTTTGAAGTCCTCACTGCTTTCATTCCCCCTCAAACAAGCTGAAGTAACAATTTACCTTGTGTCTTTACTTAACAGGCTGCAGAGTGAGTGGTTGAAGCCACGTATCTGTCTTCAAGCAGGAAAAAAATGAATTTACAATTTTTGATGAGCCCTGCATCTATGCAAGTAGTTATTCGTGAAATGATCTGTTTGGCTGTGCAGAGGGGGGTGCAACTTTAAAAATCCAGACAGCAGTTTGCAAGCTGTTTTTGTGGAGTTTTGCTGTTGTTATACTGCTGCTGCTTGATTTGTATTAACAAGGAATGCAGCAGCTGCTTGTGAGAGGATTTGTTGGGAAGCTGTGGCAACATATGCGATAATAATTTTTATTTTTTTTCACCATCTGTGGTGTATGTAAGGAGTATGACAGCTCCTACGTCAAGTAGTGATTCAATCTTTTGGCCCCAAGGTAACTCGATGTTATCCTTCAAGTCATGCAGTATTCAGCTCTGTATGACTTTCAGTACCTTGCATTCCTCATACTGGCCTGAGGTTTACATGAATATTGCATAGTACTATGCTCTATGGTGAATTCCATGTTGTGTGCCGTGTATCCCATTACTTAATGAATTATAGATAGGGGTTATGGAAGAGGGATACCTCACATTTAGTGTGATCTCCATTGCTGATTTTAGGGCAAACAAAGATATTTGCCAAAAACAACAGTCGCATATAAAGCGTCGTTTTAATTGTGTTTGGTTTTTTAAGTTGTTCTTTTTTTTAAACTTTTTTACTCCTTTTTTACTGCTTAAGTAAATCTTGTTCCATCTTTATTGTTTTTTGTTCAACCTTCAAATCTAGCACTATGTATGCAGTGTATACTGTTTACAATAATGGGCAAAGAAGAATCTATCTCAGGATTCTTTAGACAGAGTAGGGCTATGTTGGTTGGTAGGCAATATCAGGTAGGCAAAGGTTCTTTAAACGTCATGCTCAAATTTATCATTATTATTATTATCATTTTTTAATTTGGAATCTTATTGATGTAAAGTTGGTAAAACATTCGAAAGAGTATTCACAGTTCTGAAAAAAATCTTTGCACCAGAAACCAAGAAGAGAAAAGTCCGGAAAAGAAGTGAAGCAGCTTGTGATCTAAAACATATCACATTGTCTTTCAAACACGGTGGAGACAAAGTTATGACCATAATATGCAGCATTTTTATGAAAAGTAAGTAAGTTACTCTTAATTCAATTATCTTGGGTTATTATTTTCTCGACACTATAAGTGGTGAAGTTTTCAGAAGTACTTCGATGCAATCAGCACAGCAATGATATCGGTCTAATATACATCTTTATTATGAAGGTAAGTTTTCATTATAAAATTCTCTGGACGCTATAAGTGGTGAAGCTCGTTATTAAGCTCCAACGTAAAATTCAGTACATTTACCGCATACACAGCAAAACTTACATAAATCGTTTAGAAACTTTAAATAAATGACCTGTCAGTGACTGCTACGAGAGAAGTTATGTCATGATTTTAGCTTAACTCTCTTCACAGCAGTGCTCTCATAAGCTGTCATTGTAAAACTGCTCACATAATGTGCAGCAAGCATTATAAATAATAAGGCAATCTGCTGTAGGTGTCATCCCCTCCTGCTTTAATAAATAACTGTTGCAACTATGAGTCCCCAGATCTCATAGTGCTTGCACTTCATAGTTATACTGGAAATCACTGCAATATAACATGCTTTACACGTTTCATTTTTTGCAAAGATGAGAAATTAAGAACTGTTGAGCTCTTCTTTGTCTTCCAGTATCCCTTAAGACATTTATCTCTGGTGGTTCATCACATCAGCATGATATACTGCAAAGAATAAACAGCTGTTTATTCGGGCATTTTTGCAATTTATGCATACAGACAAAGATCAGAAAGTTATGAATGTTTCTTTACTGAAAGAGCAGAAAGATTAACTGATGTGCCTCGTCAAGCTGTGCAGCTGACATTTGCCGCTGTTGACGTCACCTTTGTCATCCGAGGCAGACATACCAATGAATGAACAGCTCAAACCTCAGAGTACTTTTGTATTACAAAGTTCACTCACCTTCAGTTCCTTATCTAGGCTATATAGGCTCACTAAAACTATTCTTTTTTTCCTTCTCTTCTGACCTTTTCATCAGAAATTGCACAGTGTGTAAACAAAGCAAAATTCTGGTGGCTTTCAAGTTTATTTCTGTACAAGAAGCAACAGACAGTTTGCAGTGTTGTGGGGTTTCGTCATCTACTTGGAGAACTCCAGTCTAATACAGCCTAACTGATACAGAATACTTGTTGAGCTGAAACTTGTTTTGAGTACGCCGTGGACTCTTCTGAGCAGAACATCCCTCACTACAGTAAAGACACTTGACAGGTCAGTTCATGTTTCCTAGTTGTGTAAGGTTGAGGTCCATGGGGACATCAGCTGTGATTATATAAATAAAATTGAATTAAACTGAACTGAACTCAATTGAATTAAAGGTACATTTAAAAATAGCAGCTATGCTTGAAGTACAAGAACGGCTAAAGTTAGATCAGGTATGATTTTTATTTTTATATTTTTTTAATAAGAAGAGTCACAGAAGTTTTTTACATTTGCGATTATTACATTTCACACATATTTGCTTATCTGTCAAATGGAAGAAAAAATAGCCTGAATGAAACAGATTGAATTCAATATTATTTATATAGCCCCAAATTGAAACAACAGTTGCCTCAAGGTGTTTGATATTCTAAGGTTAAGACCCTACAATAACATAAAGGAAACAGAGAAAACCCCTGCAATCATATGACCTCCTATGAGCAAGCATTTAGGCGACGATGGAAAGAAAAAACTCCCTTTAAACGGGAAGAAACCTGCAGCAGAACCAGGCTCAGGGAGGGGATTATTTTTTTCTGGGAATCTTTTATATTTTATGCTTTTATTCATGCTTTCATTCAATAGTTAGGTTTAAGCTCTGAAAACATCTTGGTAAGGTATGGACTGAAAAATGATTAGGTACAGCAAAACGTTGTTTCACTTAAAACACACTCATGTTGAAAAATGAAGGGCTGAGAGGGCCTGATCCTTCTCATCAGTGCATTAACCAGTGCATCAAGACACAGACACCAAAAGACACCTTGTGCATAAATAAGTGACGCCAGCTATTTTGACAGAACTGCACTAATGGATGCCCTGGGAGTGAGAATGGGCTTGAATGACAGCTAATCTATAGTGTATGCAACCAAATATGATCCTGGTCTTAGAGAGCTCTTTCAGTGTTGGCCTGATGACACCAAAAGCTTCCACAGAGAAAACAACCGACCAATATCTGAGGTTTGAGTAAGTCAGGTTCCAGCTGTTACTCTATAAGCAGGTTCTAACCATTTACCATCACCCATTTGCATGCTCTTAAATCGATTCCCATGAAGGTATAGTAATTATGATCTGGCATTTATTTATTTTAAACACTTCAAATTTCATGAAGATTTTAGATGTGCAACTTTTAATGAGTCAGTGGTTACACTTGGTAAAAGCATGTCTTAAACCCTGGCTGTATGACTTAAAGGACTCGCACATAGCAGCCAAGGTGAGTGAGTTAGGTGGGAAAACACTTTGTGTCCATGATTATCTGCAACTTTAGAAAAATCGGTAAGTAAAAGCTAAGAACTTGTAAAAATTCATTCATTCATTTCTTTTCACCTTCACAGAGTGAAGCACAGAGATGCTTGTTACAAGTGCTGAAAAGTAGCCGTACAATCAAAGCTGATTGAGATAATTATGCAATAACCATTAGCTGAAGTAATAGCTGGTCTCATTATGCTGTTGAGAACTGAAAGAAGGCTGGTGACTGCAATGGGTCAAACCAAATGAGGAAATTACTACTAATTTACTTTTTATATATAAAACCCAGCAAAGTTTAAAATGAAAGGGGAAAAAATCCATACCACACTTTTTTCCACTTGAAAAAATTAATAACTTCCTTTTTCCACAGTGTTAGTCATTAGCTTGTGTGATGAATAAAAAGGCTTAACTAAATCTGAATCATTTGCTTTATTAAATTTCATGTTCAATTTCTCCAAGCCTCGTTAGTTACATACTCTTAACTCCTGAGTGAGTATGAGTACAGGCAAAGCCCTTTAAGTTTTTATTTTCCTGTGCAGCTTGTAAGCCCCTGAGGAGTTTCTCATCTTAAATTCATAGTGATGTTACAGATATATCACCAAGGGAAATCGATGCAAAGTCCCAGTTAATCACAGAAAACCCCAGCGTTTTGTTTGATCTGAGTCTGGATCTGTTTCCTAACTCTGTGCTATACGAGTATGAGTTACCCCACACACACTGAGGGTAATATGAGTAATCCACTGTCCTACTATCTAAAGAAATACATGCCCTGTTCATGATAAAACATAGTGATTGAAACCATATGCGTTAAGGCATTTCTTATGATACAACCATTCTCCAATACACTGCACAAATGCAGAGTTATTCACGTCCATAGGAAATGTGCCCTTGTGTCCTCGGGGGAGCCAGAGTGAATGGGAAGATTCAGGATCCACTGGGCTGGAGAAGGACTACATCCCACAGGGTCCCATGGGGAGAAAGACACAGATGCAGCATTGATCCTGCTGAAAAACACTGAATGGCTGGAAGCTTGAGTAAGTGTCAGGTTTCCCAAACGGAAACACCAAGCTAGGCTGGGAGGAAGATCAGAGCTATGAATGTAAAATTTGCAGATTAGCCTGGAGCATGTCAAATTAGCAGAACTAATGTGTGCTATTTGCCAATATTTTACATATTTTTTCTTTTTTTACCATGTGGTCCTGTGTCCTGAGTGTTTTGTGCAATAGCAATAATAACAAGTCTTTTTTTGAAAAATGTTGGGTAACATTTTGTTTTTCGATTTCTCACTATTATTTAACAGAACAAAAACAAGTAGATCCATTTTAGCTGTTAGAATCTGATATTTTATACATAATTTAATTTCAGTGTAAATAAATAACTATTAATTAACTGCTTGTTGATATCAATCAGTTAATTGATTAATTGTCTCAGCACTAAAGACGATTGAGATCTTATATTTAATTCTACTTGGGCTCTAAAAGTAATCACCATTATGTATCCTGGCATTTTTCGCCAAGATAATCACACCATAAATTGTTTTTATATCAGCACTTACCTTGAGCCATCGCTATAAAGGACAAAAGCCACCAGGAGGCAGATACTGCAAATTGCTGTGGACAAAATGAGGAACCTTCACAGTGGTCATCCAGTGGTCATCCAGGAAACAGTAACCACACATGAGAGGACCCTCTATGGACAAGACAGGATGCTGCACTGTAGAGAAAACAAAACAATCTCACCCCTGCTGCTCTTTGATTTGCGCAGCGTGAAATCACAGCCCTGTTTGTATGAACAGGAGCCGTGGCCACCCATCAGGTAGTCACTGTGGAGAGAGGTCCAAGAGGCCCTCATGAATTAAGGGAACATTCATAACGTCTCCAGGGAGGTCTTCTGATTGCCTGCAGCACTACTAATTGATTTAGTACAAGGTCGCAGCCTGAGTGACGGAGGGCAAAGGGAGGAATTTCCTGTTTCTGCATCTATAATTCAGTGGCTTCCTGTGTATGTCAGAGAGAGTGCTATTGTATGAAAACACATTTAGTAATTCACATATGCCTGATATATATCTATAGATAGAGACACAGTATCCACCTTTAACTGAATTAGAAGTATATATATCAGCATTTCTGATGCTGTAAATCTGAGATTACCTGCAGCCCTGTCACCTTCACCTTTGTCAACATCGGCCACCATGTACCAAATATTTTATTATTAGATACTATCCAAAAGCTGCCCCAGAGGCAGTTTTTGTTCGTCCTGCAATACCTTTTGAATTTTTTCACAGTGTGTTTAGTGGCGACTTCTGTAGAGTACACAAATGTGATCTGTTGAGTTACATGCAGGTGACATACGTTCAAAGTGACATGAAAGAAACACAGAGAATGTAACATCACATTTGCAGGCGGATGATGAAATAAACCTTACATATAGGAAAATTACAAGAATTTAAATTTATATATATATATATAACTGAATTTACCATGTATTAACAATAACCACTAGTGGTGTATTCTTCTGCAGCGATCATGTGCATCATTGCAGAGCAGATGGATTGCTAACATGGCCTGTTGTCAATAATCACTTTCGAAGTTTAAATGCATTAACCCTGCTCATCAACAATAGTGGGTGATGTTTTGTTTGTGGGAGCTGGTCTGTTAACTGAAGTTGTGTTGCATGGTGTGCAAGCTGTCCAAGTCAGCAGTCTGCCAACACTCCCCACTGCGCTGTCTCTTTGAAGGTCTGGTGGATTTCCCTCTGGTGTCTCAAGACTCTTCTACTAGCCACACAAACAGAGCGCCAGCTTCATGAGAGAGGCCTTTGTTTTTGTTCTTTTCCTCTACAATGCTTGAGCCGTCCTATTAGATTTGAACAAACACTGCAGTGTTTGAAAAACCTGTGATACAATTCCTTCAGTTAGAAGATGAAGATGGTCCATCATCTGAAACATGGAGCGGGGCTATTTTCATCCGAGGTATTTTAATGGCTAAGAAGTGTCTTCACAAATCCCACAAGCAATAAAGTTTCAACAGAAATTGCCTATATGAACCTAAAACCAATTTCAGGGTGCATATTAGTGTCCTTTTTCAAAAGACAGAAAGCAGCCCTTACTTTAACTTACTGAATATGTCAAACAATTAGAGTTTGAGAGCACCTCGGCTGGATCTACGATGGCCCTTAACTCCCCAGTGTCTGAAATAACACCAAGTCGTTTTTGTAACCTGTGGACTAGAGGAGAGAGAAAAAGAAAGGGTGCACTTTATTAGCTCTGAGCTAGACGTCCATGTCAACATGCAGACCTTTCACCAAGAAAAAAGGAAAGAGTGGATCCACACTGGATTTCAGAAAGCCTGAAGCAATCTGAGTTTCTCTTACTCAACCACACAGTGTGCCCCACTGGCACCACCCCCACATCCTCCCCTAAAAATTGATTCCCCATCACATTTAAGAGAAACATCTGTCACTTCAGGGGCCTTCATTCCATGTCACACTAAAGAGGTTTATGTTAACAAAATGCTAAATGCCTCCTGAGGAACCACAGCAGAATTACAGTGTAGGGCAGGGGTGCCCAATCCCAGTCCTCGAGAGCTACTATCCTGCAGCTTTTAGATGCATCCCTACTCCAACACAGCTGAATCAAATGGTTTGATCTCTTCAGCATGCCATCATGTTTGGCAAAGGCCTGATAACAAGCCATTCATTTGATTCAGGTGTGTGGGAACAAGGATGCATCTAAAAGCTGCAGGACGGTAGCTCTCGAGGACCGGGATTGGGCACCCCTGGTGTAGGGTGTGGGATTTGTTGGGTGGATCACGTACCACGGAGTTTCAGGCCTTAATCACATTTCCAGCTTGCGCTCGGATCCAACTTTCCATCCTGGTGGATTTTGCACCCCTAAGCTCAATCATGAAACTTTTTGGAATAGTCTGCTTTCAGTAAACACAGGCTTTCAGAAGCATTTCCATCTGGAGAATAAGACATTTACGGCATCTTAGTATAAACAGAAACACCTGATGCAGCAACTGATCTGTGCTTGACTTGTTTGTGCAAGATTGTGATGTGAACACTGAGTCATCTGTGAAATTCTGACTTGTGTGGGGACACCGGTGCACATGTTTTGAGCTTTGAACATGCTATTAGTCGTTTTTCTTTTTTATCCGTTCATTTCATTAACAAACATTAGATGTAATGGAAAACTGCTGCTAGATAATATACTTATTGTTTGTTCCAGACGTGGCGTTGCTTAGTAATTAGATTATGTCCTGAGGTGATATTGATGCCTAAGAATAACTCCTCCAATAAAAGTCTCCCCCGTCTTGCACAAGGCTTATGATGTGAAATAAATTTGAAAGATTCTAGAATATTTAATTTCAAATCCACCTGGAAAACAAATCCAAAAGTGTCGTTTTGCATACAAAATGCAGTCTGTGTACCGTACGTTCTAAAATTACAAATGCAATTATTTGTGAATATAACACGTGTGTATGAAGAAAATAGTTGCTGGATTATTTCACCCTGAAATCATAATGACGGGGCTTTACAAGACCAAGCCTCTCATGGGCTCTTTTTATGTGTAATCAATGGAAATTGTGAGGACTTCAAATAAGGACCCCCACCCCTGACCCATATGCTGGTCAAAGCATGTCCCCGGGCTCAATGGTAATGAAGGAGGGAGGATGGGTGGGCTCACTTTCACTTTTTCAGGCCATTTCGTTTGGGAGAGAGTCACTAAATTTATAGCTAACGTACTATTTTCTTTAAGTTGAAACATGGAGATCAAGCACCTTAACAGACTCACTGTGACAGGGTTCTGCAGACATTTTCATCTGAGTTGTATGGAACGACAAACTTCTTATAATATAAAGGCTGTAAGTACAGATGGTCAAAAAAATTTAGGCTTTTTGAAATGATAATTTCACCTATACTGTATACTGTGTGTCCATTACATATTTACATCAATGATTTTCACACAGATCTCAGCCAAAAAAAGCAGCTATATAACAATTTGATATTCTCGTGTATCTGCTTGTTGTGAATGCTGCTGTTTATCTCAATCATCTTTGGTAAAACTAAGTGAAACTGGCTGAATAACAGAAGTGTCTGATCTCATTCACGTCCAATTTTCTGTGAAAGTTTCATATTGTAATTGGTTCACAAATGTGACCTTTTTAATGATGAACAGTCCATCAACCAGCTGCCCACAGGATGTGAGCGAAGCCCTTGATATTGGAAAGTGTCTTATCTAGACAAGCCATCTTACTACCATGCTTATGGTTCTGACTTGCGAGAATAAGCTGCACATAATTGAATATTGTTGCTGCTTTTGCATCCCAGACTTTGAAATGCCACAGCCAAAAGAAAGTATTAGCCTCATCCAGCAACGATGTGTTGAATGTCCTACAAGAGATATGAAAATAAGATAAGATGAGATAAAGCTGAATAGCCAGTGTGTTTCAAATGCCTCATTTGCACTACATGAGTCAGACCATGTTTGGTCTCAGTGGGAATGTCTGGCTTGACCTTAGAGAAAGAATGCATCCAGGCATTCACAGCTGACCTCTTTCACATATAGCACAATGATCTTTTTTTTAATTGTCCAAGTCTTAATCTTGCAGGAACTATAAATATAAAATTCACATCCTATTAGCCTCAAACCCGAGCTGCGGAGAGTAAAAAGAACAAAACAACAATGGGTTGCTGTGCTTGGAAAATTGTCCAGAACAACAAATGCTGACACAAAATATTACATGAAGTCTTCGCACCACTTCATCAACTTATGCAGACCCCGCAAACAGGGCTGAAAGAGCAACGTTATCTCTTGGGTGGTTCTGTATGATGATATCTTTTTAAACTTGCCTTCTCCACCTTTTAATTGCTGGTTTGTTTGTTTGTTTGTTTGGTTGCTGTGACCTATTGACCTCTTGTATTAATTCCCTCCTATCTTTCTATTGGTGTCTTTTATTATGGTGGTACAGCTTTTATCTTGCTATTACCCATGTGCTGTAGTCATTCTTATTGGTAGCTTTTATCTATGAACATAACTCGTTATTTTTATTTATCCGTTATCAATGTTTGAACCTTTTATTGTTTTATGTAAAGCACTTTGGTATGCCCAAGGCTTTTAAATGTGCTCTATAAATAAAGATTGTTGTTGTTGTTGTTGTTAGGAACTGAACTGTAAATGGATGCATATTGTTTCCATGTATAATACAAGTTTTTGATCCAGAGTGGGAGGTCTGGGGTTTGATCGCCCCTGGAGCGCAGAGTCTTTTGATGTTTTTACTGATTTCATTTGATTCTTATCAATAAACGTCTAATTCCTCAACACAAACTTTTTTTGGAGCTATTTCTCAACCACAACTAGACGTCCATAAAACACCTCCAGGAAACAGTCATTCAACCTCAAAATATGTGCTGTAGTTTTCTGTTAGGAAGAAATACAAAAATCTGACAACCACATCAGCAACCCTATAAGACTGCAGTGGCAGACATGTACTACTGCTAGCGTCTGTACTTGACATCATCAAATTTGGGCACAGTAAACAGCACTAAAATTACCACACACCATATTAACAAATAAATAAAATGACTTAATACAGTTTCTTTGAAATGTCTGCTTAAGTTTGTGCTCTGGCCTGCTCTCTTGGGGTTGGCTTAGGCTTCTTCATCATGTGGTGGGGGCTCTGCCGGGTTTCGGGCGGTTCTCAGAGATCTGGGGTGGCTGGCCTCTAGCAGGGTCAGCTGCCCGCTGCCTCTGGTCTCCTGACACCCCTTCCCTTGGCTGTTAGAGCTCCGTCCGGGGCCTCCCTCTTCTCACGGCCAGGGTGGACACTTGGTTGTCATCGGGATACTTGGCCTCAGATCTTTAGCTCTCGGCTGCCGTGGATGGCCGGGGTCTCCTGGGTCTTTCGATGTCTGCCGCTGGCTCTTGGGGGGGATGGCATTATTGCAAACTCTCACCCTCATTTTTCAAGTACACTCTATGCTAAACGCTAACACAGAGAGAGAAACAAACACAGCAAAACTGTATATTTGTTGGTGTACCTTCCTCTGTTTAGCCCCCCCTTCTTTTCTCTTTTTTTTCTCCCCTGCTTTCTTCTCTTATCTTTCACCATTCTGACCTTTAACCCCTGTCTCCATCAGGATAACATCCACAGGACAATAATCTAAATAATAAAATTAAGTAAATAAATAAAACAAAAACAATAACAGGAGCCTACAGATAGTCTACGGTGCTCCTCTTGGGAAAGCAAAATATGTTTGGCACAACAAAGCATTCAGACCAAAAGTCTCCTTGCTCCTGCTGGACTGGACAGGTTAATAAAACAAAACTGTGCAGTGTTTAAATTGAAGGAATTTTCCCTGTTCAGTTTTTACGGTTGTTTTTCTGTAGATCTTAACCATGCAGTAAATTTTTAACCCGAACAGTGCGATTGGCCTTTTCACTCAAACAGTAAAAGATGAAATAGACAATATGGGACCTCATAATGCTGAATCCACTGCAGATCTTTTAAGTGTATTCACAAAGAACGCTTAAATCAATGAGTTTCAGAAACATTAGCCATGGCTGGTGGTTCACTTGTGTTACTGCAGTCGTACGACTGCCGGAACTTTAACCTCACAGCAAAGCTAGTTTTATACAAAAGAGAGTCTGCTGATAAAGTGGACTTGCTCTCCATTCTTCTGTCACAACACTGTCTTATTTCTACTGTATGTCTTGCCGTACTGTAACATTTGTGATTCATAAAACCTCCGTTTGGATGATTCATAACTCAATTCTTCATGTTCCATTCCACAGGCTCAGGCTGCACAGCAAGATTTATACGATGCCGTGGAGGTCTTTAACGTTTCTCCCTGAAGATGAATGTGAGGTTACTGGGCTCCCCCACAATGTTTCAAAAGTTTCCCAGATGACTACATGGCAGAGGTACTGCTGACACTTTGTACTATTTTGACTTTAACCAAGGAAATGGTTTCAGCTGAACTCAACCACATAAATCTCAAACACTGATCAAATCCAACAGTTCACTCAGCAGCGATGTTTGTGTTGTTAAACTGTGTTTCTCTCGTGTTTATTTTAATGGAGGGCGAGCTAAAGTGCTATAACCTTACTTCAGGTCGGGTGATTTCACATGGAGCAGTCATTCATCAGCTAGGTTGTGGTGTAGCCCTCCAAGGCAGCAATGGTATCCATTGGGTTAACCAATCTGGACAGTGCTAATGTAGGCTGGAGATTGTTTCCATATGGGGTCCATTTCAAACAGAGTCACTTTGACGGGGTCTAAAAATCAGCTTCATTTCATAGTTTGACCACTTCAAGCAGGCGATGTGAAACAACTTTCGCACTACCAGTCATAAACAAAACAGTCGACCTTTAACCTTAGCGTATAAATCACGGACAGGTAGCCAAAACATTTCACAATGTTAAGGTTTTAACTACCTAACCCTTTACTTTCAAAGCTGAATAATACATTACTTAAGAAAAATAATGTAAAATTATGACAGCTGTGTTCCATAAATCAATATAAAAATATTGATTTAAGGAACACAAGTAGCAAAATAAGGCAGAGAAATTAAATTATAAAACTTAATCAGATTTTTTTACAGAAACATCCCAGACTGAGCCAAATAAGAATTAAGATACTTTGTATGAAATTAGGCAAAACTGCAGCTAATAGAATAGCAAATAACTCAGTCATAGTCATTTCAACACGTTACATCTAAATCACAGTAAGTGCCATTGGGGTATACCTTTATCTCCAAAACCAAAACCTGACAAAACCATTTGAGTTATTCTGTATTCTTTTGTCCAGATTTGTAATTTATGCACCTCTGTGTAAGACTGCAGCAGTACAAACCTGCATGGCCTCTCAGGCTGAGAGAAAAGAAACCTCTGCAGTACAAATGTGGAGCCATTTCAAGTAAGACTGAATGTTCCCTACACATAACATTAACAGTAAAATGTACCATCTTTTATCTCTTTAAATAAAGTCAAGTACTCTCCCTCTTGTATCTGCATAATATGGCAAAGGCAGGATAAAGAAATGTGCTGCTTTTATATCATTGTAGTCTTTAGTTTGAAGGGGCTTTTTGTACTTGTCAGAATAAGAGACTCATTCTCTGAATAGTAACAATTGCCTTTCATAAAGCTTTTCCCACTTCCTTTTTTCCTTTCCTCAAACACTTTTGTCACTTCCCACTCCTTCAGTCCTGAAATGAGCCTCTATCTGCCCAACTTCTGTCACAGCAGACTGTGACCTCTCTGCTTTCTTTACTTGAAACAGCCAGGCTCTGTGATGTGGAGGCCTACAACTACATGCCTGGCTGCGCGGGATTGACCGTTGCAGCGGGCTGCCACAGCAAAGACGACATTTCACAGCTACAAAGCTCCTGCAGCGTTTCTGGAATCGCTTCACAGGGTGACAGCTGATGGTGTGGGAGCTTCAACTGAAGGATGTGACCAGAGGTCCGACTTCATACGGTGCTAGGTCCCAGGTGTGCATCGTTTCACAGACATAATGCGTTCTATTATTTTCCATTTCTCTTACATGCATCCGTAGTGAATAAGCGCTTGATGTAAGTGCAGCAAAGAGCAGATACTGGAGTAAACACAGGCTGTTAATGGAGAAATGTCAACCATGTACAACCAACAGAGGAAAGAACAGAATATAGTCAACTTTAGAACTACACACTTCAAATAAATTCATTGTTATTTAGCATCTTAGATTCTTAGTGCCCATATTCATAGTGATGGAGTGACAGGCAGTCAGCAGTAGATTACCATAATTGACTGCTGGGGGTTTTTGTGCTTGTTTTTACTACTAATTGAAGGATAATTTGAGAACATAATTTGCTACAACATTTGCTATATTTCTCTCATTGTCAAAAAATCCTTTAAAAAAAATCTCCAAGTGGCAGTAACAGCGATTGCCATTATTAGTCTTTGGAGCTGCTGTGGCTCACTGATGTGTTTTCAATAGTTTTTAGACAAGAATAGAGCTCTAACCACGGTGAAATAAGATAAATGTGGTGTTAGACACATAGCAGATACTTTGCAGAAGGATCAATTCATTGCTTTTGGACCTTTAATGGAATTTGTCGAGGATAAAAGGGCCCAAAATAAAAATAAAAAATAAAAAAAAGACAACTGCTGAAGACCTAACCTCTTTGAGAAAGACAATTTGACTAAGTTAATGCAAAAGGACTGAACAAATATTTTACAAGTACAATTTTCAGCAGCAAAGACAGGAGGCGTGTAAAACAAATAAATGACTCAACAGACATCCAATTTCAATGCTTTATGCCAGAGCAGTAAAAATGACAACTGCTAGGCTCCTGTTATATTTAAATTTTACATGCGACTTACAAAGCCATGTTCTCCTGTGCCACTGCGCTGATTGCTAACTGAGAAAATTGTCGTTCAATATTTCCAATCTTTGTTGAGCAGCTGAAAACACTGCGATTTGTGATTACAGTCATTGTTGTAATATTGATTCACGTACAGCAGCAGCAGCGATTTCACTCATATGGAACCGTGGTCTGAAATACAGTTCTCAACAAAGGGCAAACAGTTACTGACAAAGCAATTTTCCACTCAAGGTCTCCATAATGCATTAAGTAAGGTTTAACTCAACCCAATAGATCAAGAGGTGGAAACCAAACTATATATTCACCGGCTGGATGTCTCCCATATGACAAGGCTGTAATTAGGCCTATAAATAAAAAGCCTGAACAACACTGTATGCATAGTCATGTAAGAAACATATATTAGGTAAAACAGAAGCACCTATGAACCAACTGACTTTTGCTGAACTGCTTTGTTTTCTTTAAGAGTCTTTAGAAACAAATGTTACATTAAGTGAACTTACATGTCAAACACATTGCAAACGCCAATTTTAACAGTTTTTCTTTGGCTCTTTACTCCCAACACAACGGATTACAGACAAAATACCTACACTATAGGATATAGACCTGACCTTGTGCTAAAGCTGCTCTTATCCTCTTACTGTATACATCGGTGGTGAATGAAACTTCTATTGTGACAGCGGTGCTGACAACAACAGATAATGAATGTTTGCCAGAACTCCAGTTCAATTCTCCAGCTTCCTGGAAATCTGCTGGAGGAAAATAAGCCATTCTTCCAAACGGCATCCCATCATTTGGTGTTTTGATGATGGTTTTACAAGTGCTCTCTAACTCTCCAGTGTGTGTGTGTGTAGACCTGCTGATTGTGAGGGCAGCAATATGTGCCTCTTGCATCCTGAGGATGGTAGATTTTCACCTTGGAATAGATCACCTACTTCAGGATTGCAATCCAAGGACAAAGGTGACCACCCAGAAAAACTTTGTATTGATTTGGAGTGATGCCAGAAAACTAAAAGGTTTCAATCTTTACTCGTTTTTCTTCAAGTAGAACGAATATTTGGGATTGGGTATAGTTATCCTTGGAGAGTAGTAGTATTTTTACAAGTTGTCCATATAAAATAGCTTGAGAGAGTTCCCTCGCTGGCTTCTCTCTCTGCCTCCCTGTGGACAACCAGAAATCCAGGAAATATTCATGTTACACTACTGCTGCTTGCACAATTAGCCAAGCATTATTCACTCAACACTTAATAAAAAGCCATCACCGTGCAGTTCAAATAATTTTAAAAGGAGCTCCAAAACATCAATTTGACAGTTTTAAGTCCCCATGTGTTTGAATGGCACGCACTTTCTTTGTTCCACTGTAAACCACCAGTGTGCTGAAGTGAAAAAAAGAACAAACATCAGTCTTACACACACACAGGCGTACATCACACAATTTCTGTGACTGATCTCTAAAATAAGCGCTGTGTGCCAACAGGCCATTTTCGACACACATTGAGACACCAGTGAAATGCAGATCAGTCTGGACTGGTCGTTAAATCTTCCGGGCTTCATGGGTGCTGAGCGTGGTGGCAGGAATGGGAGGCGGCTGAGAACAATATGGTCAAGTCTTTCATCAGACATCTGTCATCTCATCTTCCATCTCATCTCCCTCTGTTTCACCTTCTGCCACACCTTCTTCTTCCTCTTCCTCCTCGGATGTCACATCCAATTCATCCATCTGGGAAACGCACTTTGGACACGAGCAGACAAACAGGTAGTTCTCCCTGTGAAGAAAGTGTCCCACTGGTCACATTGTTTGCACCTCTGATAACAGCTCTTTTTAATTAGAACCATTCTGCACTTTGCTGTTAAGAAAATCTTGGCTTTTTAAGTGGCTTCTGTGCACAAAAGCAACCGACTGTTCAACACTGTAATTAATACTTCCGGACCACAACACCATCCTGTAATGAAACGACACCTTCTCGAGACTGAGAATTAACACAGGATGCTCTAACACCATCATGCATCTCAGAAACTTGCAAAGAAAAAAAAAGCTGTTGGATCATGCTAATCAATGAGCAGAGTGAGCACAGGAGTAACCATCAGACCCACTAGCCTATCTGCTTCGAGACATCCTATTATTGCCTGGAAGGCTTTTTATTGATCCTGATGGAATTCATAAGAGTATGACCCCGTTCAAGTGAAGTATCCCAGGGATTACAGATGTTTACCTCAGAATCTTATGTCTGCTATGTCGGCTTCGGTCCCGCTGACAGCAGTCCAAATAACTGATGCAAATCTCCTGAAGATGGAAAAGACACACACACATACACGCTCCTGAACTGGCTGAAGAATCCCAACATCAATATAATATTACTGTACCATAACAGTTACAAACTACTCGTATTGCAATTTTTCCAGATTTTGCACAAAACATTTTCCCAAAATGCCGTCGCTTCATCATGCAGGAGGTCGCTCTGCCCTGCTCTCTCGCTCTCCTGGTACAAAACGCTTCAGTCTTCGCCAGCATTCAAAGGAGATCTTTGCTGTGAAAGTAGCACGGCCGCTGTGACATTACTGTGCCGCGCGGATGCAAGGCTTCTCAATCTTTCTGACAGCTTGACTAACCCGCTCCAATCCTTAAAGTCTCAGCCTTCTAATGCCCCCTGACAAGGGGGCACACAAATGTTCTGTGCAGTCTATTTCAGGCCAGAATTTATCACTCAAAACCCAGACGTGTCAGCTCACCTCTCCCTGGTTGATGTCACAGAGGGCACTGAGGTGAAGGAGGAAATTGTTGTCGGGGAACGACACCTCTGCGTTGGGTATGCAGCTGTGGTTACCTGCAGAGGTCAAAGAAGCATATGGTTGTGTGTGTGTGTGTCAGGGGAGGTTATCATACGGCCTTTTAGCCCAGACCAACAGCATCTTTAATCTGAAGTAACAGTTTTCATAAGAGAGACATCATCAGCACTTACATGAGCTTTGAAGCAGAAAGAGTCCAGACCCCTCGCAGTTTAGAAAGTCTCCGGTTTCTGCACAGAACAGACAAATTATGCATATTTCTGACCTTTGCTTGGATACGCACGGGTTTATGTAACAACCACAGCATTGGTCAACACACATATACAAACTAACTCAGACAATTCAGCCGTCGCAAATCTGCTCAGTTGAGACAAAAAGAATTTATTGTAGAAAATACTGCAATACTGAGATAAAACTGACCTTTTTCAATGTCCTTGTACAGCTGGTCAATAAAAGAGTCCAAATGCTCCCTCTGCTGGGCAGGAAGCTCAAGTGCATCGCAGGCATGAACCCACTGGCTCAGAGAGCTACGTTTGGATAACAGAACATAAAGACAGTGGAGTGTTAGAACCATATTGAGCCCCAGTGTTAAGCTGGTTAAAGGTTGCAGTGATATTTACCTGGTGCCAATGCCTTGTCCGTTGGTCCCCACCAAAGCAAACAGAGAACGGAAACCCTCAGGGACAAACCACTGCAATACAGTCACACCGTTAATCATCCACGCAGGGAGCTGGCAAATTAGTAACTCTTTTGGTAATTAATACATTTTTTTCCTCTTTGATTATACAAATCAAAGAAACTGTAAGAAAATAGAGCAGTCAGATTTTCACTTCAAGCCCAAGGTAACTAATACAAACAATTATAATGAGGAGAAGAAGAAACCCCTCACATTTGACAAGCTGCGATCAAAGAACAGAATTCCCAGAAAAAGTCTGAGCGTCCGTTGGAATAAACCAGATTTTGATTACTCAGAAATTATGACGTAATCATAATTTAAGTCTTTTTCTTTCAACTAAGCAAACTGACTCATATCATACAAGTAGGGTGAAGGACATGGTTTTATTTACTTGTTTTTGATAAAGTTCAACCATCAACTTGCTAAACCAAGTAGTACGTTCTTTTCTTCCAGCCTAACTCTGTTGCTATGGCATTATTTACCTGTACAGGGAAGGGTTTGCTCCATATGACCAATAGTGAACATGGAGCTTCACAGTTCTTACAAAGGCCGCAAACAAAGACGGTATAAAGACATGAAGGTAGCTTCAAGGTGCAAAAGTTAAGCCAAACCCAGGAAGCGCCTTGAACCTGCATTCTATCTCAAAGCTAACAGATGGCGACAGCTGTGGTTGCAAAAAAAGGACTTCTGATCCTGTAGAAGTGAAAAACAGCATTCTGTTTCTACCTCTGCAAACACATTGGGCTTTATCATTTCAGGTCATATTCAATAAAAGAGTTGATTCTATTCTGTAAATCATCAGGAGGATTATCCATGCTATGGTCATTGAAGATTTGTGACAAATAAGCTGGTTGAAAGGAACAAATCTGCTCTGGCTAAAGCCAAGAAGGAAAGCTGCAAAAAGGTCAATCGTGAGGAAACGTATCAAAACTATTTTATGCATTTCATTATGAAGTCTAAACAGAAAACGAGCCGTTTCATGCTGAAACTGTTGTCATGTTCTTTTGAGACATTTTGAACCCAAAAACACAGGCAGGTATTTATAGTTCATTACTTTCTCTTTTTGTCGTTTCCACAAATTAATGTACTATTATTATTTAATGTTGGACCACTGTTGTGTCTCAGTGTTGCAGGAAAACTTGTAAGCGAATGGGATTGTCTCGCCAAGTATGAAGGCGGGCAGTACTGCACACTGGCATCGTATTACGGTGAAAGTGTTTGTGCCACATCAGACTACAAGGATATAAATAGTATTTTCTTGTCCTATAGCTTAAATAAAATATCCATATATCTTAAGCAGCTGAAGTATTGTCCAGCATCATCATCTGGACCAATACTGGGCTCTGGGAGCATGTGAGGGCATTTTTCTCAATTTTCCTGTGATTGCCAAGTGAGATAATAATGATTACAGTCACTGGGCACTAGGTTTTCATGTGTTCAAAAAAATAATTAAATAAATAACCTGTAAAAATGATTTAATAGGTCGAACAATATTAAGGAGGCAAAGGCGGCCAAATAAATCAGAGCTGTCAGCTCTAATTCCACCAGTGAGCAGCTTTAATTAGCTGTCTCGAGCAACAACCGCTTTCTGTGATATTTTTGGCAGCATTCTCTAAAAAAATGAATGAACGCTGGATTGAAAACAAGAGGAAACAACGTGTGCTGTGGCTTCACAGAACATACTTACCCGGCCGAGACGGTCGTCATAAAGTGCTTCTGTAAAAAGGCTGTGCAGCAAGGCCAACTGCCCCTACAAAAATACGTTGAAATAACTTCATGTAATATTTTACATAACAGAAAATACACATCACTTGTATGTTTGACGCCTGGCGTGTGTTGCTTACTCGAGCTGTGAAGAGCTAAGATCACCATAACAGCATGACACTGTGTTTGAATTTGAACTTTTGACTTTTTGTACCTCAATGAATTCACACGTCAGGCAGAAATAAGAAGAAGGTAACTCACTCTGAACTGTTCTCCTAGGAGCTTATGGGCGATCTCCTCTTCCTCGTTGGCTGTCCGGCTGCAGAAGTGAGTAAACAGCTTCTGCAAGTGTGCTTTATCTTTGGCCTGGAAAACATAAATAATGTTTTGTGACTTACTGAATATCTCCCACACACCTACTTGTGTTTTGCATGGTTTGTTTTTGGGGGTGTTTTTTGAAAGGGTTAAACGATAGTACTCATTCAAACCTGCACGAGTAATCTTAACATCCTATAACAGAAGTCAACACTTTTTAGAGTTTTCAGAAACTAATAACCAGGACTTTTAAAATGAATACATACATCACACTGTGATTTGTTTTCTGTCAGTCTGGTGAAAAGAGGAAAGTCTGCAAACATTAGTCTAGTGACCCTGTGACCTTTCAAAAGTTAACATGTAGCTTTTCTTGTTTACAGCACCTGAATCGCAGCAAAGTTCATTTCAAGCCAGCAATAATTTCATATAGTTTCATTTAAAAGTGAAACATTAGCAACACAGAGTTTTTTTTAAAAAAAAGGAAAATCTAATCAGGTGCAGCATATCATGTTCCTTTACAGAGAAGCGTTTGTATTACATCTCTAATACTGAGCATAAGTACAAACACTTGAATATTTTCAAAGCTGTAAATCAAAAGTCTCACCTGTTTTACCATAGCTACCATTTTGGCCATAAGCATGATGCTGGAGGTCTCAGGGGGATAATGCATACTCCTGAAAGAAAGCAGCAGTAGGTTATTGGGGTGAATTAGAAAGTCAGCGCTCCCAGAAGATGAACGTTTTTAAAATGCTTCCTCACCTCCATGCATCTTTGAGCTTGTTGATGGGGTGATCAGGATCTTCTTCAGAAGGACCCAGACACAGAGCCTGATGGTACTGATCTGCCGCTGCCTGTCGACACTCGCTGCTGCAGTACATCACCTACAGAGGGAGCAGAGGCCGGGGGATTGACCCCAAACAAAAACATTCGAAATGTTAAACTAATGAGGAAACTGGGTTTATGGTTTATAATTTCTTGAATCTGCGGGGCTGAGTAAAGCACTATGGCTTCGTGTTTTTAAATCACTGCTTTTACCAAGTTCGCAGTGACTCCGGGGATAAATTCATCACCGAACTCTTTAATCCCCATTTATGAGTTTAAGTTTCCTTTGGAGAAATCAGGAAAGTTATGACTTTCTGGAGAATGAAATTTACTGGAGCCAGTTTTGAAGTTAATAAAGGACATAAAGCATTTCTGGAACATCATCATCATCCATTCTGAAAAGCAGATCTGATAAATCTGCATCCAGCACTCGGTTATACTGAGAAAGCAGTGAGCATTAAAAGTGAAGGTGTAGCGCTTCAAAAGCCCCAAAGCAGAACGGCATGAAATTATGTTTAGTTCACTTTAATATAGTCTAAGCGTTGCCTGCCTGTTTGCTTGTTGCAGGTACTGTACAGGCTCATTTGCCACTTTATTAGGTACGCCTTGCTAGTACTGGGATAGACTCCCTTTTGCCTCAAAACTGCCTGAACTCTTTGTGGTAAAGATTAAAAAGGTGCACTGTGGTCATACAGGGGGTTGGACATGGTCAGCAACAACACTCAGGGGCTCAAGGAATGCCATAACATACCACCAACACCATTACACCCTCACCAGCAGCCTAAATTGTTAAATGTAATACGGACGCATCCGTGCTTTCATGTCATTTATACCAAATTGTGACGCTACAATCTGTATGCCTCAACAGAAACCGAGACTCAGACTAATCTTCTGTTGTTCAAACTGTAACTTTAGTTTCCCGAGTGGTACCCGGTGTGGTCTTCTGCTGCCGAAGCCCATTTGCTTCCAGTCTCTGTAAAGCCTAGAGAAGGTTGTCTGGGCAAATTCCAGTAGATCAGCACTTTCTGAAATAGACCAACCCACCTGCCACCAAAAACCTTTCCACATTCAAAGTCATATAAAAGTGACGTTACTACAATCTGTCTTCTGTCCTCCAAGGTGACCACCCCCATACAGATTAATGACATGATCAGGATTAAGTGCTCGGGACTCCTCAGCTCTATCGCTTAAGAGATTCAAATCTGTGCTCCAACTACACCATTCAAAAACCCTCCATTTTTGTATTTTTGACTCATCCTTTGGTGAATTTTTAGTTTTTGTGGTCAAATTCTCGCATCCAAATAATAACCAAGCCCTTTCTCGAACAGGCATTGATCCTCTACTAGAAGAGCATACATTTAATCCTCTTTTGCAGTAATGGGGGGGGCATGTATTTACATTTTCATGTGACCTTAGCTTGGCTTATTGACTGGGTGTTAGTAGTGGCCTCTAAAGATTGATTAGCAAGCAACCACCATTGATGTAGCTGAAGCTCTTCCTTAACCACTGCCAGGTTAAAATCAATGTTTTGTATCTTATATTGACCTCACCAGTTGCTGTGAGGGTTTTACTTTCACAAAAAATTGCAAGTTATACTTTTTGGTAGTGGACTGTACTAAAATAGATTTACCTGGCACTGAGGGCATGCTTGATGCTGTTCTGGGCGTACACGGCACAGCTCAGGATGAGGAAGGCTGAGTCCAGGGATGCCGCTAAGTCTTCTCGCATTCCCCTCTGCAGTCTCCAAAGCACGTAAGCAGTATTCACAGGCTGTAGGGGGCATGATGGTAGAGCCGGTGAACAGAGATGACATCACAGCAGGGCAGCATTGAGATGATAAGTTTCATTGTAGATCCACATGCAGTATACATGCAGATTATTTTGTCCAGTTAGTCCAAAACCTCAATAATCAATGAAAAGATGCAATTATAAGTCTTATAAGTGCTTCTCTATATGTGCATCAAACATCTCACCTTTATATTTATACAAAGTGTTCCACAGGAATTGGGCAGAGACGAGAGGCCGCTCAATGAAAATGGTTTCTCCCTTCTTTATGCTCCTTTTGGCAAAGAGACCCTTGCCCTGTAACATGAATAACTAACTGTTACTGCAGCCTTCAGTCACTACAGAAAAGTTATAGACTATGAACATTTTACAAGAAATTAAAATGTAAATCACAGTGGGACCTAAAATGATTCATTTCTTAATCACTATGTTTAAGAAAACTCATAACTTGCTGCAGCCCAAACATGTTTTTCCCCAGAAATTGTAAGTTGTTGTTTTCATTTTTTCATCCACCAATCACACATCAACCAATCAACATGAGTAAAAACTGTAAGGAGGAGGAATAACATACTGCTGCATTCAGTCCAGACAGACCACTTAAAAAACAAGCACCACCATTTAGAGTCCACTCAGTTTATTAATGCGACTATATTAACAATCCACTGGTATTTGCATTTATAACAGCTGATTAATGAAGAGTAACAAAGTAAAGAAGAGATGGCAGAAGTGCCCTTTCTAGCTTGTCCTACAGAAATTCATTCAATTTTGTGTGTCTGAGAGATATCTCTAGATAGATAGATAGATAGATAGATATCTGGCTGTTACAGTAGGTGAGCTGGACAGGGCGTAGAAGGTCATCAAATGAAAAGCGGACCAGAAACTGCTTCTTTGTGCAAGGAGGGACAGGAGGAGCGATGGAAGAGGCCTACAAAATGACCCCCAAGGGCTATTCTGTGCATGTTACTGACTAAAGTGCCATAAAAAGACTCCATGAGAGCCCAACATGGTTTAGCGGGACCTGTGCTCACAGGCTGTCATCCTCCAGAGAACACCAGAGAAGGCAGGTCCACCAGGGGCTCCATTCTCATTCACAGATGATGTGACCTGAAAGCTGTGGAAAACGTCATGATGCCTGCAACATCACGTGTCAAGAGAACTGATTACATTTGTCTATTTAAGAATTTCCTTAAAAGAAGAAGAAGAGGAGAAAAAAAAAACACACACACGCACAGAAAGACCAAGTTAAAGACGTGAACTTGTTAGCACTCTATCACAGTTATTATTATTAGTGGACATGAATAGTAGGGGTAATTTTCAGCTAGTAGTTCTTATACTGTGATATTAGCGAGCTAAGCTTTGGTCTCTGGAAGCTGCTGTCCTAAATTTTCCTGAAGGCAACATAGAAATCAAACCCTTCATGGAGGATTTAGACAATCATTCAATCTCCACTGTGTGTCATACATCAGCCAGTCGTGCCTGGCTGTGATCCGCACTGACAGCCGACATGCGACTACAGCACCGCCGCTTTAAATCTGTGTTCAGCCGCAGATTTCTTCTAAATCCATTTAATATGAAAATCACGGACAACTCTGACCTTGACATTGTCGATAAATCTGACTTCCACACAGCTGGACACTTTGCCGGGGTCCACGCAGAAGGAAAACATGTCATCCACGGGAGCAGCCATGTTTCAGACGACCTTTCAACTCTGACGTTGACGTTTTATTTGTGAGACAGGCGGCAGCGACCTCTGGTGGTGAACAGAAAGTTGCATAAATGTTGAGAAGGGTCTGCGATTGGGTAGCTGTTGTAAGACATTCCGCGCATGCTCAGATCATGCGCTTTGAAATTAACGGGAGTTTTTGTTCGTTTGTTTATTAAATAATCTGAAAACAGTCGAAATTAAGCAGATACAATACGCAGTCTTGACACAGACGGACGTTTTTAACGGTGTTTGGGACTGATGATATCTGGCCATGAAGTTAGCTTAGATGCGCAGACTGATTCGGACAAAAACCTTTTTGTCTTCTTGATTTATGGAGGGGACTTTGGATGCCACTAAAAGCAAAAAAAATTAAAGTGTCGACTTTTTAGAAGCGAAAAAAAGCGAGTGTGTCCAATTAGTGATCAGGAGGGGGAGGGGAGAAGTGTCCCCGGGACAAGTCCACAGTAAATATAATAAAAGCATGCAATACTGCAAAGATAAATCACTCAACATGGGAACACAGCAAAACATGCAACTTCAAATAAATAAAAAAAAAATTTTTAAATCCACCCTTCCCCCGGATGACATAAGGACAAATTAGTCAAGTGAATAGAATAGAATAGAATAGAATAGAATAATCCTTTAATTTTCCCACAAGGGGAAATTTGGTTGTATCAGCAGCAAAAAAAAACAAAAAAACACACATATACAAACAGAGCAGGACACAGAACAGAAACACAATTTTTACATATTTACATCATGGACAACAGTTACGAAAGCAGAGCACTGTACAGTTATTAAAATTAAATTACAGATACGTGGCAAACCCAGGTTGTAGTGTGCAAACAGAGCAGGATACTGAAAGATGTTTAAATAGTTGAGAATATTTAGAATAATTAGAAAAGTGCAGATTGTGTGATTGTATCTGTGCATTAAAAAGTAGATATGTAACTTTCAATAAGTTAGTGTGTATATAAACTGAAAAAAGTAATGTGCAAGTTAGAATAATAATAATAATAATAATAATAATAATAATACATTTTATTTAAATAGCATCCCAGAACAGAGCTGGCCTTCCTGATGAGTTTATCCAGCCTCTTCCTCTCAGCTGAAGATAAACTGCTGCTCCAACATACCACACTGTAAAAAATGACAGATGTCACCACAGAGTCATAGAAGGTCTTTAAAAGCGCTCCCTGGACTCCAAATGACCTCAGCCGCCTCAGCAGGTAGCGTCTGCTCTGACCCTTCCTGTAAAGAGCATCAGTGTTGTGGCTCCAGTCCAGTTTATTATTCAGGTGAACACCCAGGTACCTATAGGAGTCCACTATCTCAATGTCCACTCCCTGGATGTTCACCGGTGTCAGTGTGGTGGGTCAGCGTCTCCGGAAGTCCACCACCAGCTCCTTGGTTTTCCCGGCGTTGATCAGCAGGTGGTTCTGCTGACACCAGTCCACAAAGTCCAGAGTCCACTGTCTGCACTCTGAGTCGTCCTCACCTGTGATGAGGCGACTATGGCAGAGTCGTCAGAGAACTTCTGTAGGTGGCAGCGTGGGCAGTTGATGGAGACGTCTGCGGTGTAGAGGGTGAAGAGGAACGGTGCCAGCACAGTGTGGGGCCCCCGTACTGCAGACCAGCGTGTCAGAGACACAGCCCTGTGACCTCACATACTGTGGGCGGCCTGTGAGGTAGTCCAGTATCCACTGGGACATGTGTTGGTCCACTCCTGATAGCTCCAGCTTGTCCCTCAGAAGTCGTAGCTGGATGGTGTTGAAAGCACTGGAGAAATCAAAGAACGTGATCCTCACAGAGCTTCCAGGCTTCTCCAGGTGAGTCAGAGCTTGGTGCAGGAGGTAGATGATGGCGTCCTCCACCCCGATGCCAGGCTGGTAGGCAAACTGTAGCGGATCCAATGAAGACCTCACCAGGGGGCGCAGATGGTTTAGAACCAACCTCTCGAGGGTCTTCATCAGATGTGATGTCAGGGCTACTGGACTGTAGCTGCTTGCGTCCTTAGGATGGGAGGTCTTTGGTACTGGTACCACGCAGGAGGTCTTCCACAGCTGTAGTACTTTCCCCAGTGACAGGCTTGTTCCTCACTTACCACGTTTTGGACTGAGAAGACAGATGGTTTGAAAGAGGAGTGAAAGAAACCATCTATGTCCACTACAAAAGGCCATGTTGAACAGAGGGGATGGCTTGCAGCACCGTCTGCCACCTACAATGCAGTCTTAGGATCCCTTCCCAGGAACCTTAACACCCACTCGCCTCTTGCTTCAGGTGACCCCAATAGATTACATGATAGAGTGAGGCAAGATCTCATAGTGGGTTAACCTGAACGACCCTCGTTGACGCGGGAAAGCGCCCGTCGTTGGGTAATTCTGGTCGGTTGGCCCTCCTGGGAAGGTCCACCACTATGCCAACTTTTCTTTATGTATAGATAATGACTCTCACCGTGGTTTGCTGGAGTCCCAAAGCTTTAGAAATGGCTGTGTAACCCTTTCCAGACGGACAGATGCAAATTAATGTGTTTCTCATCCGTTCTTGAGTTTCTTTAGATTGTGGCATTTTAGCCTACTTCACTTAGTCAGACAGGTTCTATTTAAGTGATTTCTTGCTTCAACAGGCAGTAATCAGGCTGGGGCACAGCTAGTGAAACTGAACTCAGGTTTCCAAAAAGTTATGGTTAATCAGAGTTCATTCATATTATAACAGCCAATTACTTTTTCACCAGGGAAACCAACATAATACAGAAGCCTTACTGTAAAGGGTGGAAAAGCATCCTGTAGCAACATGAAGTAAAGAGTGCAGACACTTTACATACAGTAAGAGTATTTATTACAGGCTATATAGTAAAATAATATCAGGTTTACATTGTTTGACTGGCAAACATTTGCAATAGTATCAGTGGAAGTTTTACACAAAGAATTAAAAACAGTCAGTTGTGTAGTATATGTTATGGTTCTATTTCAAATTGTGTACAAAAGAAGCAATTCTTTAATAATAAAACAGTAACTTGACAACAGTCAGTAATGGAGCAAAATGACCTTCATACAAGAAAATGTAATGCCATGTTTTAGCAGTTCTTTCACATTGTGTGGGTTAAAATCACTGGCATGTATCAACTGCCAGTTTAAAACTTGTATAAACAATAAGACATCGAGAGTGCAGCTACTTAACAGGAGCTTCACGTTTTTACATTGTTTCATAGTGAAAGTTTCCCTCGTCCGAGTGAGTCTCACTGAACAACTTAGTTTGCATGCAGCTGACTCCTTTCCATCTCCATAATCAGATTATTATCAGCTGCAGTTCAGAAGATGTTTTCATCTCACTCACTACATGTCACAGCCACAATACAGTAGATTTATGTCTTTAATGAACCTGATGAAAAATACTTACTACTTGTAGTTTTATATTTTATATATATATAATTTTATATTTGCCTCTACCTCCACAGAGTCATCAGATGGATAGGAGCCAGTACAAGGAAAAATAAATACATTTTATATTAAGAGGCTCATAATGATCCTAATATATTGGTATCGGGTTTTGTCTTATCCAATATAAAAGACTTATTCTGCATGGCCATATTCCTTACTGTCAGTAAACAATAAAAATGTTTTAAATATATGTGGCTCAGCATGGGCACTGTGAGAACTGTGTTTCCCATATGAGGGCTGTAATTAGGAGGTTGCTGCAGCAAATCTCTTAAAAATCTAACTAAAATCTGATCACAGCGCAAGCAACTCAGGACTGTGAATAAACATCACTTAATTTAAATTAAGGTTCCTTTTTTAGAAATAAATCTAATTCCTCCTTTCAGGCAGGGAAAACCTTTCATCTGCAACATTTCTTTAACTTTTTTAACTTTATTGGATTATGGTGCTGCTCTTTATGCATGCATGCACCACTAAAGAAGTTAGGTACCTGTGTGCTCTTCTTTATTAATGGCTGTGGAAATTGTGCACACTGGTCTTTGTACTGCTATTAAGTGGCTACAGCTTAATAGCAGTGCACAGAACAGTCTCTGGACATACACGTCGCTGTTTGTCCAACGATTTTTGGATTCATAAGCTTATACACGTTCATCTCTCCTTGGGCTGATTTCCTCTCATATAATCAATACTGCATTTGCTTTCAATATATTTTACAAATGTTTGTCCCAAGATTCAAAACAGAGTGAAGGAATATTTTTACTGTTTTGGTTCATTTGCAGCAGTTTCAAACCAAAAAGCTCAAACAAACTGGCTCTGCACGGCATACACAGTCCCCCAGTCACAGACGGACAAAGTTAGGGATGACGCAGTGAGAAGAACTGTACTCGGTCGGACCAACAAAGAATAGCATATCTGTAGGGAACACTTATTTATACAGCATTAAATAATGAACTGATGCTAAATCTGACTTTGCAGAGAATAAATCAGCATTTCTATACAAAGAGCTCTTAAAAAGGAGACGACTGAATAAAAAACCTCTCAGAAAACTATGATTTAATAACTGCTGGGATCTTGATAAATGCAGAAACCAGTTTAAAAAGCAGTCTTTCCTGTGATAAAAATGCAGCACACAGTTCCCAAACCTGTCGACAGGAGGAACCCTACAGCTGAGACTCCCTGACAGCTATTCACACTGCAGCCTCCTTTTCCTCCTGGCTCCCTTTGCTCTCCTCTCCCACTCCACCACCATCCATCATAAACCTTTGTTGTAGGTCACCACCTTGCAATCTGTTGCCATGGCAATCTCCGGCTCAAGGCAAGACACCTCGATCTGCCAACAAAAAAAAGAGAGTGAAAGAAAGCAAAACAAAGACCATGAAACCAAATGTAAGAATTGAGCTCTTCTCTCCTTCCTTTAGCCTTGAAAGTCATTTAGAGTTTTAATTAGACGCTGGAATAAAAGGATGTGGGTCGGGGCTCTGCATGTCAAGCTGTGTACATGTAATTTGAATTTTTGCACAGCTGCTCCCTGTGCCATCTGGCCTTGAAGGCAGCAGCCCGTCTAACAGTGTATGTACTGTACCTGAGACATCTGGGGGAACAGACTGATGGCCACGGGTAAGGAGAGGCCAAAGGTAACCAGGCACACAACGCTGTGGATGGGCAGCAACAGCCTGCGGTTGCTCTGCAGAAATCGCAGCCTACACAAGTCAAGGCAGAGATAAAAAAGAAACGTGAGCGTGCTGTGTGGATCGATCCCAGATGACTCCTGCAAAGCTATGAGTTATTTTTGGATCTGGAGAAAAACATCATGTGCAGATTTAGGGGAGCTATTTCTGCACGATTAGAGGGTGTGAGATTTATGTGTGTGTGAGAGAATATCATAAATCTGACTGCAGAGTCTTCTTTAAAGGCACAAAATCTGCTTTACTTTTCTATTTCTTCTTATATTGTCTGTCCTTTACTCTTGTGACCTTTGACTGAATGAATAGTTTAGTAAACACTTCGGGGCACAACACATGTCAGCTTTGGTTCAGTACACACAAAGTAGTACTTGTAGTATTTGCTGTGCATTTTTAGAACAAATTCAAGCAGCCAATACTAAAAAAGAGCACAATTAAAGCAATGGTAAAGCAGTCCCAGTTTGCTGCACAATGACACAAAGCAAACTACTGTAATGGATTTATTGATTGCTGATTGTGTTAGAGTCTGACTTTGGATAACCATCAGGAGGCAAAAACATCAAAGCTGATAATACAAAGCCCTGCACCTGCCAGATTATTAAATTGTACTTTAATTAAAAGGCTAACTTAGGCTTCAACTGTTCTTTTGCCATGATTTGATTTAGTCACAGTCATACTTAAGTACTAGTGTTACTTCAGTTTTGACTAAATGGGTGGTCGCTGCATTTTCTTGTATTATAGGTTGAATAAAAAGCATCATTACCCACAACAGCATTCATAAACGTAATTATTCTATATGAGTACATTTGTTTCTTTTCATTTGCTTTTCTTTTTTGTTTGATTTGCTTTGTTGGAAAACTTACTGCATTATATTTTACATTCTGATCATTTTACATGTTTGAGGTTTGTGCTGTTACTGTTTTAACTGTGCCACATCGCTCTAGGAACTTTTGGCAGCAGCTTTATGTACTTTTCTAGACCAACTGGCCAACAACTAACAACAACTAACAGCAACAAAAGTAAGTCACTAGTTGCAACCCTAACAGGAAAAAAATCTTAACAATGTATTTCTGCACAAACCTCTCGAGGTAGGACATAATGATGGGGGGCAGGACAAAGATTGGCATTGGGAGGACCACACGTGTAAAGGCAGTTTCCATGATTGCCTGGGGATAGAGAACATTGTGCACATGCTCCATTTCAAACACTGAGTTTATTTATTTATTTTTCAGGAAATCAGATGGCGTTTGGATTTCAAACGAGAATCATGCATGCAAAAATGAAAGAGCCCTCACATGTCTCGCAGCAATTCTGGAGGATCCCACAATGTTCCCGTTGTTGTCAAGCACATCGATGCCCTCGGACAGCTCATTGTGTCTCATCAGGCCCACGTTACAGATGTTTGCACTAGCTGGAAAGGGAGAGGGAGACAGCTCAGAAATTATAATGCATTTTAACCAGAATCTGTGCAGAGACTGACAAACAACGACTGCAGCCACAGACGTTGTGACTGTAGTCTGTGCAGCCACAACACTGTGGCCCAAACCAGGACACTACCATTACTTTCTCCATTACCATCACTGTCAAATCCTGTCTCAGAGTGATGACGATGCTGAAAAGATCGTGCACGTATCAATTCCAGGCATGACTATTGTAATGCATTATTAGGTCACTTTAAATGTCCCTGAAACACTTTCAGTTGATCCAGAACACTGCAGCGAGAGCGCTAACTAAAACTAAAAGAGAAATCACATTTCTTCATTTTCAGTTTCTCTTCACTGGCTCCGTGTTATCAGAATTTAATTCTCATAAAAGACATAATCAGCCTCCATCTTATCTTAAAGACTATGGGGTGGCTGTAGCTCAGGTGGCAGAGCAGGTCAACCACTAATCAGAAGGTCGGTGGTTCGATCCCAGGCTGCCTCCTGGCTGCATGCCAAATATCCTTGGGCAAGATACTAACCCCGTGTTTGCCTACTGGTGGTGGTCAGAGGGCCCGGTGGCGCCAGTGTCCGGCAGCCTCGCCTCTGTCAGTGCGCCCCAGGGCAGCTGTGGCTACAACGTAGCTTGCCATCGCCAGTGTGTGAATGTGTGTGTGAATGGGTGAATGACTGAATGTAGTGTGAAGCGCTTTGGGGTCCTTAGGGACTAGAAAAGCGCTATACAAATGCAGGCCATTTTACCAGGCCATTTAAAGACCACATAGTACCGTATTATCCTAACAGAGCATCGCTCTGTGACTGAAGGTTTACCAGGGATTTATGCTTCAGTGGGAAATCTACACCATTGGCATGTCATAACTGCAAACCTCTTTGAAACCCCACACCTACGGCATAACCCAACCTGCACTTCCTTGGAAATGTAACTACATTTCAGGTTGATGCAGCTTGCACCTATTGTGATTGGCCTATTCAGCACTGTTCATTCCTCTTATGTATTTCCGGTTACTTTTTCCGGATTGGTTAAATTACAAGAATAGAATTGAGTGAATGTACAGAGTGGTTCCCAGCATTATCAAAAGCAGAATATCAGATACAACCTTCAGCTATCAGGTCTCTCTGCTATGGAGCCAGATAAGATTACACCTAAAATGTGCATTTTTGATTAAGCTTGCAGTTCATACTCGTGTAGATGACCCTTCACCAGCCTTTAGTTATACTGCAAAAATGTCCGGTTGCTGGGAGCTTCTAATGATGCACTGTTTCTTCATCAATCATGGCGGATGGCTGCCCCTCCCTGAATCTGGTTTCTTTCTGTTAAAAGGAGGGTTTTTCGTTCCCACTGTTGTCAAGTGCTTGCTTGTAGCGGGTAGTGTGATTGTTAGTTTCTAGCTAATATTCTAGGATATAAAATGAATTAATGCAGCACTTTTTGGTCTTTTAGTTATGAGAAACCTTTCCCATACAGCTTTATTCAGAGCTAGAAACATTCAGGAAACATACAAAAATTAAACATGACCTGATATTAAAATGTTGAAATGATGTTAACCAATTTGTACAAAGTACCAGGGTGTTCAGTCAGACATGAAGCTGACAAAGAAGAAGAAGATAGAAGCATGTCGTGGATTAATCTGTAGAACTGCTGATGTTCATGAGAATAACAAGTTCAATAATAAAAGGAATACATAAAATATCCTAGCACAATTACAAAACTCTGAAATCATTTTTAAACAAGATGTAAGATCAACCAGCAGAGGGCCACATGAAACCCACCCTCATCATAACAAAGGCTCCTTTGAAAACCTACCTACAGCTGGAAAGGGGACAAGTCTCTGTATTATCATTCTGGTGGCAGGACTCAATTTATTGGCCTTCTGAATCAGCACATTCAGTCCCACCTATAAAATATAGAATAAATATCTGTTAAATCTCGTAATTCCAAGTAAAACCAGCTTTTTATACAGCTCCACAGTGCTGCAGTTAAACATCTGCAACATGATAAAAGTTATTCCACAAGACGAACTGTATTAATCTTAAACCCACTCACTGCAATAGATACAGCACTCGTCACAGCTCCTGCGTAGCCTTGAATAAACTTGGATGTTGGTGTAGGCTGAAGAAAAACAAACAGTGTCACAACATTTGTATAGTTGGTTTTTTTGCGTTTTTTTAGTTTAGTTTGTATTTATTTGCATTTTTACCTTTGTCGCATTACGATTCGCATAGTTCACACAGGCATTGTGACTCTGGTTCAACCACTGAAGAAAAAAGGAAGGGAGGACATGAGGGAAGAGCCGGGCTTAAAGGATGAGCGAGTAGTGTTAAACAGAGCAGCAGCACTTTATTTTACAATGTCCCAGTGTATAACAGGTGGTAAAGCTTTGCATGTACCCAGTAAAAGTGCACTTACCAGATGTTCAAAATGGACAATAAATGCAATGATTTACAATAAGCATGTTATTTACAGTACCTGCCATATAATGGTAGACACCACAGTCTGATTTGGGAGAAGAAGGCCAATGACCTAGATGAAATCAGGGAATAGGAGCTTATTTTTGGACAAAATAAGTTCAAAATCTCCTTTCATCTGTCCCCAAATTTGACCGTGTTCTATGAAATGCATGGCTTTCATATGTGACTTACAATTGGTGTTCCAAATGGTACATAACCTGCACAGTGAAAACATGATTTTCAGTGTAGACAATGATGATACAATGGATCAACTCAAACAAGTTCAGCAAAGATCTTCATCTGAGGCCGTACCTGACATTCGAAATGGCATGAAGATCTTCTCTCCTGTGTCAGGATGAATGATGGCCTGCGTGCAGAGAGCATGAAAGCTTCCTCATGCCGCCAGCAGCCCAGAGACTTGAATGTATGAAAGGGCAGTAAACGTGGGCCGACTTACGTCCGATATAATACTTACCTGTTTGATCTTCTGTGCTTCCCACAGCTGAACATGTGAGCAATGCAATAAAACAAAAGAACTATAATTAAATATGAAGTATTATTATAATTTTCCTTAAATGGATGGAAGATGTTATTGAGTTTGCCTTTTCTATATTGTGAAAATGTACATTTTGCTGTAGCCAGGATGTTGTGATTTCTCTCAGGAACAGATTGTGTAATATTATGTCGTAACATTCACCTGAACGTCAGACACTCCAGGTGGGAGTGAGCCATGTTTGTAGTCATCGAGGAGTTTGATGCATTCGTTTAGCCGTTTCTGTCAAAATTGGAACAAGAATGAAATTATCCTTTTGCAGGAAAAAGATTGTGTAGAATATAGAATTCTGTATTACTGCGGCGCTGTACCTGAACATATATAAACAAATTTATCCACAATACAGCACCTTTCCATCTGAAAATACACTTGAACATCACTTTGCATTTGACAGGAAAATATTTAAGACTGCAAAAAAAGCTTTACCTTGTAATTAATTTGGCATTTTAACAATTATTTGTTGTAGAGTTATGAGAAACCTATCCATCATGTGCACATGGCATGTTTAGCAAGTTGATAGTTGAATTCTTGAGTTTTTATTACTCCACTGTGACACCTTTTAAGATGTTCAAATACAAAATGTTTTCATGAATCAGGAATATCACTGTGAAATATGACACACAGATACAGATATATGGAGTTTTATTTATTGTACAAACTGAGGGTGAGAAATTGCAGAAAAACCCTGAGCCCCTTGCCCACACAGTGAGGGGACCTGGTGGCTCAGTTATGATGTGGAAGGGGGGTTTTCCTGGAATGGTTTAAATCCACTTGTCCCATGTTCAACTTTATCCTCTAATAAAATGTTTCTGTCCTCGTGGGAGTGGCGTCTCAGGATACCAGGGTCACCATCCAAAGAACACGAGGGGTCCCTGAATTAGAGTTGGATGTCTCGAGACCGGTCTTGGCCTTGACGGATTTGGTCTCGGTCTTCTCTTGGTCTTCCTGTCTCAGATCGACATAGTGGTCGGGAGATTTGGAGTCAACAGTATCCACGACGCACAGCGTAACGTTCGATAATGTGTCATGCACAAAAGCATCAGCTCTACGAGCCGTGCTTACAGAGCGCTTTGTAGTGAATCAGAAGAGTCGACTCCCATTGAGCGAGAGCCGCTCCTCACTTAATTTCCTTTCAGCTCTCACACAGTGGCTCAGCTATGCTCCAATCCCATAATCACATGCGAGGATATAGGATAATATCATTATGTGAAAAACAGAGAGGGTGAGAGACGCGACAGTCAAGTGGAGCATCCGTCTGTCCTCTCAGTGAGTGAGTGAGACAGTAGACAGCGGTGAGGAGGGCTGTGCGAGTGCATCGCAAGAACACATAAATATGCCCGACACCTGTAAACGAAGCAGCATCCGGCTGCAGTTTAAAGACTTTTTTGTCTCGTTCTCGGTCTCATCTCGTCTTTGTCTTGGTCTCGATACCCTCTGGTCTTGGTATTGTCTTGGTCTTGGTTTAGGCGGTCTTGACTGCAAGTCTACCCTGAATTGGCTGATGGGTACGAAAATGATGTGAATCGTATGACCTTCACCATCATCCGCTCTCAACACAGTAGAACATAAAAAGGAGATTCACTACTAGAGACTAGAGTTGCACTGAAGCAGTCCTGGCAGCCCGAGATGGCTGAGCATCTTACAAAGAGACTTTGTTGTGTTTTTCCTTTAGTTTGACACCTGTCTGTACATCTAGATGTTTTAGAGAAAACGTTACCTCTGAGACAAACAGAGTGCTCGGGTCAATGATGTCTACAAAGTGTCTCAGTCGACCAAAGAACGAACCCTGGGAAAGACAGCATGACAGAGTTAATCCTTAAAAATAGCAGGAAAACATGTTTTCACTCAAATACACAGAACCAATTCCATTCGACTTGTTCGTGATCATAACAAACAGTTTTATCTGCCTCACAGTTACACTGAGTCAGCAATAGCTTCATAACATCACATGTCTGCATCCTGTTGTTTTATATTGACGGAAGAATATTTGCAAGGTCAAAACCAAGGTTCAGAAACACTGAAATGAATACACATGATCACGTTAATCTACTTCAAAATGTAATTCACAACTTCTTTGTGTAGCAGTTTTCTTATAATCATATGGAAGGAAATAATGCTGAGATGTAAAAGCAAATTATGTATTTTAAGATTAAAGTTTGGGGGAAATGCACCAGCAATCTGCACATTTACTCCAGTAAAAGTTCCTCCCAAGTGAGACTTGAAGCTGCTGGTCAAGCGCCCTGTTTTCTGTTCCCTTCACTGTCTCTACATCAGCATGCCAATTGCTAAGTATGTGTGCCAGCAATCTGAAAAGGCCCAACAGGAGCCTGTGCCAAGAGTCTCTTTGGCAAACCAGACGGGTGAAAACATGGCAGCTTCAATCAGAATCCGTCAGAGACATTTATCAGAGATGAAGGGAGGGAAACACAGCAGAATGACAGTGGAACTGACACGTCTCTATTTTCATTACCTCTCTAGCACCAGTTTCAAATTGAAATGACTGGAAACAACCTTCTGTCCTTATAAAGACCGTAGGTGTATAAATCTATCCGTATCACTGCTCTGGGTTTTCTGTCACTGCCTCGTTCCCTCATCGCATGTCTCCTCCTCTGACAGGCCATATGTGCTGCAGTGCTGTTTTGTAAGAGTGGGGCGAAGGGAGGATCTGTGTGAGGAGCCCGCGTTAATTATGCATGAGTTTCAGCTCCCTGGAGAACACACAACAAGGCTAGCAGAGATGGAGCGCGGCACAGAGCACAGACAAACCAAACAAGATTCATGCTGATTCAAGGACTGCCCTAATTTTTAATGCTTTGATGCAAAGAACTAAAAGTATTGCAGCACCTTGAACAGCCCAACATGAACTGCAGGTTACTGATGAAAAACGAACGTCTTTTTGAGGACCAGAGGGGAAAGAGCAATGAAAAACTAATGGCGGGGCCGAGCTGGGGAGCCTTGGTGATGGTAATCAGTTAAAAAAAATGATAAATATCCTGAGACAAAGACTGTTAATAAGCTGTCACTTGGGCAGTCTGTGAACAATGCAATATCCTGTACTAATTGGTGCGTCCATGAATGAATTATGAAACAGATCTGGAGGCACACTCATGCATGCAGTGCTTCAATCCTCCTAAATTAGATCAAGAGAGACAGATTGCGAGAGACAACATTCATTTGTGTCTCTTTTGGTCTTTTTGTCTCTTTGACGTCATCTTGTGTCTCTTTGTGTTGTTCTACATCTCACCGTAGTCATTTTGTGTAATGCTGCATCCCTTCCTTATCCTTTTGTAACTCTTACTTGCTGCTTTATATCTTTTTGTGGTCATTTTTGCAGGGTTTTCTTTTTTTTGTTTTTTGTTGTTTTTTGTTGTTTTTTTTGGGGGGGGGGGGGGGGGGGGGGGTTACAATTTTTGCAGCGATAGCACTTCTGAACCACTGAAAGAGGGTCCTGGGGTTAAACCTGGTTTTAGGGCCACTGGGTGTGGAGTTTGCATGTTCCCCTCGTGTTTGTGCTCTGTCAGAGTGCCAGCTCCTGCCTGTACTGAAAAACACTCCAGGTTAGGTCACTCCTGCAAAACACAGTGCCTCTTGGTTAAACTGAACAGCAAGTTAAGAAATAGAATGGAATAATAGAATAATATCTAAATAATATTTGAATGATTTCTGTGTCTCTTTGTGCATTTCTTCAGTAAAGATCTGTCACATCAAATGTACTTGACCTGAAAACACTTCAGTAGTTGTGGGAAAATTTTCATATTTTCCAATATTTTTTTCTGCTGTCATGGTGGCATAATAACAACTGTATTGGTCGCTCGTGTGAGTTGAGAGAACATCAGATTTAAAGCAGTTTAGTGTGACTTTAATTTACACTCCACGCATGAAGACTTTACTCTGCATTGACATTACAGCGTAAATAACTCCCTTAATACTGCTGTTCGTTAAATGGGAATGACCACAGAATAATTAGATGCGAGTTTAACTTGTCCTCAACGTGCCATCGGAGTCAACGTGAAGGACACGTTATCTGTCAGGCCTGACCACTGCAAATTAACTAACGGAGGGAAAATTCAGTAATGAGCTTCAGACATTCGTGGAAGTCCAGTAACGTCAAACAAAGTGGGAGCAACAGCAGTCTGCAGGAAGCATCCTGGGGGTAAAAAGAAAGTTTGGTTGGACTGGATTATTGTACAAGATGTTCCAACAGATTTTGAAGCCTAGATTAAAAGTGAAAATAGGAAAAGCCAAACTCAGACAGCCAGTTGAAGATTTGAGAGAAAACGACCGACGGCGAGCTCTCAGTGTGTTGACTGCAGATCCGAACAGTGATATAACCGTGCGTCGAAGAGGCGTGGAATCTCATAAAACACTGATATGGCACTGCCGACGAGAAATCATTTCCACTATAAAAACTGCAATAAAGTCAAAACTCATCCATCTCTACCAAGTTCACTAGCAGCTGGAAGTTACTGCGGTTTAAATAAAGGCAACGAAGAATCGGATCACAAATCAAAGCCAACTTTGTGCCCACAAACTGCCTCAGCATCCGGAACGGAGCGGCTGCAGGGCGGAGGATGGAGCTGTTTTCCACCGAAAAGCCTGAAAACAAAATCCCATTAACGGATGGTTAGCGGAGGGTAGAGGGGGGGCTTACCTGGTCGTATCGGGGTCTCCCGAGCTGGAATGCAGGACACGCTGCGGATTCCGCCATGACACTCAACTATTTATTTATTAATGAACTGGATCATGAACGGATTTCCAAGTACAGCGAACTACATTCAATGTGTAACTAGTGAAGCAATGTGCCGCTAAGCCTGCCGGGAGATGTAGTTTTCTCATTTGCTTTAACGCTGGCAAAGTTGAAGCGCATGACTACACATCCCAAATAATCGATTAGGTGAACGCTATTGCATAACTGTTCGGATTGATCTTGGGGAGAGATAACCGCTGATGCCACCATAGGTGTCAGATAGACCCAATTACTCATAATGTGAGGGGGCGTGGCCGGATGTCTGCAAGGAGTAATGGTCGGCCTGGAGCGACTTAATAAAGAACCAGCAGCGACAATCTATGTTATCAGTCAGCGCATTGGACACTTTCATTACCTCTTATCATTCTGTGGAGAGAAGCAAGACACTGCCGCTTAGGAAATTACTTCCATCTCAAAACACCAAGAAAAAAGACAAGAGATTTAGTTTTTTCTCCTCTTATAACGCTGATACATATGAAGAAAAATAAGAGGAAACTGAGAAAAAATAATAAATAAGCCAACTGTGGCATATGGAGCGAAATGTGCATGATAAATTCGGATAAATGACACTTCCAGCGTCACTTTCAAAGCATTCATTTTGTCCCCTATAGTGTTACTTTGGGGTTACTTAATTATGAACACTGTTAATATGCATCAGATACCCCCCAAAATAAGATTTTAAATGCTATCTTCTACTATTACATAAGGACAAGATAAGGATAGCCCTTCTCTGACTGCAATTACATTTTATCTGCTAAATTTTGTGAGCCCCTTTCTGTGTGTACAGATCTGTTCCTTCTAAACGGGAACTGTGCCAAACCTGATAAAGTCTTTGCTTTCTTATTTTACTATAATCCAGCCACCTGAAACCAACACTTCCAGAAGCACAATTACGTCGTCACTCCTGCAAAGGGATGTGTTTGCCTGGTCTGTGGAGTCATGGATGCAATTTTCTAATGAAGTTGCAGAGCAGAGGTCCCTGTTGAACCAGCAGGTTTCCACCAAAGCTGTAAAGTCAGGAGTGCCCTCTAGCGGAGATAAAAAGCATTGCTGCATGACTTACCACATACAGCACAGTTTGCAGGACGGCATTGATTTGTCACTCTGCAGACCTACTGCAGTTTGATCAGTAGCAAAAACAACATAAGTAGTGTGGAAGGTTCGGCTCATGTGCACTTTATTTTATTATATTACAGTACTGCGGTCGTGTAAAGCATTGCAAGTAGCTACAGTCACACTAGAGTGGCATTAGGTATGATGTTATTATGACAAACTTTATTTGATAGAAATAACTTATAATACTCTTATTTACTGAATGTTTACTCTGTTATCCCTACAGTAAAATGTTATAATTTCAACATAAACAGACAACAAAAGCTTAAAAATATATTAAAACATTCTGACTATTTTAGCCTGTAAAATTCCAGGAGAGGGGGAGAGCACTGAAGAAACAGAGTATTTTATTGCAAATGCAAACTGTAAGTCTTTATCCTCTTCAGTCTTTTCTGACACAAACATAAATGCTGTTTTTTTGGTCATCATACAGCAATGTTAATGCAGAAACAGTCATTTTTTTAATATAATCCACTTTGCGAAGCAGCAGTTTATGTGTTGCTACAACCTTTATTCTTAAATACAATCTAAAAATATGGTGTTAGCTCAAGTTAACCTCTGTGGATGCATTTTTTCACGGGACTGATAAAACAGCCTTGTGTCAAAATTGAATTGGCTGTAAATCCTACATTTTTAAAGTGTTACTTAAGCTAACATCATATTTGACCAGAGCACATCAAAAACATTTCCAGAATTTTTTTCTGTATCCTATTTTCTTTTATTTTAAGCACATGTGAAAGCAGTGACTTTAAGATTAAATTTACAACAGGTGACTACATTAATGCATAAGCATGAGTAAAAGAATTTTTTGCTTCTGCTTTGATAAAAGCTTTTTTTCTGCTTTGTCTGCTTTCTGTTTGTACCAAATTGAGATAGTAACCAGCATGCATGTTGGGTAATATCGTGTCTACATCAACAGGGCAGTATCAGCAGTGAGAAGACCTGGATGTTTGTGAGATCGGATTTGGTGGAGATCTGCCTCCAGAACAGTTACGTACTCTCATCCATAAATAACAACTTTCAATAATGCAATATCCTAGAGGCCTGAAACACACCAATCACACACTAGCACTGTCCTCACTTGTGCCTAGCACGCACTTGGAGCAGCGTTGGCGTCTGCTCCATGATCCGCAGTAACAGATTATCAATGTAGTCCTCCAGGTCTCGAACCTGTGACTTGACCTTCTTCAGCTCGGCCTCGCATTTCTCCAGCTGCGCCTCCTGCTGCTCCGAGGCTGCTTGCTGCTTCTGCATGTCCATCTCCTGCTGCAGCAGCAAGGAGATCAGCTCCATGTTAGTCAGGTGCTGGTACTGGGCTGACCTGTCCACCATCACCTCCTGCAAGACAGGTCAAAGGAAAATAAGGTTTCATATGTGAAAAATACCTGTAAACAATCATATTTAGAGGAAATAACTATATTAATTCACATTCTTTCTGGGCGTGACAGCAAATGTGTTTACCTTAGCTTAGCATAAAGAGTGAAAGTCAGAGTCTGAACTTGATTCACTGTGTTTACATTAACCTAAACATTTCCAGGCAGCGCTCTCTAAGCATCTCAGAAAGAAAGTCGAACTATTCTTTCTGTGCCAAATGTGATTGAAACGATTGATGATTGACAGATCCCTGCGTTAAAAAGTTAAAGTGGGGACATTTTCATTTGCAGGTGGTTAAAAAAAATGACATGAGTCACAGGAAACAGTGAGGTCATCACAACAGTCCTGCAGTGCAGTTATTAGCACCACGTGCACTGCTGGTGCCAATAAATGCTCATGGAAGCGTTAAACAGTCACAAACCTAATGGCTTTCTGTGATTTACTATGGCAGGTTAATGACTTAATTCTTCCACTGTGCAGTGTTTTGAAAATTGAAATGGTGAATTAGAAACTAATGTAACTGTTATGAGCCAAGTTCTGACCAACAACTGACCACACATGGGGCGACATTATCCAGTGTTATATTAAAAAAGAAAAACAATATTGCTGATTTGCTAGTTAAGTTTCACCGATGCGAGAAATGCTTGAGTACAACTGTGATTTTAAATCCTCTGCAGTTTGAAACATTTCATATTTACTTAAACAGGATGCAGAAATGTAAAAGAGAACAGCTCTCCTGCAGAAACAAATAATATGCTCGTGTAAGTAGTTACAGATATGAAATTAATTCCACACTTGTCTTCAAGTGCAATGCTTATCTAGGTCAAAGAATTATGCCACACCTAGAAGGCGTAATGGGATCAGTATTTCTCTCCTAGTGTTGAAGGCGATTTCAGTTTAACAGGGGGGTGTTAGGAAGCAGCTGGTGCACTGTTCCTGTGTTGCCCTGATGTGTTATTCAAACGGTCTAGAGCAGCGGTCCCCAACCCCCGGGCCTCGGACCGGTACCGGTCCGTGAGTTGTTTGGTACCGGGCCGCGAGAGTTGAGGCTCAGGTGTGAAATTTATGGTTTTTAGGGGTTTTATCAATTTTTAGCATTATTTTTTATCGTTTTTATCTTTAATTCGGTTTCCCTGGGTCTTTTCCCGTGTGTTATGAATAATCTTTTTTTTGGTATCGGTACTGGTTTTATTTTGTTGTATTTATCCGCAACACCTTAAAGGCCGGTCCAGGAAAATATTGTCGGGCATTAACCGGTCCGTGGCGGAAAAAAGGTTGGAGACCGCTGCTCTAGAGTTCCTCATCCCAATATGACAGAGAATTTATTTAATTAATAATCATCACTGGACAAAGTAAGATTACAAAGTATTTTTCACAGTACCTGACTCTTCTCAGGTTCAGCTGTCACTTGATGAGTGCTGCGTCCAGGGTTAATAGTCGACTTGAGCTTCTCCAGAACTGAACGACCCTCCTTCTTCTCTGATTGGCTAGAGGTTATTGGCTTCACTGGGTGAGGCCTGAAAAACAAAGGGGTGAGCACTAGCATTTCCACACCGGTTCAGCATAACTGCTTCTAACTGTTTTCCAAGTCCAAGTCAAATGATAGCTTGGCATTTCCTAGAGAGGTTTAACACATCTGAGACCTCACTCTTTGAAGGAAAGATATGCAGCATGTGAACATTTAACATAAAGGTTGGAGCACAGCATGAAAAGCTGCAGCTGTCCAGATCGAGTTTCAGTGTAATTTCTTTGAGCTCCATTGAGTCCCGCTGAAAATTCTAACCTCACCCCCAAAACAGCTGGGACACAAAACAGACTTTTGATTTCTGAGTCTCATAAACGTTTAATGCTCAACACCAATGACGATTCTGGCTGCCTGCCTTACTTTTGTACATGACAAAAGTACAAAAATGTAATACTTTTGTGAATAAGGTTAGAAAAAATGCATATTTTACCACTTTTTTGGTGCTGTTTACATATGTGACTCTTTAGCAGAAAAACTGGCTAAATTTAGGCACAGCAAAGTGTGAGAAAGCAAAAAGAGAATAAAGAAATAAAGAAATACAATAGGCAACCACAAACTGAAACATGAGATGAATAACATAAATGTGCAGCAAAGCCAAGAGCACTACAGCAGTAATCATCCAATCGCTTTGGATGAGAAGGCAGAACTTATATATGCAAGTGCATTCAACGAGAAGCAAGCCGGACCAGCAGGAAACAAAACTATCACAGCAACCAAAGAGTTAAAAACAACAACACATCCCAGTTATATATGTGCATATCATGGCTATTGTCAGGTCTTCTAATTTAGTACAGCTTGTAAATAGCTACACAGGTGATGTCCTAGTGTGAGGATTCTCACCTGCTCTCCTGACGGGGCAGGTTGCTAGCTGTCTGTGTCTCCTCAGGCAAAAGTGAGTGCCGTGCAGCGACCAGGGGCTGGTCAGTGGTGAAGGTGGTAGAGTAGGAGGAGGTGTAGGGGGCCACGGCCAGCGTAGTGCTGGCTCCAGCACTTGGCCCCATGCTTGAGGGATGTATGGACGGACAGCAGACAGGTGTATCAGCTGACAGGGAGAGTGCAGACAAGATGGAGGGAGAAAAAGGGGGTTCGTGCAAAGATTGCCCAATCTTTGCCTCACAAGGGTTTCTCGAGTTTGGCGCTACTTTTGCGTGGAGGTCTTCAAAACTGATCTCAGAAGGTTTTCCTGTAACGCTGTTTTCTTTAAGACACGCTGCTGTTTTTCCTTTTAGAGATAGAGCCGATGTTGTGTTTGAGTCTCTGTGACACGTTTGCTCATTGTTGCTACATTCAAGCAAACCTGCCTGTTTATCGAAATCAAACGAGGAAGAAAGAATTGATTTAGAGGGCTGATATGATGACGGTCCTTCACTGATTTCTGAAATGTTTTGCACAAGACATAAAAACTGTTCAAACTCTCTGTCTCCACTTTTGCTTTGGCTGTTCGGGCTGTCGCTGCTGCTCTGTCGGGACACTGCCTTTGGTCTAAAACGTGCACTAACTACCCCTGAAAATGACTCCGGCTGGTTAGGTTTACCCATCTCTGCTTGAATATTGCAATTTTCATCAAAGTCCTTCTGCGTCTGGTTAAAATCATCATAGTCATTTCTTCTTTCTTCTCTGCATTCAGCAGCTGGTGAAACACTGGTCTGATTTTGAGACATCAAAGCAGTCATTTCTCGGCTTGTTACCCTGGAGTGACCAAGCGGTGCTACATTGTTCAGTTCGTTTCGATAATCACGGCAATTGTCTTGGCTGACTGGAGCTACTTTGCACAGCTTATTGGAAGATATTTCAAATGACGAATTCATCTCGGGGATGTAAGTGTCCTTCAAAGTAAATATTTCCTCAGGTTTGGTTTCCAAATGGTACACGGCCACCTGTGAATTTTCAAGCGGTTGCTGTAAAGTCCCACTTTTATCGCCAACCTCCGAGTGCGAAGACCCATCAGAATCAATAAAACCAAAGTCTGTATTATTCACATTCATGTTCAGATCTCCTAAAGTTAGCGAGAAAGAGATGTTATTGTTGGTGCAGGGAGTTTCTGCTAGGTTCGTTTCCAGTATGTCTTCTCCTGGAGTGGGAGAAATACCTAGCGCCTTGGCATCTGCATGTGAGAGAGTAGTGGGCGACATTTTCAAAAGCTCTGCAACGGATATCTCACTATCAAGAAGCATTTTAGGCCCTGAGCTCTTAGACGTGATCTCAATTCCAGTAGTTTCCTCGGCGTTCAGCGATAAACGATGACTGTTTACTTTGCATTGTCCATAATTTCTTCTACACACACGTCCGTACAAGTCTTGCTCGAACAACATCCCCCCCCAGCAATCAGTCTCGTCTTCCAGAGGTTCATATTTGAACTTTTTGAGCTTGTCTTCTGGCGTGAGCCCCGGAGAAGTAACGTTTGTGTGCGACTGGGAGTTCAGGCTGAGGGACTCGCTGGTCTCGCTGCTCGTGTGCGGGTCAGGAGATATGTTGTTTCTTTTACATTCTCCTTCTCTTCCACGCTGTAGTGAGGCCACACCGGTCTGAGAGAGGAGGTAGGCTTCTTTATGGACAGCTAGCTCCTGACCTCTATGCAGCCAGCCATCAGAATAAATCTCATTCACTGATGTTCTTAAAAGTCTCCTTGGAGGCAAAGGTGGAGGCTCCTCATTACATGTTTGCAGTTCTTGTGCATAGTTATTGTTATTGGCCAGGGGATAACTACGTTTACGAGATGAACCCGGGCAGGTTGTCAGCTTTTTTTGGGGAGGACAAACTTTTGGGGAATTGAGCCTGCTAGAGGCAAAGGCATCAAATGAGTCCTCCCATTCTCCTGTACTCTCTGACCTGGAGCAAGGGGCGGAGTGATTAGGAGAATTTGGTGAGGCCACTTTGGGCGATAATGCAGGAAGTGATATCTGCCTAGCTACTGCCCTTGGGCGCTCCCGCTTTATGGAAGCCATATTTGTGGCGCTAACTTCATGAGGAGCAGTGGGTGTGTGGGGCTGGGCAGGTAGAGTGGTGTAATGAAAGGGGGATGAGCCAGCAGAGGAGCAAGGTTCAAAAGGAGGAGACTTCTGCAACTCTCCTGCTATGAGCTCCTCAAAAAAGGGATTGCGCTGCATACGTGGGAGGAAAGGATTGGAAGGGGAGATGGGGGTTGAGGAGGGAGAGGAAGAAGGGGTGAAGACATTGATGTGACTGCAGTCATCGGGTGAGACGTGACCGGAGAGAGAGGCAGAGGGAGAGGAGCACTGAGGAGGAACAGGGGAACGAGGAGGGAGGGGAGGGGGTACATCTGAGCTGCGTTCTACCTTAGGAGAAACTTCCAGCCTGTGAAGGAAATAGGGCACAATAGTCCTCTTAGTTAATGATGTGCCAGGTAACCAGATGGGGAACATTGTTGGTACAAAAACAGAAAAGATAACCAGAATACAAGCTGATATTCCTCAACAAAAGAGGGATATTCCTGCTTAACGTCAGTCTTTAAACTTCACGAGGTTCATGACAGACTTATGGAAAGAGTAACGTAAAATAAAACAAAGAAGCAAAGCACATCTGCAAAATAATCAAGCAACGAAAAGTAACTATCGCACTTAGCCATTCAAGCACCAACTGCACTGGCAGCTATTCTGTTGGGTGAGCTCGTGTCAACATGGAATGATATTCTTCACATCCTTTTTCAAAACCACTCACAGAAAGAAACACACTCTGGGTAGAAAAACTGGCAATGCAGGAGTGCTGTTTGTGGAAAATATAGCATGAGGTGATGGCACAGCATGGTTGTAAGATGGAAAAAATTATGATTTAAATCAATTCCATTTTCAAATGAGCAGGCAGAAGAGTGAAGGCTGAACCCAGGACACCCAACTGAGCACAGGCCTCTGTTGCGCCTGGATCATCAAAGTGTCTGAAGCGCAGACACGAGGTCGTAAATGAGCCCAACTCACCTTGGTTTGTTCTGGGATTCACTAGAGCCAAACCAGCCTCTGAGCCTCCCCTCTGATGTGGAACCAGCATGGCTGAGTTCTGACTTAGATGGGAGAGAATCACTCCTCCCTCCAGAAAAGAACGTCTTTCTTAGCTTCTTTCCTTTGTCAGCTGATTCAGCAGCTGACGAGACCGTCATTGCCTGCACAGGGCAACCCCCTATCTGAGCTTCTTGAATAGAAGTAGACGATGCCTGAGCATCCTTTTCTTCCTCTTTTTCCTCTTTCTTCAGTTTGTCAAAGGACCAGCGTCGGCCCTCTGCAAAGGAAGCTTTGTCCTCGCTTCTTTTGGTGAGATTCTGCAGCGAGCGAGAGAGCGGGGAGCATTTTTCCAGCAGAACCAGTTTGGACGAGAGCGCTCCAGAACCCTTTGGGGTCGATGGCTCAGAGTCATAGACATGGCTTCCATTTATACACAAGGATGACTGGGACTGAGTCATGGTCTGTCCCTTGAGTGACTCGACTGCAGGATTGGCTCGAGGGAAGGCCGTTGTGATCTTACTAGCTTCATCGCTGAAGGCGCGCTTGTGAGTGAGAACTTTTGTGGTGTGCTGACTGGTGAGCACTGTTGAAAAGATGGGAAAAACAGGTTAATAAAACTAAATAAGGACTTCTTTCATACATCTTTGTTTTTATTTGAAGACAAACAAAGCTTTGTGTCTGTATAAGGCTATGTATCTGAATCTGTATTTTGAGGAGGATCCTTGGTTCTTTTTTTTTCTTTTTTGGTTTGAAGCGGTAATGTTTGAGTTTTTGCCACTAGGGGCAGCAAAGATCACACTATTTCTGAACATTTACAGTTTTTTCTGAATGCTTAAACCCTAACTGTGATTCCTGTAGCACAATCTCTAAAACTATTCAGACTTATAGCAAAACCACTCACTGAGTCTGCAAAACTAAAAGCACAAAAACTGCTTTGCACTCAGTTTGCAATTTTGTAACACACACTTTGCAAAACTGTAGGCACAATTCACTGCACAACACTCAATTACCAAATTTCCAACACACTCCTAGCAAAAGTATACACATGTGTGGCTATCATTAACACTAATTTGCCAACTGTCTGGCACACTTTCACATGTGAAAACTTTTTTAGATAATTAGTTCACTTTGCAATCAGCCTAAGCACTATAATACAGGTAAGCTGTGTGTGCGGAGTACAATGGAGGGAGCAGAAAGAGTGAGAAGTAGAGGAGGCCGAGGAAGAGGACGTGGAGGTGAAGAAGTAGGATGAAGAGGACGACAAGGACAAGGAGGAGCAAGAGGAAGACGAGAAGGAGGGAGAGGAAGATGAGGAGGGGGAAGAGGAAGGGTAGGAAGAGTAAGAAATAGAATTGCTGATGACATCAGAGCTACAATAGTGGACCATGTAATCAACCGTGGAATGACCCTGAGGGTAGCTGGCCAACGGGTCCAGCCTAACTCGAGCCGCTACACTGTAGCAAGTACCATAAGGACATCTTGAAATGAGAATCGGTGAGTACAGTCACTCCACACAAAGATTTGTAGCACTGCCATATGCCAATGAGAAACACACCAATACCATTGATGTAAAAATACTGAAATTGTTACTTTACAGAATTGCTAGATGACCAGATGCTGGGGCAGAGGAAGCATGTTCACTGCAGACCAAGTAACCCATATAGTCATTATGGCGACTGCAAATAATCCTATACTTGGAAATGAACACTTGTGTTTGTTTTGATGTACTTGAAGTTTGGATCCCTCTATGCTTATGGATCTATGACAGAAGTATGAGCTCAAACTGACATAGCCTACCTTGTGCACAGAGGAAGCAAAAGCCAGATGTGTTTTGTATTCATACCATCAGTGTGCAGTTGGCGCATTGTGTGCTTAGTAGATGATGGCTTGTGTGTACTGTTTGATACGGAAACACCATTTTTACGAAGGTGTGAAGAGTTAATCTAGCTGTGTTTGCTTTTGCAAGAGAACTACAATGTTTTGATGATTGGGTGACAGGTTTTCTTATTTGTGTGAAGAGTTTTGCAAAATTAGCCAATAGTTACAAAAAATGTGCTCAAGCAATCAGAAAAAACTGTAAGCAGAATGGTAAATGCCTTCTTACTTCCTGATACAGCTGAGGCCTAAAAGTAATTGGACAGTTGATTGACAAGCAGTTACATGACCGATTGAGGCCTGTTCTCTTGTTATTTTATCATAAATTGAGCAGATAAGAAATCCGGAGTTAATTCCAAGTGTTGAATGTGCATTTGGTATAATTTCAACTGGAACTCTCATCATGAATTCGATTGAGATATTGATGAATGCGAAGGAAATGATCATTTGGTTGAAAAACTTAAATAAACCTATCAGAGAGAGTGAAAAGAAAACCCAAGGACAGAGAAAAATATGGAGAGGACTCGTGATCTGAAGCATACCATCACCTGTTAAACAGGCATGTATTTTGGCCACTGGGACTGTGTCACTGTTGTTTATTGATGATGTGACTGCTGATAGAAGAGCAGGAGCCCAAGAGTTTCTCAAGGCAAAGAAACTGAATATTTCTTGAATACAGTTTGATAAACAAATGCAGAGCTGAATGCAGACAGACCCACAAACCAGCAGTGATTAAAGGAAGCTCCAGTAAAGGCCCAGCAGAGCCTTTCAAGGGAGGAAACGCAGCACTTAGTGACATCAGTTGGTATTGGACTTAAGGGGGTCACTATTTGCACTATTTCCACTTATTAAAAATAACTGTTATATTTAAAATTCAGTCAGGTTTTCAATTAATTTTAAGGTTGCATTTTAATGACAGCTAGATTGTTTTTCACAATCCAGACTGAAAAATACAAAAAATGTATCAAATACTTATTTGTATTTAATCATATGCTGATATCGGGCATTGCTCATATCTAGACGATGGTCCATACATAGTTGGAGTTGCCTTTGAAGCCAGTCAACAAATATCTTAAGTTTTGCGTTTGCACCATTATTCAGGGAAACTTTGGGCTGTGTAGCTTCTAAGTAGCGATGGCATAGAGATAACTGTCTGTTCCCTTTTTTGTGCTTTTTTATCAAAGAAACAGCCGCGTTTATGAGGAGAGATAAAGATTACTAAGATGCATGATGAGATATGGAGGTCATTCAAAACAAAACTATTTTCAGATCCTGATGTCTCCTATGTCCTGATCAGTACAGCCGCTGCACACAAATCTAAAGAAAATCCGTGTTTGCTAAATATGCTGTATATTTCATATAAATGTGATTTTTTTCATCTGACTTTTATTCAATAAAAATAAAATGTTTGTGATGTTAGAGTAGGTGGAATTTGTGTAGCATGGCTGCTAGAAAACAGAAAAAAAGGTTTGGTTTTTTCTTTAACTCTGCGTTATGCACTTGAACTATTTCAAAGCCTACCTTTTTTTGCTAAATCTGTCTCCCCATAGTGAGAGTCAACCCTCACTTTGCTAGTGTAGATGGGGGAACTGGGAGGGTCTGACAGCAGATCCAGACTGGGTGGAGGGCCAAGGTTATCACTGGCCATGGAAGACAAACTACTCTCTGAAGCCAGAGACGAACACGACCTGGTGTCCGACGACTTCCGCAGCTTGCCTTTGAAGAAATCCTTCATCTTGCTCCTCTTCTCCTCTGCTACCTCCACATCACGCGATTCCACCACCCCTACGCTCTGTTCTCCAAACGGCTGCCCCAGGGATCCCGAAAGGGCGGCGTAACGGCCCGGCACGATGGCCGATGAAGACTCCACGTCCCCCCTCTTCCTCCCTGTGACACGATCCTTGAGCTTTCCAAACGCAGAGCGAGGTTTGTCCTTCATGGTGAGGTCGAACATGCTGGCTGTCATGTTGTTGCGGGTGAACTGGACTGTTATCTGGAGCTGGCCACGTTCCTTCTCCTTTCTTCCTGCCTTCGAGTTGAGCTTGAACCACCTGCAGAAGTAAAAGAAACAGAAATACAATACAGCACGTGAGCAGGATACTGTTACCATATCTGGTTAAAGGTGAAATCAGAACTTTAGCAACAACAACAAAAAAACAAAACAAGCCCTTCGAAATATTACATAACCTGAAAATACTGGTTCAGGGATTGTGTCAAACTGCCTGGGAAAAACTGTTTTGTAAGCCTCAGACAGCAGATCACCACTCAAATTCCTCCAGATCTACCCACCTACACCTGGTATGCACGTATGGACAAAAAGACATGGACAACATGAGAGGTCAACTAATAAAATCCTTCCTCTGTTCATGCCTCCTAAAGTCTTGAGACTTGACCAGAGAAGATGTTACAGAGCCAAAACTAACAGCAGGAATCCAGCATGAGTTTCACAGAGCGTAGAGAGAGAGAGGCGAGAGGGCGGAGAAGCCACAATTAAAGCCAGATGTGCTGTATTGCTTTACTCCATTCTGCTCTTCAGTGTTAATAGTGGAAGAGTATCACACCAATGTCATGCATCCAGTTATGCCACCTGTGCCACAGCCGAGCTCTCGAATGACGGAATATAAAGATGAAGGTGGGTAACACCTAAAGATAAGAACCTTCTTCTGCTCACATGGTTAAATTTAAAGTAAAACCAGAGCCCTTTGGATTGGGAGGAGAATCTAGCCTGTAACATTTTGTTGGTGTCTTTTCTTCAACTGTATTACTGAAAAACAAAAAGTAAAGATAAACAGCTTTTGTTTTAAAAAAGGAAGCCAGAGTTAATAATCTGCAAAAAGCATTAAAATAAAATAATACTGGAGCTTTTGTGACAACTTGACAGCCAACAACTGGATGCAGAAGTCCTGCAGAGATTCTCCAGCTTGGCCAGGAAAGACAGTGGGTTTGATTATAACAAATGCGCTTAGTGCGATACACTTCATTTAGAGCAACTGTAGTCTTGTTTGGCCAATATTTTGGCCTTTTACTTCAACTGGTTCTTATCTTATCCTGAATATAAGCATTAATGGGTTTCTTTAATGGGAACCTATTTACAGGTCATGTTTTTATTCTCCTACAAGTTGGAGAAAATGTCTCCTTTGAAATGATGTGGGATAAAGATGGAGGTCTTCTGGCTACAATGGATCTCAGTGAAAACTGCATCTCATCTCATATTTCTGCGGTGCATTGTGGGAACTGCTGCTGGAGTATCTCTGTATTGGGACAGGGGGCCAAAGAGCCAGCGTGTAACGAGTTTTAAAGGCTTGGCAGCTTTCTAACCTCTTCGTCATCCTGCAAAAACAGCACATTTGATTCCACTGCTAAAGTCTCCCGTGGAAGGAGCTGCTGCCTTTTGGGCTGTAATGTTGCACATGACTGATAATCACTGCTGCGTGAGATGGGAACTATTCCCAAGATCTTTCATGAACTACATGCTTTTAATGAAGACCTGAAAGTTGCACATCATTCTCCTGGAAAACATATTTAACATAATCTTGTCATAGTCTGACAAAAAAAGAAAAAGACACATCACTTCTTTGTGGCACTAAACTGAAAACAACAACACGTTTGGCAGGCAAGTTGCACTAATAAAAAGCCAACCTACTCATCTCTTGGACACACTCCATCATGAAATATCTTATCAAGAGGTATAATGGTTTGACCGAGAAACACATCCAGCCCGATAAGCACTCGGTGCATGACCGTGAGGACCAGGTCCCCGCTCCCCGGGGGGTAGGCGCTCCGGCCGCCATCCTCTAGGATCCCGGGAAGCAGCTCGAAGCAGCACTCCTCGTTCCACACGGGCACCTCCGCCTTCTCCACGAGGCCGGTGGTGTACTTCTCCTTCCCCACCTGGATGATGGTGTAGAGGTAGCGGCTGCCATGCTTGCCCTTGGTTCGCAGTCCCTTTGCGCGGAGGACGGTGACATTCACATGAGTGGGCACCCATCTCTGATCATCGTCCAGATCTATCAGTGACATCATCTTGCACCGCTACAAAGGGGCCCTGCGTGTGCGACAGCAGTCGTTAATTTACTTAGTGGCGTGTTTTATCAGTCGATTAGGAGATCATCCCCCTTCACGCTGTGCTGGAGTTTCCGCGCTGCGCAAAAAAACCCTCTGCAGAAAATGTCCAAAGTCGGCCAAGCCTCCGAGGGTTTATCCGAGGTCACTTTCCAGACAGCAGACTCGGCTTCTCCTCAACTTCCAGCTTCGCATACTACCATGACTCAATAAATGCAAATCCCGTTAGGTGAGCTGCGTGCTCAAATCATCCATGCTCGGCTCACGTCGCATCAGTTAGTTTACAGTCCACAGATCTGCCCAGCGTTTACGGCCCGCCCTCCTCCACGGGCCCGCAGACAACCAGAGAGATGCCGCAGAATTAAAGAGGAACACCCAACAAAGCTTCATCAGATCCACCGACGCGCAGAAGCTCTGCTCAGAGCCGACGTCAGTGCGTTTGAGCCAGAAAGACCAGCTTCAGCAGCTTCGCTTAATATGCGGGAAATGGATTTACTGAAGTTTCTGGGCGGAACCTTCTGTCAAAGCCAAATATTCTGCAGCTCATCCTGTTTTTCTGTCTTTTAGTGTGTTCGCCTGTTGTTTCCTGTTGAGTGCAAGCTGAATGTAAAACCAGTTATATGGGCCTCCAGGTCACAAATTACTCGGGTTTTGTAAATGGCAAATGAAAACTGATCCGTATAATTTTAACTATTTATACTCCTAAAAGTGATCAAACATTTTTTTAATGTATGAAAATATATTGCTAGCTGCTTTTCCTGTGAGAGCTCTACTTCCTAATATCAAAAATAAAAAACAACAACAATAATAAAAAAAAATGATATTAGTTGGGATAAAAAATCCTTTCCCGAGGACATTATCCTGGAGCTGCAGCGCCATCTAGTGGACTTCAGAGACAGGTCAGTCATACATGCAGTTTACACAACTCAGACGCTGTAGACTTTCTAATTTTATGCGCTGTTTACCACAAACGGATTCCTTGATATCTCGGTTACATTATTTCATTGTTGTAAAAATGCTCTCATATTTATGCAGCTGAAGTTTACCTGGCTTACTGTGCCTAGAAAAAAAGTTAATATAATATTACGTTAGGTGATCATGTCCCTTAAGCTACAATAAACCATTGAATCACAAATGACTGATTTAAATATTAACATATAGGCTGTTTAACAATAGCCAAATGTTCGTGACTGTCCAAGGAGGTTTTTTTGCTTCCTTGCTGAGTAAGTCTGAAGTTTATGAACTTCAACGTCCCCCACCTTAGGAAAGGATATTTTAATTTGACAGCAAAGAAATTTAAAACAAAACATGAATGTTATGATATATCTGGTGTAATAAGATGATATGAAGTCACCTGGCAAACACCTAAACGGACTAAAAGGACATTTCTGCCATACAGTCAATGACAGCTGACGTGGTTCCCTAGATTCTCACCTGACACTTTGGAAAAATTACCTGCCCACCCTGCCTTCATTCCCTACCTAGATTATTAATTAATCACACATTGGTTTTGCTGTGCACAAGCACACAACACATCCTGTCATCCTCTCTTTTTCTTCAGATTAGCTATGATGATGTTTTTAAGCTTACCACTCTATTGTGCACACGTACTGTTTGTTTTTTGTATTTTTTTAAGCGACTCCCTTTCAGCCAAATCATTTTCATGAAGTCCCTGCAGTTTTGTATTTCTGTAGTATCTCCCACAGGATTTTGTGGCTTGTTTAAACATTTCCATTTTACAAGACTTCTATTTCATCCCTCGTCTGAATTATGCACCTTTTCTTCTACTACACATATATTACAGCTAATTACACTGCCGATTCATAAAATTAAGATATAAAATATGATGTAGTGTTATAGCTTAAGGAGCGGGACAGTAACAGGTGTTTCTATTATTCATTCAGTCTTTTTTTTAAACAAGTAAAAAGCAGCCTGCCTAAGAAATTTTACAGTCTCCGACCCACATATGAAAAATACTAATGTCAAACATTTATAATGCTTTCAACATTTTTTAGGATAATTTATGTATTTAAATTATGTACCAGCTGGTTTATTATTAGTTATGTGGTAAACATTAACATTTGTTAACAATAGCTGTATTTGTCAATGATAGATCTCTGATTGGCAGAACATAAGAAGTTAATACTGAAGATGAATGCTCTTAGTCTCCTTCTTTGTTGCTTTGGTACAGTGAAATGACCTGTGATTGGATTAAATGTATAATGTTTGCTTTTCTTGCCAAGATCCCAGCCGGCACAAAAGGCCGTCTTTAACAAGTACATACAGTATTAATCCAGCAGATGGATCACTCTATTAGAAAATGGATTTGACAAACTTTAATGTCACAAAGATAATACTGTTTCATAGAGAGATAGGATTCAGGTATTATTTTATTTATTATAAATAAAAAACAACAGAAACTATATCTGTAAAAACCCAACTGATGTTTCACAGTGTTGATAACAGCCACTTTGAGGGTAAAGGAGTAAATACAAACCAACGCTCACATTCAGAACAGCAACACAACAACAGAATCCGACTGGTTTAAGGTTTCTGTGGCACTTTTCTACTTGGCTTTTTAAAGAGGGAGAAGTGGTATTTCAAAGACACCTCACACAATAACTGTACTTTATATTACACATTTACACAGCACTGTCAACTTGGCGGACTGACCTAAGAAATCTGGTACATTCAAACGCAGAAAACAGTGTCATGAGGTGAAGTCAATGAGCGTCAAATAAGCACAAAAGAATAAAAGTGGTTGAATCCTGCACGTGGACTTCTCACTTTAGGATTGCCTTGCCTACAGTAAGACACTTAAAGGTGCAAATTGGAGAAGTTGCAGGAAAACGATGAAGTGATCACATTTTTTCCACTTGGATTGACGTTTAAAGAAACTTTAGACCGACACACAAACGAAACACATTACAGGATTTCTGACACACATCTTTAACACTTTACACTGTGGTGGTCTCCAAACGAGTTTAAGGCATTATTATATGGCAGCTGCCTTAAACCAGATGTCTTGATCAATGCCGACATGAAATGCTCGAGTACGGCAACACTGTAATAAGGGAATGCTCGCGAAATACCGCAAATTCTCTTTTAGCTGAATTCCAAATTTTCAGAATGCAAAGGAAAAAAAACATTGATGTAAAAAATGCAAACATTCAAATAAAAAGATACAGCCTGATTAACATTTCCCAGGCTTCCATTTTTTCCTTAAATCTGCAATTTTTGTTTATTATGTGGAAAAAACATCAGTATTATATCACTGCTACACACAGTAATTCAAACAAGAAATGTCATGTGTCCTCTGCAGACGTGAGGAATTCTTACAAGCCAAAAATGGAAGTTGGGTCAAAACCAAACTGACTTTTTACATTTTAGCAATTTCCAATATAGTGCTTTTGATTAACTTGCGGTATTCTTCCTAACATGAAGATTAGGAGCAACGCAGCATTGACTGAAACATTTTCCAGCCAAAGGAGGCTGGATTCAAAGTCATTTCACAAACTTTTCTCTTTTTAAATGCACTTTTCCTTCCATTAAATGAGGGAAAAATAAAGAGATTCAAAGTGCAAAACTACAAATAACAAAACATGATTTTCTCAGAGGCACTCCTGTTGAAGGGCTGCAAGTAAAGGTGCTTCACCAGTGACAAAAAATATATATTAAGTGCTACTTTCCATGGTAAAGTTTATAAGTGGTGTCAATGGTACATACATACAAGTCTCTAACTGGGTCATTAACATAAATAACTTCCATATGAACTTTAAATGCACATGTAGATTGTAAAAAAAACAAGTAAAAACAAAGAAAAGAAAAAGAAATCAGCCTCCTTGAAGTGACTTCTTTCCACTGGCAGTGATGTAACTGCTCAAACTTTAAAAAAGGAGCATATGGAAGACTCAACCTGTTCAATTTAAAACCTCCAAGAGTCCAATTTTCACTAAACAAAGGGTTTAGGTATAAAAATGGGGAAAACTATAAAACTATTTGAAAAGGAGGACTGTAGTCTATATGTTAAACGTCTTCTGGAATGTTTTCTTCACTGTGTAAAGTGACAAGGTCAGAGTTTTGGGATATGTTGTTGTACAGCTACATTTCAGGCATTTGTCTTTAACTTCTCCTTAAACTTCAATCCGACTGACCGTTCTGGCAGCTTTTTAAATACAGTTCATCCTGTGAAAGATGTCCGTCAAAGCCGTCCATGTACAGGCTGCTGGTGCTGCTGCCGCTGCTGCCCAAAAAGGTGCCGACTGCTCGGCCCTGACGAGCGTGACCGACGGCATCGCTGAACACTTTGTTGATCTGCTCCTCAGAGGGCATCCACCAGTCTGGGTTTGAAGCACAGTGCATCCGGATAAACTCTGGCAAGATTAGGAATTTAAAAAATTAATTAATTTTTTTCTGGTCTGTACCTTTCAACTTATTTGAGCTACCTTACTAAGACAGGACGTGCTAAACAGAGGACATCCTGGGCTTACTGGGTGGTGTTTGGGTGTTTAGCTCAAAAGAGGAAGGAAATAACCAAAAAAGTTCAATCTTTGATGATCGACTGATATCGACTCACAATTTAAAACTGCGACGTGGAGTTCCTCAGGGATCTGTGTTAGGACCACTGAAGTTCATTTTGAACATGAATAATATGCGTAAAATTAGAAGAACATTACAAACAACAGATAACAACAGGCTAAGGTGCTGTGGTAATGACTTGGAACAACTTCAGAATGTGAAAATTAAATACATTAAAAATCTGGGTTGATAATAACAAATTAATATTTAACTTAAGTAAAACTAAATATATGATATTTGGAAACTGCTGGATCTATAGCAGTGAGATGATTATGATAAATAATATTGAATTTAAAAAATACAAATTAAATTTCCATGGTTGATAATAAATATTAAACTATGCTGGAAGCCACATATCAACTATATTAAAAATGTAATATTTACATTAGTTTTAATACTATACAAGAGTAAAACAGAACAAAAAAACTCATTACAGACTCCTGCTATGAGGATGGATTAAATCGGTAAATAAGTGGTTTGGTTTTTCTGCTTCATTCAGGGAATATTGCTCATCTAGCTGTGACACTCCATTATTATTGTAACGCACATATAACTGTAGCCATGAGAATGACGGTAGCTCGTATAAAGCTCAGTTTTCTGTTTGGTTGTTTTTATTACGGTAAGTGTTAGACTTCTACCTATCCCCTTTGAAACTTATAAATATTTATTTACACCATCATGAGTTTGTGTTTCATATCCAGAGATGTATTTTATTTTGCTAAATACTATCTGTCCGTCTATTGAATAACATTTTTAGACCCAAGCCACTGTATTGAATTTTAAATGGTTAAAAATGCCCACTTTCTCCCATCAGTCTATGCTCAAATAACCAAAAAGACACAAAAATGTGTTTCAAGTTTCTTTTTTGCAAACTTACTAAAAGCATAAACTGAAATCCTTCATTTACAAGTAGTGTGACTCTTTGCTGTGGCTCTCTAAGATAAGCAGATGCATCCAGTTTATTAGAATCCCTTCTACCACACACAGCCGTATAGATTTCAACTCAATGTTCAAAAGTCTAAATGGATATAGCATTGTTGTGCTTCACTGCGGTCACATAACATTTTGTATACAGTGAGAAATGAGTATGCAGAAAATTCAAATTTCAAAATTCTCCCACAGTTGCTCGTTTAGTCCTCACAGCTTTGAGCTTTCACCGATGAAAGTCAGGGATGTTTTTTCAGGTGGAAATCGAATTAAAAAAGGCAACGACTTAAGGAGCTAATTAACCTTGATTGGAGTCCATATGTGGCAAAATGAACGTATGGGACAGTTTCGGAAAAGCAAACCCATGTGTGTAAGGTTCCACCATCCACACTGCCACAAGGCAAACATGAGGACAAGGGCACTTTTATCCATTAAAACTAAATCCAGAGCAAAATGTGAAGGGATCTGAATGCTTTCTGGATGTAAGATGTAAATAGCAACGCACATAAACTTTCCTGGTTTTGCCTAGCAACCGGAGTTAAGACAACTTTAATTTAAGCTGCTATAATCTGCATCACATGACCACAAACCCCATATGTATCAGATCTTAGACTGTAGATAGCTGCTGCTGCTTTTAAGGTCTGTCAGTGGTTTAAAGAAGTGGAGCACTCTAATGAGAAAGCCACTTATGGCAATCAAGCAACACTAATAACATATTTTATAATTAAAAGATTAACATGAGAGTCATACAACTGTGTCAATAAAGGTCTCAGGATATTTCACACACTTGATTCAAGCCTTGAGTGAAGCAATTTGTAAAAAGACCTTTTGAGCAAATAGACCCGTAAATAGACACTGGCCACATCTTCTGTATTTAAACAGTAATAACCTGTAATGTTTTCCTCCTATTTAAAATATGTCTTGAACTATAATGTTTTGTAGTTTTACCTCTGAGGCAGCTGACTTTAACAGGGTTGAGCGGTCGTCTTTCCAGGCCTGCCTCTCCTGAGTGGACTGACCGCTTCCTTTTGCCTAAACCACAGGAGAACTTGAGCTCATCTGTGGTGAAGACATAGCGAATCAGATAGCGCAGCAGCCGTCTGCCATCTTTCTTAGAGGAGTTGACAGCTTCGTCCCACTGCTTATTCGTGATGAAGAGCGGATAGTTCTCCAGGAGCTGTTTACTGCCCTGTGAGGAGGAGGAGGAGGAGAAAACGAAAGATGTTGCTTTCCATGACATTTCTATCATGTAATTAAAAACAAACAAACAAGAAGTTAAGACACAAACCTCAAAGACTGTTTGCCGCTCTTCTTCCTGTATAGACAGAGCTTTTAATTTCACATCACTTACATTCACAGTTATCCGCATGAAGACATTTCTAATGCACTGTTGACCTGATGTGATATTTCCCCACCTTAAGATATGCTACTGATGACATCTGCTCTGAATAATGAAGAGGGGGCTGCTTCCTCACCTCTGTGAGCTGCTCCTCTGGCATCGGCTGGGCCAGCTGGTTGTGGAACTCGAGAACAGTCTTGAAGTAGTCAAGAACATTTTGACAGGGAACTGTGTAAAAACAAGCGAACGTTACCATAAAGAGAAGCCCAGGGTCAAAATCGCAGCAAAGAACAACCCATCTGCTGCATTTAAACACTGACACCCTGCTATGTTTTCTTCCTTTTTAACAAATCTTTACAACCTGGTTTTTCCCGATCAGACACTGTACACAGAATTTTATGTGCAGTTAAAATAAGTTGTTTTAGTGCAAACTAGGCTAGTGTGACAACAGGGAGCTCAGGATGCTTTGGGGAGAGCAGACAAGTTAACAAAAATAGATGCTTTGAACACACTTTTTAAACTGTGGGATGCATTTAGATTGCAAAAGCATGAGGAAGAAAATGAAGCACTTCCTAATAATTTGTTGATCTCACAAGCACATTTTGTGCTCAGTATTTTTCACAGATGAAAACAAACACTCATATAAACGTTGTAAGAAAGATGACACGTATGGATTTGACTACATGGACTTTAAATGTTTATATCAGAATCCGACTTTGATCCTGCTGTCCTTCCAGTGATGATGTCAACACAAATGCTATGCATGTTACGTGTATACGAGTAGATAAGAGTATAAAGCAAACCAACTACCCAGAAGCCCTCGATAACACGCTTTGTAAATAGCATTGATGTGTATCATCGGTACCGATTAATGCCGTGCACATGAAATCAAAAGTCAGATGGCAGCATATAAACAAAAGATTTGTGGGATGAAGAGATTTCCTGTCCCCAGTTGAGTGAGGATTAAAGCAGTCATCACTGTGTCCTGGCTGTTATTACTGCACCTGGGATGTTCTCCAACTTGTTGCGGAGCTCCTCGTTCTCCTGCTGCAGAGACAACACCTCCTGCTCTAATTCCAGGCAGCGAGGACAGCAGTTCTCCTCCTCCTCCTCCTCCTCAGGCAGCGTGGACGAGGGGTGGCCGTATGATTCTGATGGAGTCGGGGAGCCCCATCCTCCCAGGTTGTGTCTTGGAGGAGACACTCCTGAACCAGACTCAGGTGCCGGGCACTGCTCGTCCTCCAGACTAGCAGACAGATGTTGCTGCTGCTGGTGCTGTTGTTGAGGTCCTGAGAGCAGATAGTTCTGCAGGGAGTCTGTGAAGATGCGGAGAACTGCAGAGGTCTGTTGTTGGTTCAAATGGCTTTGTTGAGCCTCCTCCTCAGGGTCTGTGGTGGAAGAGCTCTCCTCGGATTTAGACTTCCCCTGTGAGGAGCAATGAAGCCCCTGAGTGTCCCCTGGCCCGTCTTCCAGCTTAATGTTAGAGGTGATGGAGGAGGAGGAGGAGGAGGAGGGCTCCAGGAGACGCCCGTTGTTGAGGAGGCTGAGGACTCGGCTGCACTGCTGGGCGAAGGCATCTAAGATGAGACGGTTCTCTGAAGCAGACAACAGACATTCACATTAGCAGCCAGTCATTGGATTTAAGATGAGCTGCTTGTGTTTGCAGAGTCACTCAAGCAAACATTGCCCTCAAGGTCCATTTATAAGACTCGCTGGAGCTTTTGGCTTTTTTCACATGCTCCCTGCTGACCCACTAACCAATGCAATCAGTTAACACAGGCAGACAGTCCTACAGTGACAGGATTTCAGGACAAGTGAGCAAACTTAAGTCACTGCTGAGGATGTAGTGATAAGCTCAAAAGCTGCAGACAAGTCCTTGAGGAGTTTGAGGCTTGAAATAATTTCTTTGTTGGCTTCTATCTGGCTTTTCCGCTGTGCAGCAGTAATCCTTCAGGAGACACACATGCAAAGTATAGCCTACACCATTCATACCTCAGAGATGAGCACACTTTACACTTCCTGTATCAAACGTTGCGTGACGAACCAGTGGACTAAACAGTTTAAGTGCTGCAATTATTAAAACACCTTGAAAAGCTACAACTGTAAAATCCCTCCAAAATGTGAACAATCTAATAATGTCATGTACGGTGTGACATGCAGCATTAGTGAAGCCAGGACAGTATAACTCACAGATTTCTGTGATTTCACTTCTCTTAGTAAGATTTTAAACAAAGCATTGTTGTGCCTGAGTTTAAGAATCTGATCTTCTTGCACTGTGTGAGACAGATTTGATCACCTCTCCTTATTACAGCGAGGTCTGTGTTTGCTACTTTAAATTTGATGAAAGGGCGTGTGGTCTTACATCTTCACTCTGGTGTCACCTATACAGGGTCTGCCTGGGTACAGGAAACATAAATGCCTGAAAGACAAACTAGAGGCAGCTGAGTTGATGACATCTGATCCAGAAGGAGGCATAAATGTAGAGAAACTGTCTGGTTTTAAAAGGTCAGCTGTCAGAATAGGGATGGTTCTACCTGATGCAATAAGAAGAAAATAAGTATATCTATATTGTTTTACGTTGCATCTGTGTCTCCTGTGTTCTCTCTCCAAATTGGTGGATCTAACTAATACATCCATAACACGAAGGTGTTTAGAGGGAAATGGTTTTGCTTGAATTGCATAGAAACCTAAAACAGGACGATGCCTCAGCTAAAGCGACATGCTGTGTTAAGCCCCCTGGTTTAATCTTCAGTTTGGCTTCGTGTTTGTTTTTTTAGCTGAAGTCTTAAACAGCAGAGTAACCAATAACTTCTGCTGACAGATGTCCAAGTTCTGAAATGCACTGAAGCAGGAACCCTCGCTTGTAAAATCAGGTTTGAGGTTCTTACCTGATGAAACATATTGTACTTTTCACCAGTGCTGAAACATGAGGCTCTAAGCTGCTACAGTTCTGGCAACAACATGAGTGATTGTGTGCATTGGGTTTCTTGGGGTTGTAGTTTGTACTCTTTCCGCCTGCCTTTACTCTTTGCTTTCTTTTGCTCTCTGCCACGTCTTATTGTGGCAAAGTGTTCCAGTAGAGCAGCAGACACTTGGCTCCTCTGCTCATGGAAATGTCAGCTTGATTATACAGATTTATTCAGATGTCAATAAACTCTAAAGTCACAGTTTCACAAAATGAGCATGGAGCTATTGTCTAGAAACAAGCCTCAGTGGATAGTTTCCCTGGTAGTCTAGGCACGTCCTAATGAGATGATCTCACACACACCTCTCTGTAATGATTATGAGTCCACTGGCCACACACACACACACACACACACACACACACACACACACACACACACACACACACACACACACACACACACACACACACACACACACACACAAAATGAATTCTAGGCGGCCATTGCTGCGTTCCCACTCGCTCAGACGTGTCTATCAGCCTGGCGCAGATGTGTCGCATTTATTAATATGCGTGCCGTCTCTGTTTACCCGTCGAGATGTATCTGATATCATTCGCCTTCACCGTGCACCCCGCCCCCACTCTCGTCTCCTTCTCTCACCAATTCCGTGGCACTGCGAGCTGAGAGTCTCATAAAATTTCATTAAAAACAACACGGTCGGCAGAGGGAAAATTTATGAGACCCATTTATTTTAATCACAACTCTTTGGGAGAGGCTTTTCAATGCAATTTGTGTTATTGTGTGCTGAACTGATTGCTGAATCCCAGGCCCTCCGGTGAAAGAAAGGACATCAAGTTTCTTCTTTTTCCGAGCCATAAGAGGAACATTAAGTTGTTTCTGTGGTGTAGATAGAAGCACTTTGATGTGTCATTATCAGCAAGAAATGCATGGCACGCTTTAGCTCTGATTGGACGATACATCTTGTGTATTATAGGCTGATTCACTAGAGCAGGGGAAACACAGTTTTATGTGACTGTTTCATTAGTGATATCAGGATCATGTGCATGCCAAAATAGATGCAAACAACAAAGAGACCCAGGTTTCACAGATGCGAGCTGGTCAAAGATAAACAATCACTTAAAAGTTAAATATGCCCTACCTGATGCACAAATTTGCCATTTCACATCTAAGTTAGTTAATACAGGGCTTGCAGTGAGACCGGCGCTCTGGCTGAGCACTTGATTGTCTCCAAAGCAACAATAAGCAGCAGCAAATTGAGTCTTTGCTGCCAGCAGTGATAACGAGATTATTATCTGATTAAGGGATGAGATGTCTAATATTTATAATATTTAATCTTGGTAATGCCAGGGTTAGGTTCATTGCTTTCATCTTAATGCTGGTTCCCATGGACCCGCCCTCCACATGGGGAACACATTTCTTCCTGTGCACCCCTCTAATGAACAGCAGCTGAGAAGAAAATGAGCAGGGAACAATGTGTTACAACAGGAGACAGAGCCCTTCTTGCACACACACACACACACACACACATACATTCGCAAGTAAACACACAGGCGCAGACCCGGTGTAATTTTTAGCACATGCACACTAGAGATTCAATCATGACTGCTCTCATCACAACAGCACATCAATCACTGCTGACAGGAGCAAGAAATGGGAACAAAAACATGAAGGTGATGTGAGACAAACAAAAGACATGTTGGCTTTTTGCCTGCAACCCTTAAGTTTATTGACTCTGGAAGCTTTGCACTCATTCATCTAAGAGGCGAACCAAAAGAAAGAAAAACAACTGTTCCAGCGTTTCACTAATCTGGACTCAACGACTGTAAAAGTCTGAATATCCTAGACGTTAAGAGAAGTGACTTTCGTGCCACACTCTGGGCAAGTTTAAAACCCACCTGTGCTGATACCGTAGGTGCAGTCCGGAGAAAATCTGGGCTCTGCTCCGCCGCTGCTGCCGTGCCGCTGCTGGCTACCGAGAGATGCTGCCGCTGAGGTGGATGTCGGAACCCTGCTGCTGGGCCTGGTCTCACATGGGAAACGTTGCTGCTGCTGCTGAGTCGTCCGGTGATGCTGCTGGCTGCTGCTGATAGAAACGCCGGTTTGGTGGAGCTGCTGCTGCTGCAGACGCTGTTGCTGATGATGGTGCGGCTGGAAAGGATGAGGCTGTTCGGGGTGAAAAGTGAAATGATGCCCGTCTCCAAACAGGGGCATCTCGACCACAGCGGACCGGTCAAAGCGCGACTTGCCCGCAGAGCGCTTGCTCTGGAAGGTTTTTAGGGTGCTGTACGGACCCCGCTGCTGTCGGCACATCTTCGGGGCGCACGGCCCTTCATCTGCGGGCTGCATCTCTCCCTCCATACCGGCCAGGTGTCACAGCGCGGCGGATGGCTGCGGGTCGGTGTCTTAGCGTGCTGGTGTGACAGGCAGCTGATAAGCGAGGGATCAGACCGTCACTGTCTCGGTTTCCCTCACAAACACTGTGAAGGGTGGGCTAATTTACTGACAAGTCGCCGCTCCAATCCCCAGTCGGGGGCGCCGATACCGAGACTCCTCCAGAGGGAAATACAGGCGGGACTTGTGCGCCACTGGCTGCCTCCTTTTGTAGCCAACATCCTCAGCGAGAACAACGGGGCGCTGTAGCAGTTAGCCTACAATCTGAAAATTTGAAAAAAGAGAGAGAAATAAATAAATAATGAAACAGAATGGAGAAAGGAAGAAAAGGCAGAGGCCATTTTGCTACTGAGCTCAAAGCGCGGGCATAGATGGAAGGAAAATGTTTCCACACATAACCGAACCTGAGGGCAAAAATCAAACAGGCCAAAAGACAATATCAAAGTATTGTTTTTTAAAATTGAAATGGAAAATTACTAACAAATAAAAACGAATGAGTTGATAAATGAGAATGTAAAGAAAGCATTTTTGGCCCAATCACTGTCCCTGATTTGACCCGACTGCTGATTACAATAAACAGGTAAGCTGAAGGGCACTGCCAGCCGCACACCTACTCACTGGGAAACAAAATCACGTGTCTGTGATCATTTTAGTCCCTTTACCTGATGTCCGTCAAAGGCAGGCCAGCAGCTGTCCAACAGCCCACGGGGCTAAAAGTTCGCAGCGCCACGCGGGGGCGCCGCCTCGATACCTTTTAACGGAGCTTTTAGTAGACGGACCTGTTTTTCTCTGCTTTTAGCGGAGACTTCTTCTTACTTCTCTCTAATATGAAACAACAGCAGGGCGAACGTGGCCGTGATAATTACACGTGAGGTGAATGATAAAATGAGAAAGGCTCGGCAGCTGCTAGAAGCTGCTGGAATAAGAAGAATTAAAACGCTCATCTGTGTGCAGCACTGCAACATAAAATGCTGACGAGCAAAGCTGGAGTCACATATCTCCGCGTTCACCTGTTTTAAAGCACAGCCGCAGAGTTGGAACACAAGCGTGGCCCAGCTCGTGCGCCTTGTTTGAGCGGCTTTATTGGAATGAAAGCGTTTAGAGTCACGCCGGGCTCCCTCTGCACCACGTGATCCCCAACGTCCGGTTAATAGAGGTTGCGTGCGCGCTTAGTCCCCCCCCCCCCCCACACACACATCCCCAGCCCCAACCACAAAAACAGCAAAACTGCAGTGAGGTGGGCGCACAACTTCTGCTCACACTTTAACGCACAGGCGCGTTACGGGAGAGTTTGGAGCGACACTCCAAAGCAAGTTGTTCAGCATCAGCTGGTGATTGAAGCCCGTTTGAATGAGAGTGAAGTTCCGTAATGAGATTTTTAAAAGAAACCCGGAGAGCATTCAATTAAGGATTCCCCCCCCTCTTTGAGCAGCTGCAGACTGAGAGCGATTCCAGCGCTGGGAAGATGACGGTGACCTAACTTCACGTCTTAGGATCCAATCGTTTAGCTTCTTTTTTGGTGAATTAACACAAATGAAAAGTGTGTAAACTTGGACTGAGGCTCTGAGCTGAAGCCCACTGGACGCAGGGAACGTGAACCCCAGCGGCTCGTCGGGATGGTGCGCCTGTTGAGCTGCCTGCTGCTGGGATATCTGACCTGGAATCTCAGGATATCGGATGCTCAGGGAGAGTACTGCCACGGGTGGCTGGACTCAAATGGAAATTATCACGAGGGTTTCCAGTGTCCGGAGGATTTTGACACTATGGACGCCACAGTTTGCTGCGGCTCCTGCGCGCTGCGCTACTGCTGCGCCGCAGCGGACGCACGGCTGGACCAGGGCATCTGCACCAACGACAGGGAGGTGGATAACACCGAGTTTGCAGCGCGTAGGTTCACTGATTTTAAGCTAATTTAGGTCCAAGATTGTGGTGTCGATTTCCTCGGGTCTTCGTCATGTGCGTAATTTAAGCAAGACCTCAGAAAAATCCGAATTTATTAGAGTTTAATTCGTTGAATGGAGAAAAACACACATGACTAAACTCTCAGTTTACTTTATTTAACCCTGTAGTGTTTAAAAGGTAAACACGGAGACGCTGTGAGAAGGACTTGCCTATTTAAGTTATAGCGGATCCTCCTAGAGAGGTCAGAGGTCAGCTGAACAATTAAGACAGCACAGAGCACTCAGAGGTTCAGTGCCTTTGCTGAAGGACACTAATGCACTCTGATATGAATTTCAAATATGAAATGAGTATAAAATGCGTTTTGTAAGACCTTTTTCCACTGCAGCTTTCTTATATGAGGTTTACATCCTTTGCGGTTTGAAGCATTAAGGTTCCACCTGCTCTTATCCAGCTCCCTTCAGTTTCCATCACACTCCAAATTATTATCAGTGCAAAGTGGAAACCTGGACACGTTTTCGATGACCCACCCCGCCAGTCACTCCGCTAAAACCTCTTTAAACAAATTCCTGTCAAAAATTTGTAAGCAGAAATTAGTTGGAAATTTGATCAAGCGGCGCAGGTTTGCAGTCCAGGAATGTTTTGAAGAGTGTAACCCTTCTCACACAGACAGGTCTATTATGCTGCCCAGAAATAAAGCACATTAGCTTTGACAGCTCACTAATTTCTAAACTAAAGTAATCACAACATCAGGAGACGGCGAGTCCTTTCTGTGGCTTCTTTATGAGGCGTTTGAGTGTTAGACTGACCTGCTGTTGGGGGAGGTTTTATCAGTTTTCTTTAAATTTCCCCAACGGATAAGCTTATAAGCCTTTAATTGAGTGGATCGTATGCTCACAATTTCCCAGTTTTCCCATTTAAAAATAAATAAACACTAATGTGGATTTCTTTGGTGAAAAGGCTTCATGAAGCGTAACTTGAGATGTTTGTGTTTTCAGCAGGAATGTGACTTTTGTTTGTTCGTAACGTTGTGGAGAACCTAAAAGAGATGTCATGATTAGAAACGTTTAGCACAATTTTTCCCACTATTAACAGCTACAGTCATGCTTCTTAGTTTATCACAAGGTAAGACTTTATGTGAAACTTATAAGGACTTTGTAATGGAGCTGCTGACTTTATTTCCTCTTATGCAAACATTTTGAGGCTGGTGTATGCACATTACATAGTAAGTTGTGTTAAACCCAAATAAGCTGATGTCACTGATGAAATGTATGATAAATGGTTTAATATTACAGATTTGTTTTTTAAAAATTGCCCGTGTTTCCTTCCCCACAGAGCCCATCTACGTGCCCTTCCTGATGGTGGGGAGCATCTTCATCGCCTTTATCATAGTTGGCTCACTGGTGGCTGTCTACTGCTGCACGTGTCTCAGGCCCAAGCAGCCGACCCAGCAGCCCATTCGCTTCTCTTTACGCAGCTGCCAGGGGGAAACGATCCCCATGATCCTTACCACGGCTCCTCCAAGCCTGCGAGCCCCATCGCGGCAATCCAGCACGGCTACCACCAGCTCCAGTTCAGCCGGAGGAGGTAGCTCCATGCGGAGGTTTTCTCTCGGAGGTCAGGGGCAGCAGCAGCATGGCTGCCTGGTATCAGCCACCGTCTCATCGTCAGCCTCCACTCCCACCCAGACCCCACAGACTCTTCTTCCACCTCCCCCTTACACATCCCCACCAGCACCCATGGCAGGAGGGATCCAGCACCCGCTGCCTTCATCCCACACCCAGTTGCAGCTCCATCAGCCCCCGATGGCCACTCACTCGTCCCAGAACACCAGCTTCCTTCTTCCCCAGCAGTACTTCTTCCCTCTGCAGCCTGACGCCTTCGCGGCAACCAAGGGCTTCGCTGACTTTGGACAGAGCTGACAGGGCTCTTAGCACGGGAAATAGAGGATTACACAATTTTTAGTGGGCAGGATGCGACCTGTCACAGACAGAAACACGCCAGACGAGGCTGGTGCCAGAGAAGCTATGCATGAGGCCCGGCCAATTGGCTGCAGAGCGAGTTGCTGGAGGGTAGGCACAAAGCGTGACAGAGCTGCTGTGGTTGACCAGCATGGCCCGAGGTACTCCCTGTCTGCAGCACAGGACACATCAGCAGATCTGACACCATTTGTAAAATGTATGCACTTTTACTTTGTGAACAGATCTCCATGGTTTCCATTTGTTGACGTTTCAAGATGGAAATGTATCAGCGATCTTCCTGAAAAACAGATGTTGCCGTCACCAGATTCTGCTAAGCATTAACAGAGGTATAACAGACTTGGGAAACCAGAGAATTCCTTTTTCTGACAATCGGAAGGACTTGGGAATGAGAGACGTTTTATTTTGGAGGAAATGTTATGTTATATAAAGGATTTTACAGCTCTTCTGATTGATTGATTGCTTAAACTTCAGCAAATAAATGTTGTCTCATAGTAACTTGTGTGCTGTTTGATGTAAAGCTTATTAAGTAACAGTTTTGTCCAGAAAGACGGGGCTTCATCATCATCATCATCACTGAGACAAAAAGGAAACCGGAGAGGTCAGGCCGGCACATCATCTCCCTACCTGTCGCTCATTCTCGCGCCAGACTTCACAGCAGGAATGCAGCGCTGAGATCAGTCATTGTCAGTGCTCAATGAGCATGGCGTGGTCACAGTGTTAAAAACAACTCACCCCAGAAATAGAGGTTTGGGTTGCACCAGCAGGTATGGAAAAACCTCCACAAAGACTGCTCTGTTACCCGGCTACCTGACTGTGAAACACACTTGGCAACCGGTTTGTCACGAAACCCGAAAGCTGTTCGGCTTCAGGATGTTTGCTGCTGCGTTCAGGTATCCGTTAAGTCTTTTATCACAGAATACGGCTCTCATGAATAACGTCTGTCGGAGTGTTACCTCCATCCTGTCTTGTTTGAACTTGCAGCTGTCAGTTCAAACCTCTGTATCACCTTCTGCTTATGAAAGGAAAACAGAAGTCGCGAACATGTCTTCATGATATTTCCTAAACCTTTTGGATACATCGAATCCTCTGTTTTTGCCAGGCTCAGAAAAGTTCCGACTTCTTTTCCAAGTTATCCTTGAAGGTAGGAACCCAATTCTCCACACAGTGAATGTTTTTATTTAAAACAATCGTGTGGATTTTATAACAATTCAAGTTTTGTATTTGTTCTCAGGGCCTAAACTTTTGAATCCTCTGACTTTTTTTTTTAAACCACCAGACTTCTGTAGATCTTTGTAGACTTCTGCTTTATTATATTTTTAACAGATGCACCACAAATACACAGTTAACATTACAGATATCGCCATTAAACTTGTCCAAGCATATACAAGTAATCCCTGGCTCTGTATGATGTTTTGAGAGGGGATTTTCTTAATCCTTTAACAACTGTACAATACGTTTTTAAGCAATAAATCACAATTAACAGAAATATATTCAAAGTATTTTTAATTAATTTAAAATAATGAGGGTTTAATAAACACTCCATCTTCAAAAGATTAGAATTTCTTGGCATTTATTTCATGGTTCAGGCTTTAAAGGGTTAATATTGGCATCTCCAGTCGGCAGCATCCCAACCCACCTGCTACTCAAACCTATTTGAGAAAACTGGCTTTCAGTCGTGTAAACTGAGGGGTTACCCTCCAGTATAAGATACATAAAGACCATTTTAAACAATGAAACATGTAAAGTCACTCTAGTAGAGTCTAGTAGAGTCCTGGTGTCGATAGCAGTTGTACAGAAAATGTAGAAAAAAGCAGCTGCTCAAAAAACCCTCTTCTGAATGTAATAAAATCACACTTGCTCCCACCACCAGTAACCACAGGTGTCACCTCATCAACCAACAGCAAAAGCTTGCACTCTCCAGCTTGAAAAAATAATTATAGTTCAGACGTACCCGGTATTTATTTCATTACCTAATCTCCCCACACTAATGTTTTATTTATTTGTTTGTTTTTCAGTCCGTAAAATATCTGCAAATAGCAAAGCAGTCACAGAAATGAAGGCTTAGGCCGGCGTCTTACAACGCTTCCAATGATCATCGTGCAAAAATGCAACGATATCCTGTTACAGTTTACAATAATAAACCCACATTTAGAAGCTGTAACCAGAGAATTGTTAGTGTTTATGTATAAAAAAATGTTCTGTCAATCAACTAATGAAGGGAGGTTTTTGGACCTTGATTATAACAATAAGAATTTGAAAAGCCAAACAGGACTTAGCCTGTGTGGGATCACACGAGAAGTTCGAGTAAACCCCGCAATCATAACAAATGAGAAGTCTATTGATATAATTTGTTTGTCGTGCTCGCAGGCCGATGGCCGTCCCTCCTTTTCCTGTTTGGATTTTCTCTCCAGTTTGTCGCCACACACGCTGATTACAAATTTGCAAATAACACAAAAGCAATAACAGACTTCCACATTGTTCGTCAGTGATTGTAAAGTTTATTTCAGTAGTCCTTCGTGGCAGTAAAGACAACACTTATAAGTTTGCAGTCCCAACATGCAGAACAATCATCGAACAAAAAGACAGAAAGGAAACGAATCATCGAAAAGAAAAGTTAGAAGGTGCGCCTTTTTTGTTTCCGCTTTTGTAAAGTGATCAACACTTGAGGGAGAAGTAAAGTAGTACGGTTAACACTTCGGAGAACAGTTTTTGTTTTCCATTCATGCAGCCCACGACCTTCACAGACAACGACGTGTGTTTTATGTTTTCTGGGAAGAAAAGAAAGAGAAGAAAGCAAAAGTCCAAACCTTCCACAACGACGACAACCACATTCTGCTGTTTGGAAAGTTTCTGACAAGATGACAGCCGATTAAGTTTTCACGCCAAAGACCAGCAGAGAAAAATAATCAGAAACACAAAACACAAATGAGCTTTCCTGTAAAGCAGGAGGTACACTGCGTGGAAAAAAGGTCACAAACGTGTACACTCAAGAGAAATCTACACCGAAACCAGAAAATACCAGATATCCACAACTGGAAAGGTACATCGAGTGCATTGTGCAAACATCTGTCGAAGCGAGCGGTGCGTCAGAAACTCTCACAGTCGAGGTCGAGCGTTTCACCGCGAACACCCGCACGCCGGCAGCCTCGCGTTCCCATACAGGCCATGCATCGGCACACGTTAGTACACCATAGCTATACCTGGAGTCGTGCAGACGGACAACTTGAGCAAGCGTCACTACACACGCGCGCGCACACAAATATACAATAAAAGAAACACACCAGGAGGACTGAGGTGCCAGAAACCTCCCAGTCTTTCATAGAGGACACAGACATGCAGTGCATACACAGAAATTATCCACAGTAGAGGTACACACACACACGCACCCACACACACTCGTACGGCACATGCACATGCAAGCAAAAAACCGACACACACGTATACACACACTCGCACCATCAGAAATCTGATCTCCCATAGGGAGAAGAAAGCAATCACACAGACATTAGTCAATTATAAATAAATCAAGCTGTAACAATATTAATATTAATAATAACAAGACATTTAAGAAAGCTCGGTTTCCTCGTCACGTCTAATCTATCCCGCAGTTCATCAGAGGAAGAAAAAACGAAACGTTACAGACGATTCATTACAAAGCCGGTCGATGCAAAATTCATACGTCTCCAATATAAAAATACAAATCCACAAAATAACTATAGAGACAGAGCAGTTTTGATACTGTCGTGGAGTTTCCTGGCTAATCTCTCTCTCTCCCTTAAGCTAATGGCACTTATGTTAGAGGGATAAAATCTCCATTTGAAGGGAACCACTGCTGCCACTGTAAGCTTCAACGAAAAACCCATCAGAGAGCCTCCTCTTCACCTCTGCAGGAACAAATCTGTAGTTTTCACATTGTAGGAGTGCAATTCTGTGGTGGGGAGACAGTAGGTGTGTGTGCGGCGCACTGGTCTAAGCGATCTGTTTCTTCTAAGAGGGAACAGTTTGACGTAGGCACCGTTGTGATTGTTGAAACGGGAGCGGATGCGTGGAATGCAATTTTAAGTCGAGAGCAATACGTCTGCTGCGAAAACGGTGGACACAGGACTACGGTAGGTTGCAGGAGGCAACTTCTTCAGAAAAAACATAAATAAATGAAGAGGCAAGAACGAGGCACAGTATCTACATGTGTATAAAATGCATTTGAAAAGAAACCGACGGAAAGAAAAGGCATAATAAAATGTAAGGCTTCACACAACAGATGCTTCCTCGAGTGCAAAAACAAAACGAACATGTCCAAACATCTGCTCTGATGTGGTCTGTGTCGCGCTGGACACACACAGGAGTTTAATTACATTTGCTTTAAGGTTTTTTCTCAGATTCACTAGTACTTGGACGATTGTATATACGACTGCTCCTTGGCAATCTTTCACGAGTGCAAAAGCGTCTGAAACCAATCGCTGTCCGGTGTTTGATTTCGATTTACTAAAAGGATTTTTAGGCTTTTGGCTCAAATCAACAGAAAGGAGACAAACGAACAGTGAAGAACTTCAGACCACAGACTGCTAAGAAAGCACAGTGCTCGTATCATGTCTGCGCGACACACAACTACAGCTGACAGTGAACGTGACTTGTTTTGTTCCTTGTTTTTTTCTTTTAAATCCCTTTTTTCCAAAGACGACACAATGTCCCTTTCTTCTGTCTCTTTCCAAACCCCCCTTCCCCTCAGCGCCGGAGGCACACGCACACACCACCGCTTCTCCCCGTTAAGCTTCAAATATCGCCACTGGAAACGGCCGCCGTGGCTCCGAGCAGGCCGGCCGTGAACAAGAAGGCCGACGCCTCACCACGTGTTGGTCCTCTGCTTGGTGGTGTCGTACGCTCTGATGACCTCGGACTGAGACACCACTCCGTTCTCATCTTGAGAGAAGGCGTAGCCATCTGTGAACATAATGAATAAAATTCAAACAAAGGCTGTACAGATCAGTAATTCATTGAATTAAAACATATATATACATAAAAAAAACACACATATGAGACACATGAATCAACAAACAAAATCTAAAGTCTTAAAATTTGGGAAATATGCTTATGGTTGCTTTCTTGCTGAAAATCAGTACAGGCCTCACGTCTGCATTGTTAGCTCGGCTACAACCAATATAGACTTAAAGTGATGTTAGATCCTGATGAAGACGCTGGCTTTTATCAATCTGATAACCAAACAAAAAGAAAATCATCTCTCCTGCCCCGTGGAACATACAAGCACACACACCTAGAAACTACTTGGTGTAACCTGACAACCACAGACTTCAAGGCAAAATGGTTTTTCCCTGACTGGTTGGCAAGTGGTTGCTAGAAGGTATTGGCAGTTGCTAAGGGAAACTGTTTGCAAAGAGATATACAGCCCAAAATTGAAAACTTCCTTGTGTTTGCTTTGATTGCTAACAGTTTGTCCCAGGTCCTGTCAGCTTGTATGGAAGACCCTGCTTTCTCTGCAATCACGTGCCAACTACTCAATCAACTTCCAGCTGGTAATGAAACTTGAAAAATGCAGATAAAGGTGACCCCTGCAATCTGTTCCAACCTGTGTTTGCCACAGGTTGGAACACTGGTCTCTGTGTGACCAAGGCCCAACGACATGACATCTGACCTGTCTGCCAGGCAAGCTTTGGATCCTGTTTGCAGTCTTTATGCTGAGTTAAGAAGCTTCTGGCTGTAGCCAGCTCCAATTTGAGCTTCTCTCACATTAGAGTCACTGTGGTAAATATCTGTTTAGATTTCTGCAAGGCACGATAAACAGTTTCTAAGTTGTTTCCTACGTTGTGACCAGGAACCTCTGGAAACCTCCAGGGCTGAAAATGAAGTCAGCTGCTGTTCTAAACTCAAAAGCGAATCATTCCTCTTTAAACGGCCCAAATTTATAGCCTGTTAACAGGAAAGTATTCACAGAGCTCCACTTGTTCCACATTTTGTCACATCATTCCAAAAAAGGATCATTTTCACCTCAAAATTCTACACGCAATCCAAAACGATGCAGTGAAATAAAGTTTGCCCGAAATTCTTGAAATGTTTTTAAGCTAAAAGGCAAAAACGTAACATGTATATAAGCATGCACAGCCTTTGCCATGGCACTCACAGATTACATCAGGTGTATCTTGTTTGCACTGATCATCTCTCAGATGTTTCTACAACTTGACTGAAGACCACCTGTGGTAAATTCAGTTGATTGAACATGATTTGGAAATGCACACGTCTGTCTATAATATATACAATCATAGTGGATAGTCCATATCAGAGCACAAAGCAAGCTATAAAGTCCAAGGAATTGTTTGTACATCCTAAGACAGGATTGCATTGAGGCTGGGACACTTCCTAGAGCTGGCCCCTCGGCCAATGTGAACGAGCAGAAGGGCTTTAGCCAGACCAATGTGGTTGCTCCGAAAGAGCTCCAGCATTGCTGTGTGGAGAGAAAAGAACCTTCCACAAGAAAAAAACAGAACTCCACCAACCAGGACTTTGCCAAATGATGGACTCTCAGACCATTAGAAGCAAATTCTCTGGTCTGATGAAACAATGATTGAACTCTATGGCCTGAATGCCAAGCGCCATGTCCGGAGGAAACCTGGCACCGCTCATCACCTAGCCAATACCGTCCTTACAGGGAAGCATGGTGGTGGCAGCATCATGCTGTGAGGACCAGTCAGGATTGAGGGGAAGATCAATACAGCAATGTGCAGAGACGTCCTTGATGATAACCTGCTCCAGAGCACTGTGGACCTGGGACTGGGATGAAGGTTCATCTTTCAACCAGACAAAGACCCTGAGCACAAAGCCAAGACTACAATGTGGCTTTGGGACCCCTCTGTGAATGTCTGAGCATCTCTGGATCTCAAAGAAGTTAATAGAGCTTACAAAGTTCTGCAAAAAAGAATGAATCCATCTAAGGTTGTACCATGTCAAAATGTGGAAGCGCTGTGAATACTTTCAGGATGCACTATATATTTTCCACTTTGACATTACACCGGTGCTGGAGGTGAATCTTTAGAGAACTCACCCATCCAGTGAGGTGAGGGTGAAGCACTCTGCTCGGTCTCCTCACCACTAATTGTCCCTAAACTCAAACTTGACCGTGTTTAACGCACTTCTGACAATTTGCCTTTTCAAAAACCAACATAATGACCAAAATGCCAAAATGAAGGCCTCAGTAGTGGGTGGCGTCACGGTGGTTACGTCCACTGTGCAGCAGCTGGAAATAGTTTACAGATGAATTAAAAAGCACAATGCCTTGATGGTTGTCAGCAACAGGCACCAAGTGAAGAGACAGATATGAGAGCTGCCACAAGCTTCAAATAAGCACATTTCCCACAACATCAGACTTAAAATTAATCACGTGACAAAAAGGAAACACAGGATGAGAGTTTACATCTCCCCCAAAAGTTTTATCCTCTGCGTAAAAGCAGCACTGTGCTAAACTCTCCTACAGGATCTCCTCTGACCTCTGACCCCTGACTCACCTTCAGGTGTCAAATGACCCGCTCAGTACCTGGAGGCCAGCGGGAAAGTTCAAAGGAACCCGCTGTGACGAGTGCATAGTGGGGTGGGGGAGGAATAACATTTCATCATTTCATCGTTATCTCATTCTACTGAGGACACACGAAGGCACACGAGGGGCGGGACAGGAAGTACACAACGAAAAGGAAGAAGAGCGGTGTCTATCGGGAAGCTACGGAGGGGCAGGAGGTGTAAACAGGGCGAGGTTTGATTAATGAATTTAAAAAGGTATCACACAACAACGGTCTCATCCCCACCTATGAGACAAACAAAAAACAAACTGATCAGACAAAAGACAGAAAAGAACAAAACACAAACCCACACTTAGAGAGTCACTGCAAATCTGCCACACCAGTTTCTGGTACTTTTTCATTATCATCCGTTTTCTGCCTCTTATCCGGCTTTTCCAATACCTTAAAATTTCAAAATTGTTAATAAATCTTAAGCACCACGTAAACAGGCTTTTTGTGGGTCGGTAAGACGGTGTGATGAATTTTCACCGTCATTACCACCTGCTATTTGGATAATTCAGGCATGTGAATTCAGTCTTGAAGCACACGGGCTTCAAGGTCAACGTCAGCTGAGTTTACTTCTATAGATATGTTAATGTTGACTTACTGTTCATGTCCAGCATAAGAGAAACAAATACACTGAACTGAAGCCATGAATCTGTAAATTAATAGCAGACTAACAGCCAATTTTAAATGGCAACTTCACTAATAGCTTTTCAGATGATTGAAAAAAGAAGTGACATTTAATATTATGCGCAGTTCAACTCAACTGGAAAACAAGTTTAATTCAAGACATTGGGAACGTTGGGGCCATTTGCAGGCACGATTACTGATCTGCACCTGGTTACACTACATGTGAAAAGAAGTGGAAAGAGCAGAGTGTTGCTGTGTCCCAATGGATGAAAGAGAAGACACTCTGGAGATGTAGCATGTGTCAGAGGAGGAATTACGAACTGTGATCTGTCCTACCTGACAGAGAACATATTTGGGAGGAAATAAATCTAAGCTAGCTCGAGTAAGGATGAGAAAGAACGAAGCAAAGAAAGAAAAGGTTTGAGGGTAACTTACGGAGCAGGTTCTGCTGCATGGAGTCAGACCGGTACAGACTCACTGTGCTCTTCTTGAAGACGTTCTTCAGGAGCTGGGCTCTCTCTGTCAAACTACACACACACAGAGCAATATTCAGTGTGTTAGCAGCCTGCTGAGCACCACAGGCAGATTTAATGACCCATACATCAAGGCTGTCCAAGCCCCTCCAGAGTGCAGGGACCTGCCAACTGCTATACCTGCTGGTACAAACACCATGTAGGGAAACATTGCTGTGCAGACGCAGAAGAACAAAGCGATTTTGTGAGAGGAATATCTGAAGCAGCAGCTTGGCCAAAAGGCATTCCTGTACAGCTAACAAATGTTTGCAACAACAGATGTCTGCGTGTGCACGCACGTGGCTGCCTACAAGCATTACGTGCAAAAGTTCATTTATATATTTGAGCGGTTATCACTATACGTTTGCTTCTGTACGCATCTGGACGTGTGTGTGTGTCTGCAGCCTGCTGGGTCTGGGATAGCGTCCAGGCAGGAGGATCGCTTTCAGTCAGCCACAGATCTCACACTGATCTGCTCTGTGTTGCTGGCTGCTGCCGGACTCAGGCCCCAGAGAGAGCAGAGCGGACCTGCTTCAGCTGATACAAAATATAATGTATGGCTTTAATATAGCAGGACCGTTGTTCGAAAATGAGACATTCAGTATTTGGGAGGGGGAGAAAAAAAAACAAAACCAAAAACGAGACAATGACACGATTACTGACATTACAGTCAAACTCCCGCAATTTAGCAGCAATTTGAAGATTTCTTTCCTTCACACAGGAATACTGCTGGCAGCAGAACCGGGGTATTACCAGCATTTTGAGGGATTTGGGAGGACAGAGATGACTCTTCCTCCCGGATAATCTTCAAAATTCTGGGGAATGGTTCACATTTTGTGAAAAGAGCAATAATAGCCGAGGCATTAACTATGTAGTCTCGATAGCGTTGGGAGATATGACAGCCCGAGACAACATAAATTCGTCATTTTGCCGTTCTGTTAATCTGAGCCATGTGAGTAACACAACAAATCAATAAAGAGTGCTTTAACCCAGGATTTGATTTCATAGGAGTTGCATCGATGTTACAAAGACTACCAATCTGTCATTTATATATGATAGATGAGCTAAAACAAAGGCTGTTATCTGGTTGTTTTATCCGCTAATAAAGAAAGACTAATCGCTTATATCAAAACAAAGTTGCAAATTTGATGACAGAACGTTTCATACATATTCCTGCTTGCAATGTTTAATCGCCGGAATGCAAAATTTGCTGCCAATTTTCTTTCACGGCATAAATAACACAAGGTATTGTGTTGCACAAAAGCAACAATGCAAAGATGCAGTTGTTGATGATCCAAAGTGCAAAGTATTTTACCTTCTTGAACGCTCTGTACTCACTCAACAAAACAAATAAAGTCATTTTAGGACAGAAATTTTGGTTTTTGGCACTTGAAGGAATTGTTGTTTTCACGTCATATGGTATTGATCGGAGAAGCAACTGACTTCGGCTAGTGCCGGGCATTCATTTTACTTGGTTTTAGGCACTTCTGTGTTATCACTTGCCAAAATCTGACATTGCCAGTGAGAATTACAACCTGACAATTACGAGTGTCATTATTTAGATAATTTGATAAATGTTCTCGGATGTCTAATGACTCCAAGACTACAAGGTACAAAGAAAGATATAAAAACAAATCAAAAACAAGTGCTGCTGAGCACTTTATTTATCTCGAGCAAAGACTGTAAATCTTCCTCGCCTACATGTGTGGGTACATGCACAGTAAAGAGAATGATAATGCACAATTTATTCGCTTCACATACAAACACAAACAAACACTTTTCTAGAGAAAAAGATTTTTTTTAAACTATTATAATATTACACAGATTTTATCACCTTTTCTCACTGCTTAATGTTTTTGTAGGGACATAAATTTTCATCTACTTTTTATTAAACATAAATTTGATCTACTTTCAGACAAAATCCTGCTGTAAAGGCAAGAGTGGAGGAGCGGTAATGTGGTGTAACAGTACCTCTTTCCATGCACTACTGCTCCAGGGTCTTTAGATAGCGCCTCCAGCTCCTGCACCTCATCCACCAGGGTCTTAAAGAACGCCTTCTTCACACTGTAAATGAAACAAAGGTTTGTAAAACCAGAATCATACAGCAGATGTCTGAACACGACTGAACCTCCACAGGCTGATATTTAAAACCAGTTCGACCAATTCAAGCTGGTCGGAGTGAATCAGAAAATATAAAAACCCTGACATTACAAATTGCTCCTGACACCTCGAATCTGCAACAGGCTGATGTCAACCAGACCAGAAATGCAATATTTCGACTTGCAGAATGGAAACGCTAGAAACGTTTGGAAGTCTGGACAAAAACTTGGGCGGGAATTGCTTCAGGAGATATGAGAGATTCTGCAGGAATTTCCTGAACTGGATGTGCATTAGAGCGATGATGAGCGAGGAGAGCGGGGAGAAGACTCACACTTTGTAGGCCACGTCGAAAATCAGCGAGGTGACTGGGATGAAGAACAGGCCCATCCAGAAGACCCCTGAATTGAACATCATGTCCGCCTGCCCCACACACACACACACACACACACACACACACACACACACACACACACACACACACACACACACACAATAGAAATCAGATCAGATAGAAACACAAGAGCTCCACAACCACTACCATCCTCTACAGCGCCACATATCCAAACACATACATAACAACAGCAGCGGTTTTATTGTGGAAACAGAGAGAAGATGGGTCTAAATAACCGACTCAGTGTGGGTTAATCCTCCATGACTCAATGATACCATGTTTTTGTTTGCATCCCCCTCCACAGGGCGGAGGAAGTACCTGTGATCTATTTAGACAGCGGTATCTCTTTCAAAGGAAAACAGCTCAGATGTGAGCCGTGCTGAGAGCTCCCGTCGGTGCGTCAGCGCAGACACAGAAACGCCTTCTGCGGTGCGTCGACTGCAGCAGCCACTCAATCTAAGTGAGTGTTGATGAAGTGTAATGTATGTAATTATGTGAGTTCAGGTTTAATGTTGGCAGTTTATCACTCCAGAAAACCAAAAGCAGTTAAAGATGTCTTGTTCAGCGGCTTTAAATGGGTTACCGAAAGCTAGTTTATAATGTTTGGCTCATTTCTTATGTTTTCTTGTACAGCTGCACGAACAGTCGTTGTTATTGTAGAATAATTTGCAAATAGTTGTCTTGATTAACTGTTTGGCCTTAATGTCAGACAATTATGTGAAATCCCCATTACATGCAAAAAAAAAAAAAAAGGTTCATTGTCTCCAACATATCATAAATTTTGAGTTGAATAAAAGTTCAGACAGAAATCATTCCCTCCGTTTTCACATAAATCCTTCAAATGATATTTAAACACAGTAAGTTAGAAATGTTCATGTTTGAGTAATGGGGTTACTTTCTGTGTCCAGGGTGCCAGGAAGGCAGTGGGTCGTTCTGGTGGGGGCAACAACCTTTAAGCTATGAGTGTGAGGATGATGTTTGCTTTGGCCCACTGCAGTGAGACTATCTGTCATTACATGTCAAACTGCAAAACTGGCGGTCCTTGCATTGTAATGCGCCGCTTGTTTAAACTGCTAAGGCCCCCTCGACAGTGTCCTTCCTGTAACATGACACAGACATGGCCCTAAGGATGCACAGGCACGCACACACATACACACACATACACACCGATCAGTGTCAGAACTATCAAAGCGCTCAGGTTTGCTCAAATGAGCTAATCTGTTCGCCATTACCTGCAAATTGACTTTGATGTCTGACAAAACACCGGGGGAGAGGAAACCCCAAATGACAGGAAATCAAAAATGTTTTTTCCCCTACAGTGTGAGATGGGACACGGATGAATAGAGCTTTTCTGTGTCACCTGGAGGCTGAAAATGCACAAGATGAGGGAAAATTGCTGTGAAGCACGAGATATTTTCACATCAATTTTGAAATTACGCACCCCGGTGGAAACATTTACTGTTTTTTTGTGTTAAGTCAGTTTAATTATTTTTGTTTTCATCCGCTGTATCGTGCCTTTTGATGGGGGTGTTTAAGCTGTCCTGAGACGTATCAAAGAGTTTAGAAAAATAAACCTTTTAGTCGTTCTCAAACCGAACAATATTTATACTTCTCCGTATTTAAATCTGAGCAATGTAAACACACAAAGGCCTGATGCTTCCAATCTCAAGTTTACCCTAAAATTCAATTATTCTGATGATGACATTTGATATAATAATTTCTACTGCATGCTGAGAAAGCAACATAGCAATGCCAGACGTAAACAAACAGCATTAATCATTCTCAGTTTGTTATTTTTGCACCAAATTTTAAAAATCCAAACAGATCTGACCAGTTGCAAACAACAAATGTTTGCCTTCAGGCATCTGGAAAGGCTCCAATACTACAAGCGGGGCCATCAGAGTTGGTAGATGCTAGCAATGTCTCATTCCAGGGGCCCCCTGGGAGCTGGACAGGGTGAGAGAGGTCCGGGGAGCAGGGCTGTATTTTTAGGACAAACCAATAAACTTGTCTGGCTGGACAGACAGTAGTGTCTGCTGGCATGGAAGGGTGTGTTTTGACAGGCATTGACCCCCTCGTGGCCACACACCCACACACAGACAGACTAGACACACAGAAGCAATCACACACACACATATGTTGACACACACAAAATGCTGAGCAGTGCAAACACTGCTGTTATTTACTTTGAGCCACACTGTGTCAAACTTGGTTTGAGGTATTCAGCCTTATATGATAAATATGCAGTGAATCATATGCTACATGGCACGTTTGCATTTCCTCTGCTCTTTCTTTTTAGGTTATGTCCTTGTGGTCCAGTCATGGTAATAGACAGAGGGCAATCATACAACAGGGTGTCTGCTGAAACAGCACAACAACAATATATTTTGCATGTTTTACCTCTAGTCCATGAAATCTGTTTTGGTTTCAGCAATGGCGCCAGTGTTGGGTTGATAAATTCATGCTACATTTCCTAATAATGGGTTAGAAATTGGTTGGTTGTTGCGATGAGATGGTCATCCTAACTCATCCTTCTCACACTGTCAAAGTGTGGTGCCCACCCCCTAGGGGGGGCGTAGAGCCATTGCAGGGGGGGCGCGGTATGAAGAGGGGAAAAAAGAAACCGCTTGGACACTGCTAGCACGGGGCGCCCACACAAACGCAAAGCAGGAGATGAAGCATCACTGAATATGTTTCCAACCCAACTTCATTCTAAGCCAAAGACTAGAAAATACGGTGAAGCAAATCTGCCCTTTGGCTTCACCTGCACAGTTGCTGAGGTAGGTCTCCCTGCAGGATTGGTTTCCCCTGCATCAGGAGCAGCGCTGGGCTGTTCAAATCACAGACAAACAGGATCCCAGATTCGTGATTTTTACTTTACAAACACTTGTTGTAATGACTAACTACTCCTGACATGTTGGAGATGTTTGCTCTTTATACAGTAAAGTTGCAGCAGGATACAAATAACATCAGGCTGATCCTGCCACGATTTGTTCCTCCTGTTCAAATCACGGACAAACAGGATGTCACAGCTGTTTATGTTTTTGAACCCATTTTGCACAGAGAGGCATTTTTGAAAAATGTATTGATAACAGTGTTGAATATTATTACACAGGAAAAAACAACTACATGTAAAATAATCACACCATGACGCCTCTGCCTTTGTAAACAGAGGGACAGTAACTGTGTGTAAAACCTGCAGACAGTCAGGTTAACAGTATTTGTCTCTATCTTTTCTATCTATATTTTTTATATATATATATATATATATATATATATATATATATATATATATATATATATATATATATATATATACACGTATATATACACGTGTATATGTATACACACACACACATATATATATATACACATATACATATATATATACACACATACATATATATATATACACATATACATATATATATACACACATACATATATATACACACATATACATATATATACACATATGTATATATATATATATACATATATATATATATATATGTATACGTATATATATATATATATATATGTATACGTATATATATATATATATATATATATGTATACGTATATATATATATATATATATATATATATATATATATATATATATATATATATATATATATATATATATATATATATCCATAGGTCCCTCATCCTATTCAGGATGTGTGTATATATATATATATATATATATACACACACATCCTATTCAGGATGTGTGTATATATATATATATATATATATACACGTATACATATATATATGTGTATATATGTGTATGTATATATATACACACACACACACACACACACACACACACACACACACACACACACACACACACATACATATATATATATATATATATATATATATATATATATATATATATATATATATATATATATATATATATATATATATATATATATATATATATATATATATATATATATATAAATTAAGGATTATTTTGGACTGTGCGTCATGCAAAACCAGTGTGATGAATAGTAAAAAGCAGTTAAAAATCTGCCCCCACAAAGCTGATCAGGGGCCAGTGAACAAAATCAGAGCTGTGTCTGCTTATCAAGGTGGAATCTGAATGAAGAGGTTCCAGGAAAAAAAGTAATTTGTGATCTGCAAATCTACCTGGTTTAAATAAAAGTTTAAACATACAGAACATCAAAAAGGTAACTTTATTGAAAGACGTAAATCCTTTAACTTCAGAAAAAAGCTTCAAGGGAAAACTCAAAAGTATTTTAGGATTGTTTTTCCATCAAGACTTGATTCTTGATCCTAGGCATGAGCAGCCAGGTGCTCATGCCTAAGAAAGCCCATAGTCTCAGCAGCTTGAATTATGCTAATACCTGCCATTGTAATGGTAAATGTGAGCTGAGTTTGTCCACTGCTCCACTATTCACTCCACAGGCCCAAGATATGCTCTGGATTCTGCAAACAAGACTGTGAAAAGGCAACTTCATAACACTTAGCAGCTGCATCCAAGAGATGCTAATATTCAGACAGTGGCAGTTTGAGTACACAGAGCTTCTGTGTTTGACGTTTTCTTTTTGCTTTCAGGTAGGCTGAGAGGAGACGGGTTAGACTAATATGCTACATCCTGTCTTCGACTTCAGTCTGCATCTATGTTTTTTCCCTCAACTGGCTTGACCGGACACCAATGTGCATGTCGGCTTCAAGGAGAGAAGGGAAATTGAAGATGAAAGTATATATTTGGCCAAGTGTGGTTTCAACCCTCAGCGGCCTTTCTTGTGCAAATACAAAGTTCAGACTTGTTATGGAAGCATAGCTAGCAATCCGATAACAGAAGGGTATGAAACGCAAAAATCGTCCAACAAAGGCAATAAAACGGCGAACAGGGAGCCTTAGTAAGACAAGACAAGTCCACTACTTCTACATATGTCATCAGCAGAGACACACACCCACCCAAAAAATGCAGAATATGGAAAACAAACAACTTCCTCTGTTGTATTTTTCATCGACTCCATGTTATTTTTGTGTTGCTTAATAAAGACAGCAGGAAAAGCAGAGAAACATATAACTTATGACTTTTATAAACACAAGTCAGCAGTCTCACAGCCAACTCCACATGTGGCATTAATAATAACTCTTTACTCTTACTGTACATTTAATTAGGTAATTACACTAAATGTGTGTTGTGGTGCTTGTCAATCTTAGACAAGAACACTCTTCAGTCTTGGAGGAGGATTATAAGAATTAAGGGACAAAGGCAGCCTCAACGATGTGGAATAATATTTCTAATATTTCAAAAAAGTTAAATAGTCAGGAAGATATACCAATTATAGGGCAGGTTTTGGGGGGATTGTGACAATAATTCTAATCCGTGAACAGACTTTGCAGTCAGATCTGATAACCTGCCGTGTTTCTTTGCTCTGTTGTGTGTTTGTTTTGTAAAGAAAAGCTCATTAGGACTTTTATTTCACAGACAAGAGCATTCATCACGGGCAGGACTTTTGGCGCTTGGAGGAAATTTGGCAGTGAACACTCAAATCTTAGATTCCTTTTCAGGTATGCTACAAACAATAATAAACAACTGTAACTGAAAGCTAAATATGACAGATGATGGATTAGCGGTTTCAGACAGGTTTCAGCTTTCGCTGAGGTAGGGTTTTTTCCTCCACCCTATGCTGAAATAAGCAGATATGAGTGATTCCCTGCAAGTTCAAATGCACAAAATACAATGACAGAGTAAAATAAGTTACTGGTACTGTCGTTTATGAAAGCAGTAAGCACTTTTTAAAGCTACTAAAAATAAATAACTGAATTTTTTAGAAAATCCATGTCTGTGTTTTTAATATGACATCCAACCATCCATCCGTCCATTTTCTCCCACTTATCCGATTCACAGCTGTCGAGTCTACCACAGAGACTGCAAACCTATTGCAGAGCTACCACAGAGTAACAGGCAACCACAGGCAAGCATTCACACCTATGGCCAATTTAGAGTCACCAATTTGACCTAAAGTGGATGTGTTTGGTACCCAGAGAGATCCCACACAGACAAGTCCGAAGAAAGTTCCCAATTCAAACCCACGACCTTCTGGCTGGGATGCACGCAGCACGCTGATGCGCATTTTATGGAGCGTAGTTTAGATAAATGACACTGATTCACACTTACTGATAGCTTGAACTCTTGCAGCTCTTCCATTTTCCTCCATTACTGCATTAATATTTTCTGTTTACAAGTTGCTTCACTGCTTCAAAATAGAGCAGATATTTCAGGAGGCGTACTCTGAGGGGGAATAAAGTGGCTAACAGACGACTGAAGACAGGAGCGATGTAGTGGTTTGGTAGAAGAGTTCAACTAACGTTAAACTAAATAAAAGCAGTCCTGAATAAAAATCATTCATAATAGTCACTAAGCTGATCTGTTTCTCTAGAAATTGTTTTCATTCTTGTCCATGTCACACAGGCTGTCACAGAAAGCCCTGTGTATTCCTGGCCTGCTACACATCAACAAACATCTTTGCAAAGCTATTCCTTTTTGAAAAATAAGAGTCTCTGAGCAGAAACTGTGAAGAAGCCGTTGCAGTGTACAATCCATATGCTGATGACAAGCACTCGAGTCTGACTGAGTGATAGATGCTCCGCTGCAGCTTGCAGCAGAAATTGGAAAACAGCAGAGGTGTGAGCAGAGAGCGGGGGACAAAGTGTGCAGGGAGACAGCTGCATTGATAGCACAGGCATGTCAGCAGGCAACAGGTCAGTGCGACAGAGTGTGCATGAGACATCTCCTGAGGTGAGGCTAAGCCGCTTAGTGTGGCAGATTACGCTGCCTGAACAGAATAATCTGACATTTTCTTTTGATATTTGTTTCAGACTTCAGTGAGGTGATCATTTGGGACAAAGCCATTCTCAGGGAGTACCTGTGAAAACCATACGAGCTGTTTCGGGGTGTTTGGACGATTGATCCGGCACCTGCCCGGTCGTACGTCCAAGGAATATTTTGCCTGACATTGATGAATGGGTTCTTGTGAAGCCGAGTGCTGCTTAACATGTTAAAGGTGGTGAGCTGGGTTGTGTGTGAGAGCCGAGGCAGGAGTGGAAGGGAGTTCTGGTGTCTGTTATGCTGTAGGCCCTCGGGCAGTTTTTCAGCTGGCAGAGATGGGGTGGGGTGAACAAAAGGAGAACGCAGGAAAAAGCCGAGAGCATAAAAGAAAGTAGATATAAAGGACAGAGAGCGCTTTTTCTTCTTCTTCTTTTTACCTTCAAGTACACATTAGGGAGGCTATGGTGAAATATGCGGGGCTTCATCAGGGTTGTGAATAATCCTACTCTTCAGAGGCTACAAGGTCTTGGAAGTGGCGCCTGTGTCTCTGACTCCTTCTCGAGTTTCAGAGATGTGTCCCTGTTTGATGATATACTGGCATCCCTGAGTTAGGGCTGGGCATAGAGTTACCCACTACCCAGAGGACACCATTACTGTCTTCAGTCAAGTGCTGCAGGGTACGGATGAAAGCAGCAGGCTTCACAGACAGGGGATAGAATTAAGCTAATATACCTACTCCCTGTGTGTGTGTGTGTGTGTGTGTGTGTGTGTGTGTGTGTGTGTGTGTGTGTGTGTGTGTGTGTGTGTGTGTGTGTGTGTGTGTGTGTGTGTGTGTGTACTACTGAGTGAGTAGTACACTGAGCCCAGTGAGGGTATAGCAGTCAGCATTTCTGTACATGTGCACCTACTTATGTTATTTACTGTGTCACGCACAAACAAGTACCCAAAACATGTGGAGTTATTGTACGCCAAACATACTGTTGCAGTAGTAAAACCTCTGTCAGATGAGAATACTACATGCAACTAGACGCAACATAGAAATTCTTTCTTCAGTCCAAAGGTTAACAAAGAAAATCTGCCACAGAGATCTTCCTTTCCAAAAGCAAAACCTGCAATCATCTCCCCAACTGAACTGATCAGAGATGAAGGACATCTGACTCAGAATTGTAGCTCCTACAGGGATTGCGTGACATTTTGGGAAAAATCCTCTGCTTTCTGGCAGAATGTTTGAAGAGAAGATTGATACCATTCTTATATCTCTGTGGTATATATGAATGTACACAAGCCGGAGGTTAATCTGGCCAAATATAGAGACTGGAAGCAGGGGCTATCCAAAAATCACCACTTAACATGCTCTATCTCATTTGTTTGATCTGTACAAAAACCAAAGTGTAAAAATAATATTTTACTGCTTTCATATGTGCAGGATTATTGCTCTGTGAGCCAAAATAACATTAAGCACGCACACTCTGTAAAAAAAAGAGACGTGTTTGGATTTTATACCGATTAAACAAACAGGACATATCGTGTTAATCAGTGAGCTTTGTAGGTGCTAGTAGGTGGATCCTGTTACTGGCAAACAAAGCTGCAGCCTGCAACCAGTCTTACTGCTAGACTAAGCCAACTGTCTGCTGGCTGTATTATTATATCTAACAGACGTTACTCATTTTCACCATTTAATTAAATGTCAAACTCTTTCCAAAAATAATAATTTACTGAGCAATAATACATGAAAAAAGACCCAATCCTCAATCTGAGAAACAAAAAAATATAACTGTGCGCAGATATTTTTCACTTCTATTCAGCTTCACATAAGGCAGTACACTGTAGCTGTTTATTATGAGACAATATGTTCAGAGGATTTTAATCCACTAACTCAGCGTGTCCACATAAAATATACCCGGACTGAGTTTCACAAGCCATTTTCTTCCTTTTATTTCTACATTTCCCTGAACAATCTCAAGCGGTCTGAAATGCCCACAAATAATCAAACAGTGATGAATGTGTTACATTTTACATGTTAGCTGAGGCCTCAGATGCATAAAGTATTCATCTCAAATTGGGCACACAGGACGAATAAAGCTTTGTTTAAGTAATAAAACCCCAAGTTTTTCTTACTTGTCAACAAGACTAAAACCCACTTTTGTTTTTAAGGAACAGTTTCACATTAGGTGAATTGTAGAGGGATCTCTACACAGCACCTCTGCAAAGACAACATTTGTTGTAAGATGTCATTTTCCTCTTTTCTTTGAATGGTTTCCTGCAGTGTTATTGTTACGCAATGAAAAGATGCCTCAGTCTCCTGCCCACAATGTACTGGGAAATTTCACCTGTTTAATAGGTTCCCATTAACCACCTGTGGTGACAGTTACAGTAGTTACATTCACACGTAAATACCGGGTCCTGAAAGGAAAAAAGTAAAGAAAATATTTGAATAATTAAAACTTTTCTGGGCCTTGGTGTAGTCCCTCATTTCTTTCTCCGTCTGACAAAAAGCTATTTTACCTCCTCTGTCTTTAAGACAACTTTCTTCCAAGTTGTTGTCCCACATAAACAGAAGGTTTTAACCGCAGGTGTATCTGCTGAAACCACAGCCAGAGCTCTTTGACATCTTTGATATCCAAGAGCAGAGAAACACTGAATGAAACCTGATGGCTAAAGCAGCCTTAAGCCTTTGTCTCATAGTGATGTTCAATACGAGCATCCAACACGAAAGAAAATGAGTGGAAGGATAATAGGACGGATGTGATTGATGTTCAAGGGGTTGAATGATTGTCGGGTACATTTTTAGGCTATCAGTCACCCGTGTCTCTCTTTGCTTAGCTTCTAGACGGCCTCACTGTTTCAGTTTCACCTGTGGATACTCAGAGCTGAGGGAGAAATTTTAACACAAACACAGGGCAAATTGGCCCAATTAAGTCATTAGGCAACACAAGCCAGAGGTCTGACAGTTTACACTCCTCTGGCTCTACTTACAAAGATCTTTTTTAAGGTTTTCCCACCAGCTCCTTTCTACAGAAAATGAATCATAAGGAGCTACAGATGTGTCTATAATAGCTGATTATATCAGCAGTTTCTTTTGGGACTGGGGGAAGCATGTGTACGTGTGCACGCCGGCATGTGTGTTTACCTCGCCTGACATGTCAGGTGCCAGAGGGATGAGGGGCCACAAGGAGGAATAGATAGCGAAAAACACCACCCACAGGCCGATGCTTCCCCAGATGGCGATGTGACTGAACTGTTAGGAGCAACCAGAGGACAGTAAGTATCACAAAAGGTTTTGCGATTTGAGCACTGCTACAATTTACTCGAGCCATTTTAATCACGCTTCCTTGGGCTTAAAACACTGAATGCTCTCCGGTAACTTAAAAGAGGTACCGTACATTTCACTTGGTTTACATTTACAAGCCTAGCGAGAACATACCATAAAGGGATTTAGCGATAAGAAGAGGATGTAAAATTAGTCACAGGTATCAGCGGCCACGTAAAAGTGAAAAGAGATAACAGAAGCATAGCAAAAGAGAAGGAGGACTCAACTTACCATGGTCCAAGACGAGGTTTCCAGGCCGGCTTTAAGACAAACTGTGATGACGACAAACTGCGGAGACACAAACCACATGTTCGTTCAGCAAAGAGGATCATGTGAAGTTCATCCCACATACCTGAATTCGCAATAAGAAAGCATTTTACTGGAAAAAACGAAACTGGAAAAGATCATCAGACAATTGAAGAGAAGAAGACAAGGAAATATAGCTGATGTTTATTCGCTGGCATTTAAGAACACTTGGCTCACACACCCGAAGTCTGTAACACAGCAGAAACACTGCCAGGGAAGAAGACCGGTGCACTTACCGTGTAAACCATGTTGCCTAAGAGGAGATAGTCCGGAGTTCTTCCATTGCCAAAAACTGTATCTGTGAAGGGAATCAGCAGCAGAGGCTTTTAAGCTGTCCTTCTTCAGCTCTTAGGTTTCACATAGGGTAACACTTTAGGTACATCAATGTGAGTTTTGTCATAAAGTGCTTGGAGTGGAGCAGGGAACTAAAAGTAGAAACCACAGTCAAACGCTGCTTCCATTACTGTCCTTGAGAGAGCCTGGAATGTTAATTTCAAGGCAGTATGTGTATGCAAATCCAGCAGAATTGGTGTCCATTAATCATATTCAAAAACGAAAAGTTCTGGCTAATTTAGTGCTGAAAGAGAGGGTTAAATTATTTTTCTGGCAACATTTTAATTAATTCTGCCATTAAAAAGGAATCCGATGCTTTTCGTATAACTTCCTAAATTAATAAGACTGAAATAAGCTGTGAGTCACACAGACATATTGCTTCATACCGCCCAAGTGGGCCTGGGCTCTGGCTAAAATATCAACAGTGTGCACTGCCAGTAAAGAAAGAGAGGCTCCCTTTCCCTTTACTTCCGGCTGGTCACATGTCTTGTGTGCGCTGAGGCTTTGCTGACAGCCTGTCAGTCACAGTGAGGGGCTTGGCGCCTTTTGTTTGGAGAGCAGGCCCAAGCTTGTGTGGTCCTTAGCTCCAGCCAGCCAAGACTTACCGGCTCAAAGATCCCTATTCTCTCTGCACATACACCCACACACACAGAGACCATCTCAACGTGCCAAACATGCACAATTGACCTTCTATGGATCAATAAAGTTATTTGCACTCACGAAGCTCTCTGTTTGAATAAAAACATCATTTTGGCCGCAGAGAAAGCACCTGATTGGGTCTATGTTATCTATCAAAGCTAAGTAAGTGCCAATAACTGCACGCTAAAGCATTTCAGCAGTCATTAGGGCAAACATGAACATGGGCTTGTTATTGCGTGTCCCTCGGACTGGAGCACACACATGTTTGCAATTCATGACTGGATGGTTGAAAAGAGAACTAATTAAGACAAAATACGTGTCTTTGACTGTCCTCCTTATTTATGCGCCAGGTCCACCGAGAGCCGTGGAGGAGTCTCTGGGAGCTACTTACCATGCTGGAAGGCTTTAAGGGGGAACCAGAAGAGGATGACGGAGTGGAAGAGGCCGTTCAGACAATGGGCCCAGAAGACCTGCAAAAAAGAGGGAAGAGGGATGGAGGGAAAGGATGTATAGGAGGGGGAGGACAGGGGAGGGGGAGGTTGGACAGCAAGAGATTCCAATAAGAGGGTGAGAGGGAGAGAGAGTGGAAAAAAAGCATGAGAAAAGGGTGTTGGGAGCTCCAGCTTTCCAAGTGACCCCTGACCTGGGCCCTTTGTGCCAGCCAGGCGCTAGGCTAAGTGGCGGTTTTGTCGGGGCCTCCATGCTGAATGGCCGCCCCGCTGACAGACACGTTGTATATCCTCTGTGTGTGTTATGGGGGAGAAAGAGGTTGCTGAATGTGTTCATGGGCAGTTAAAGCTAATACAAGTTTGCACATTTTCCCTGTAGTCAAGAATAAATTAAAACAAAACGAATCAGTGGGTGTAAGAAAAATACTCATCTCAACAACACAAACACTGTATAACATTAATGTATGAGCTGCCAGTGTGAGGGTTTCCTCTCATTATATTTCATTAGGCTTCGGCCCTTTCATGTGAGGATTTTAACTGGTGTAGTAATAAATGACAGCAGAGTTTAAAAAAGCAAAAATAAATCTAGAAACACACACAGGGAGACTGACAGGCCTGACAGAGATTAAACTGTTTTCACGGTAATTATTGAGAGCCTGCTGGAAAACCGTGGACCGCAGTCTGCGTGTGCGTCTGTCTACGCAAGCATGTAGACTTGAATCGTTTACATCCATACTGTCTCTCTCTCTCTCTCCAAAGCCGCGGTGCTTCAAATTTACATTATGCGACGCGATGGCCAAACAAAACACTAATGGGTGATGTACCATGAAACAGCCGTGAAAATCCTTTCTGCCAAAAAACACTCCATATTTGTGCCGCCTTTCCCCCGCTGTGCTAACACAGACGCTGCTGTGAATCCTGAGAAAATTTGTGGAGATTAAAGGGCAGATGGAGCAGGGCATTAAAAAATCAAAAGCAAACGGGGGAAAGCATCACGTTTTAGTATCTGGCTTGTTTTAAAAAGGCTCGCTTTTCAACAACTTCAGCAAACCTGTCAGTGAAATATTAAACACTACTTATACAAGATGAATTACACATCCTGGAAACTCACTTTCTGTATGTTGTGGTCTTCAGAACAGCTATTCGCACTATTTTACTGTGTAGGGTTACTTGAGATCATCTGGCTGGAAAATGAATGGGCACAGTGAAGGAACAAGTCCTGCTCTAATCTACGCCACGGGCTTGTTTTTGGTCGCTGTAGCACAACCTCCTCATCTAAAGTCCTTTAGCAGCCACCCCCAATCCTGGATTACCTCACTCTCCCACTGTGTACACAAAACCCAATACACTGAGTGAGGGCCAGCCAAAGTAAACCCCCACTCCTCTATCTCTGTGGTCAAATGTGTATTAAATTATCACCAATGTTACAATCACATGTTTATGCCAATTAGCCTCCCACTGGCAGGCTCAGCTCTCTACCAGCCTCCTCCCCAGCTATCTCAATCCCAAACTCTGTGGGAGTGTAAGCCAGCCCCAGTTTCCGCTCTACCATAATGAATGCTAATGAAATCAATAAATGCTCATAATCATTTGTCACAGTAGGATCCTCCCTTTCGCCCCTCCAGCCACCAGGCTCTTTTCTTTCTTGTTACGCAGCAAGTTGCTGGGGCTGGCGCTCCGAATGAATGCCTCGTCTGTCCTGCAAATATTCGGCCCTTTGTCAGAATCCTAATTGCCAAAAACAAAAATAAGAAAAAGAACCTAAACCACACGAAGGCCAGTAATTAATATCGAGCCAAATATTTCCAGAGTTGCTCCCACGCTTCCTGTTTCAGTTTTGAGGAAAACCGTATGCAAGAGAAGTAATGGTGCTATGTAGGAGGTGATAGCTTCTGGTAAACTGCTGCGATCACCGAGGCCGCACGAAGGGGAACGCGGTTTATTAGGGCGGTTTAGGTGTCTAGAATTTGTAATTAAAAGTGAATGAGCGACACAGCTGAAGCCACGCCTGAAGTTTCTAACACCCTCCGTCTCTCCCTTCTCGCACCTCAACACAAACAGCTTTAATTCACAAAGACAGTATCTGTTGTGTACAAAAGAGCCGGGCGAGCAGAAAGACAGGCTTCGAGGGGCCAAATTCCTGCTGGATTTTCTCGCCTCGCCTCGGGCCAGCTGCAAGGAAAATATCTCGGGAATAGAGTGGACAAGCCAGCAAAAACAACCTGCTGACCTGGCCAAGTCATCATTTATGAGTCTTGGAAAATGTGGCCCAAACAAAAATGGAGGTTCATTTGCTTCTAACTATCACATGAATATTTTTAATGATTCCTTTTTTTGGCACCAGAAACTTAATGAAGTCTTTGCAAAAAGCTAATTAAAGGGAAATCCATCATACAACAGGATTCACAGAAAATGTCATACGATTTATGAAGTGGTCATAAATCATTAAAGTATGATTAATAATAAAACAATTGTGAATCATAAAATCTGAAGTGATGTGCAAAGAACACAGGGCGCTTGGTTCACATTTAGTCTATTTGTTTTTCTGTGAAATGACCTATTTTTTCCATTTCATTTAGATAGTCAGCACACATCCACTCACTGCTGTTATGCCAATTTATCAACTGTGACATTACAGCCTTTAAATGTTATATATGTATTTCACACTGCTGGGAAAAGCTTTTTGCTGTATTAAAAATGTGTGACATTAGCAGGGCTACACCTAATGTTCACGATATGTTTTTCTTAATTAAACAAAGGCTAATTGTGTGCAACAGCTGCTCTACAGACACTTACTGATTAATCATATCATGTATATTTAAAAAAACACAAGATTCAAAGCTACAACTTTATGAGACGTTTCAATCTTAACGCTGCCTTCTGTCACTTTTAAGTGTGTAGCTAAGAAACAAACTTCTGAAAGGTTATAATTTAATGTGGTAGAAAAATTTACATACTTAGAAGTACAAATTGTGCCAAAGATAAAGCAGGAGGTGTTGTTAGTGCCAGTTCTAACCAGTGTGATCATGGAGTCAGTGACAGATGGATGCGTCAGCAAGTGTCAGATATTTTAAAACGAATGTGTTATCAAAGCAACTTTATCCTTTACACGTGTTCTTGAAAAAAATAGAAACTACATGCAAGACAAGTACTAAGGTATACTTGTTATACTTGGTAAACAACCTCTTCCTGTGTATTTGTACTCTGATATCATGCAGAGCAGACTGGCGATCCAGCTGTTAGGTGTAATATTAAGATGCTAATATACTAGAGCCTCCTATGGACTAACCAGCTGTTTTTTAATAGTAGGATCAGATGCTACATTTAAATTTTATCTATTTATTTATTATCTGTAACAATTCATCACAAATCAGAACAAATGAGCTAAACGCTCATGTTCATTGGGACGCATTTTAAAATGGCTTTTTTAAAAACAGAAGTGAGTATTTCTCGAACTCGGGATCGGACCATCGTCGTCTGATCCGTGCAGTCTGGTATTGTGTGGCTTAAATGCGATCTGATAGGCTTCTAAGAGAACAAAAAAACACCTCACTTAAACAAATTGCATAATTTTCTGCGACAAATGCCATTACACAGTGACAGCACACTCTCTCTACTCCCTCCTTTTCTGCTGCCATCTCCCAACAGATCTGAGCTTCCATGCCCGTGACCACCATGGCCAATCTGCTTTTAATCCACCTCCATGTGGTGCTAACCAGGTCACCACGCCTGTGAGGAGGGTCCAGGAGTCTCTGGCTCAGCATGGAGAAAGGACGAGACGACTTTATTACCAGTTGAAGGGGGAAGCTAACAGACAGCCCCCGCAACCAGACAGAACAGGTCAAGCCAGGCCAAACCAGGCTACGACCGGATACCCACAAACTGCAGCTGCCAGGTCACTGAGACGTCAACACAACAGATCGCTGTCCCGTTATTAATGTGATTTCATTACTGGGACTTTTAACCTTTTAATTTAGTGGAGAACAAAATTAATTCCCAATCATAAAAGGTACAATAAAAAGGAACATAACATACTTTAGTATAAGTTTGTTGTTGTTGTCACTTAATTTGAGCAGAATTAAAGAAATGGCTGTTACCGACACTGGGCTGTTGAAGCATGTCAGTAAAGCTAACAGTATTAATGACATACTACGTCTATGGAAAATACTGTTACACCCACATACTGTTAGACTTTACATGAAATATATTCACAGAACATGATACTTATACTTAGGACTGCAATGAAGAGCAAACTGAGAAAAATAATTAATCTAAAAGTACTGAAATCTGTTTACGTGTTACAGGAAACATCCACATAGATAACATACATGTGATAAGAGTAGGGCTGGGCCATATTATACCGTTCATGGTAATACCGGTATAATGTTAGGCAACGATAGGAAAATGAAATATCGCGATAGAATGGGAGTAAAATGCGCATGCGCAGTGCCTTTGTTTTCATACGCACATGGCCGATTGTTGAGTGAAACAGATGAACCAGAATTGGTTTGTAAAAATGGTGCAACTTCAGTGATGTGGAACTGGTTTGGTGTTTGTCCGTCAGATACACAACAAAGCACATTTTTTTGCAGAACATGCAAGCGGCCGTCGTTATTGTCGTATTTGTCGGACTAAGATGCTCTTAAATCTGGGAGTAATCTGGGTCCTAAACTCCATATGCTTCAGGTCAAACAACACTGCAGCATCACTTAGAGTTAAAAACTGTCTAAATTCTTTCATCTTTAATAAAACGATCAGCATTGCTGCTTTACCAGGTGTAACTATGAAGTTTAACTTCCAGGCATCCATGAAAACAAAAGTTATTACATTTAACGGAGTTAGAAGCTAGCAGGAAGCTAGCGGAAGTTAGCTCGCTAGTTTCGCTAGTTACCTAAGCATGATATTGCATGTTCTGACTGAGAGATTTCTGAAAAAAAATCAAACGTACACCTCTGCTATCACTTGCAACATAAATGAAGACAGGAAACTAAACAGCAGTGACGTTTGTAGGGTTACTGAAGTTGGGCTAGCTGGTATATAATGATGTGCTACGTGATCGCTAGCGACACAGCTATGTTAGCATAACATAAACAGTGAAGCTGGAGGACGAACACTAACACTTTTCCACTTATAAAAGTTAACGTGAAGGTTCTTCATGGTTAGAAACAAATGCAATCGCATGGCAGGATGTTGTAAACGGACCAAACTTCAGTCAGGAGAACAACTGAGATAATCCATCCACAATACGAGGTTAGTCATTAATAGACTGCAACAACATGGGAATAGAGCAGCTGCCAGAGAATTCAACATTAATGAATCAATGTTACAGAAGTGGAGGAAGCAAGAAGAATGAGTTTAATAAAGTTTGATTTATCTGACTGCTTTGTTTCGCTTAATGTGCCTTATAATCCCGTGCACCTTATGGTCCGAAAAATACATACTGCACACTGCAGTTTAATGTTGCAAAGCACCTCTTTTTAACTTCAGTGGATATTATACATGGTTATGCTCAGGATATGTCAGCCCATTTCTACTGGAAATGCCTTTTGGTTAAACTTTCAGCAAGGAATTTGCATTTGCACTGTTACATTTTTATAAAGCTTTAATGTACATAAAAACCAGCTTCTTGTTTAAGTGAAAATAAATGGAAGGTTGTCTTTTTGCGCTAGTAATGTTGTGGAGTTGTATTTTGTCTCGCATCAATTATATCGTCGGTTATATCGTTATCGCAAATTTTCAAATATATATCGTGATAAATATTTTTGGCCATATCGCCCTGCTCTAGATAAGAGGATCAAATTACCTTGGTATTGAAGCCCATGGCATTCTGGGAGGTTTTGTAGAGCTCTGGGTATTTCAGCATATTCTCTTTCCTGCAGGAGCGCTCAAATATTCCCAGAGTGAGAGGAGGCAAGGCAGTGAAGATCTACGAAAAAAAACACACCCGCAGACGTGCACAAACACACAGTGATGAATCTGATATGAAATAATATGATTTTGCTAAAAATATCTCCCTTTAAAGCTGCCACAGTAAATCTGACCTCCAACATCCTGTCAAAGCTCTGTTTCATTTTGTTCTCCACTTGCTCCACTCTTAATTTTACTTCACTGAAGACTGGCTGACCTTATTTTGATTTGTCATGCTTTAAGTCTGTTCATATGCAAAAACCATCTCCAATGAGCATCTGTGGTCTTCTTGACTGAGGAGCAGGCATTTACAGCATCATTTCGTGGTGGTGTTGTAATGTTCTGTATAGCAGCTGCTGAGAGAGGAAGGATGCTATTTGTGTAGCTCAAGTGATTCAGTTGGTGTGAGTTCCCTACAGGCCCATCTGGAGTGGAAGTCTTCAGGCCTCAGTCGGCAGGACCAGTGGGCTACAGGACATGCTCCACTGGCTTCTTTTCTTATTCAGAGCCAGGCTGAGGAAGACCTCCTTTGAGGGGCAGATTCAGCCCACTGCCTCTAACAGACTCCCACTGAGCCAATGGAATTCCCTCAGTTTTTGATAAAGTGAAAGACTGAAGCTTTTTCCCACAACCAAAACAGCGCTGGTTACAAAGTGTGGGAGTGTGGGGCAAAGGGAGGATATTATGAACCAGGGCAAAAGGCAGGGCTCAAATCTCAGTTTGTACCTGCCATAAATGACTTGCGCTTGAGGCCGATTGGGATTGTGGGGAAACTTCACTTCACACTTCTCTCATTCATTTTTGTTGATTGAATCGAGTTCATTTTTATAAACAGTTTAAAGTTACATGTTGACTCATTGTGGTCTTAACAGTATACTCTTAAACCTCAGACTACAGATGCACTTTTTTCCCTCCTGCTTAATTCATGACAGATATGAAATATGAGTTCATTAGGAGTGGTCCTGTTACGGCGCTCTGAGGGACTCCCTACATCAGCGGCCGGCTCTGCTCCAGTCTTCCTATTCTTATTATCGTTGAAACGTAGCTGCTCTTACTAACTATACTCTTTGGGGCAAGCGAAGCTGTTGTTCTTTCGCATTCAGTACATAGTTTAGGGCACACAGGGAATACGGGCTTGACAACGGGTCATAAATAAAGGAGAACTTTTTCAGGATGCTGATGACATAGTCACGCAATAAAGGGATCAGGCTTGAGGCACCACAGCTAATACGTTCTGTGTCAAAGAGGGGACAGAGGTAGAGGAGTAAAGTGGTCTCTATAGAGGCACATGTTTCTAAACACTCACCACATTGTACAAGCCGATGCACCAGCGTTCGAACAGAATCTGACCAGAGAAGCCATTGACGAATGCAAACCAGATCTAAGAAAGACAAAAAAATCATAAAATGAGTCAAAACAGCAACATACGAACAGAAGAAATACAATCAGAGATTTATAATACAATCTTTTTTAAGAAGCCATCAACTTTAGTGGCAAACAATGAAGTCGAAGTGTTGTAACATTTGAAACATCTTTCAATGAGCACTGTCATTTTACGCTGAAAGCCATTTGCTCTCAGTTTTGATATTGAAAGCTTTAATCATAGAAGACGCTGCCACATTTACATGCAAGCAGCCATTTGCTCTTTCGGTGTAAGCTTTTCATTAGTGATTGCAAAGATAAGTGACATGATCAGATTTGAGACAGGATCACTGCATCTACAAACTAACGATCCACACAGCATCCTTCAATGTCTTTCTTATCCTACCATCAGATCAAAGGGAACGCAGCCTCCGCTGAGATTGCAATTATAGATAATAGAAAAGAAAAAGTATGTTTCCCTTTAGTGTAAGGGAAAAAATAAATAACCGAATGATCCTTAAATTAAAGTGGTTTGGTTTTAAAGTGCTGACCTGTAATCAACCTGCGTCATTAGTTTAATTCAGACACAATTTTAACTTTAAAAAAAAAAAAAAACAGGCAGAAGAGCCAAATGAGAAAAAATGAGAGACAGCGGGAAAGCCAGGACCTCCAGGTGGCACCTCGGAGATGCAAAGTCTCCACTGGATTCATCACACGATTAACTTCTAACATATATCTTACCCACTGTTTTCCTCCATGATCTACCTGATGACATGTGGGTGACAGATGAGGTTAGTTCTAAGGCCAAAGTCAGGACTGCAGAACTTTGATATATGGTGTCAGGAAAGGCAGACAGAGGTAATGTGAACCATGTGCTGAGTGGAAACGAGGCTTATCACCGTATTTTGATTAGCCACGCTTATTTGAGCAAAATAATGCCTCTAAGATGAAAGCAGAGCAATAGCTCCAATCTGGTAGGGAAATGGCACATACGTCGAATTTTTATTGGTGTAAAGCGGATTTATCTGACATCGAGTAAATCTGACTGCACACCCTGAAAATTGTTTGCAGATTGTAAATCAGCAACTGCACCTTACAGAGTTACAGTTTGCAATGTTGCGGTCCTGGACAGACTCATGCCAAAACTGTCAAGAGAACATCAGGGGTGCTGCGTTTTGGCCATGGCCAACCAAGCATTTCCTCGCTTCATTTAACTTCATTATGAAGGCATGAACTGCTACAAATTCTCAGATTGAGACAAAGCCTGTTTCGGAGCCCCGCCTGCCGCTGCCACTGTCTACACGACCAATAATAATCTGCCACTGGTCCTTCCCATTTACTCGTGAAAGCATAGGCATGAAAACAAATGGTGAGGGGGGGATGTAGACGAATCCTCTGTTCGCCCCTACCCTGCCCCTCACCTTCCCCTCTCTGCCTCACCCACCCATCCCAGATCCTGCCATCAGGTGCACTCTACCATGATGCTGTGTCTTTTAAAAGAGGGGGTCTGGTTTCAACCTCAGCTGAATGTGGGACTACATATGGCTAGACCAAGACCAAAAGATGAACAGTACAACCCCTGGCAAAGCACAGAGAAATATATTCAGATGCCAGTGCTGTGGGTTGTGGGTAGACGGAGCCCAAGCTATGAGCCAGGTTCATCCATTAGCTCAAGCGACGGTAACGAGAGGCTAGCGGGTAGGTCAAACTGCTGAATTAATTACAGCTCTGCTCAATGAGGGTCTGGGCTGATATATTGTTGTGCTAAGTTAAAAAAGACTCCTATTCATAGCTTGAGGTAACTGCTTCTGTGTGAGTGTTTTGGCCTGGTCTCTCAGGTCCCAATAGCTTCCCTCTCTCTTTCTCACTCTCTCCGTCTCTTCAGGGACAGATGCATTGATTTGCTCATTAGGGGAAGTACCAGGCCGGATTTTTCCTTCCCCTTTTCTTCTCCTCTTTGAGTGCCACTCAGCGAAGGGGTGTGGCTGGCCTCTCTCCCTCACTGCACATCATGAAAAACAGGGATAGAGGGAAACGGGAGCTGTAGAAAAAAGGAGGATTGGGCAAGGGCTAGGAGATAAGAAGACTTGCATATTCATCAGCAAATGAAAAATCATTGATTCCAGTGTTGCTTCACTGCTGTCTCCAAGTGGCTGGAGGGTGGGGGGGTGAGGGTATGACATTTGTCCCCAACAATGCGAGTCCTGACACTCTTAAGCTCAGCCCTGCAGGATTGTTAATGGAATTCATACACAAAGCAAGCACAGAATAAAGAGTCGCATAAAGAGGGAGCTGATAAATATGCTGGAAATATGTGGAGCTACAAACAGAAGCAGTCTCACAATGCCAGGCATGGCCTCCGTGGATTAATTCGGAGCTACTGGTCGGCAAGCTTTGCTCTGCTACTCTGAGCCGTCTCTGACTAAACTGAGCTCCACTGAATGAGCTTTCATGTAATTGCCTCATAAATGCCACTTGTCCATCAGCCCCCTCTGTAGCACCCTGGCAATGTGTCAATCAAAGCTGAGAGGCCAGCTGGCTCGCCCATGTGAACGGAGTTTCTATGGTTTCTTTTAAAAAGGGTCTCTTAGCTTTAATGTGGCTCAATTCCACTTTTTTGCTGCTGTTCTTCAATCACTCGAGGTTATAAATTATTCCCGAACTTTAGTTACTGGACACATTGTTTAAAAATGTATGTTGCCGCCTTTTTTTCCTCCTTCTTTTAAATCAAATGAAAATTCATAGCTCAAGCATGAATGTGCTTAAAGTGCTCTCTAACCGATTAGGAAAAGAAATGCCAATCACAACCAGCAGCCTCTAAAAAGTAAAAAGAAACACTGCATGTCAGTCAATCATCCGCTGGAGTGACAGCCTTACATTCTGACTCACAATTAACCCTCTGTGAGCCACAGAAAATCTTGAACCGCTCCAAGAGCTTCAGACTAAGTTGTGCTCACATTCACGTCTTCCACAATAGGCCGAGAATCCTTCGCCCTCTTACTCCATGTGTCTTATAAGAAACCAAAGACCCCGTGGAAGCAGAGGGAGATGAAAAGAGGCTTAAACACAGGGTCTTCCTGCCCTGGCATTCAAATTGTAACCCACACTGTATGGGACAATGGTGCTGCGAACAAAAAGTTAAAATTCCCGCCAACATCCTCGATTCTGTTCTTGCAAGGCATCCCGAGAGTCGAGGGGAAAACATGCGAGCTCAAAAGTAAACCTATTAGTGCAACAAACGCTGCTTTGACTCATACCCCGGGGTTGCCGCTGTGTTAGATGTCAAGGTCTTACAACACGGGGACATTTCAAATACCAGCCAAATCGTGAAGAAATGTCCTATTATCTACTTCATTCCCCTGAAGGAGCCGAGCATGAGAGGGGGAGGGGACTTATGTTTTCAGAAAGCAACAAAAGGTGTACTGGAAAGAAGCTCGCCCTGCAGACAAAACTATCGATGTTATGTTCCAGTCGCTGGAAAAGGGCCTTTGAAAATGGACCTGGTATGTTTCAAAGGGAAGCAGTATTTGGTGGCACAAGGAAAAAGAAGAAAAGGATGCCGAGAAGAACACTGACCAGGTTTTGATGTTCTTTTAAACTTAAAAATCAAATTCCTAGTGACTGAGAAGCTAACGTTTACCCATGATTAAAAACAGAGACAAACAAGCGTAATCCAATTTTAAGATGTAAATGTCAAATGTAATGGATCGTGCCAACAGAAAATTACATTTGCTGAAAATTGAATTTTACTTTGAACTTGTTCTCTGAACTGTTACGGCATATGTGGAAAAGGGCAGCGGGATCGAATGGTCACAATGAATTTATAACTGCAGTTACAGCCTGGAAAGAGAGCCGTTACCCAGGTCACAATAAGTCAGAGGCAGACACGCTGGAATGTTTTAAATACACGACGGATTTTCCATGGCACATAAACTAAAATGAGGATTTAAAAAGGGGGGATCAGAGGTCAAGTGTCACAGAAAGAGGATCAACAAAAGCAATTTTTTAAGTGGTCATATTTCCATAAAAGGTCATGTGATTATGAGGTTCTAAAAACCTGACGCTTCAGCAGGGAGCGCTCTCAAAACGCCAACATTTTGTGAGCAAATAAAGCAGTATTCTCAAATCTTGTCAAGCAACATAAGGAAAGAGAGGTGGTCTTTTAAGTGGCCAAATAATGTATTTTTCTCCTGTTCTGCTCCCAGATGTTACCTACTTCATGGAAATCGTTTCATGTCGTGTTTTCGGTTACGCTGCGTGGTCACTTTGGCACAAAGCGACTGGTAAAGCTCAAAGATCAAACACTCAGCAGTTTCCACTTCTGGATTTTTGGGACGGTGCAAAGCCAAACTTGCTACTTTTGTCACACAAGTGCACGGCCTGTTGATCAAAACATCTGAGCACTACTAGTGATAAAGCTGCCGATGATAGGAAGCACTTCACGTGTCTGGCCACCCTTGGTTATAGATCTGAGGCTGCAATCTGCACTGGGTCTGGTATCTGTCAGATGCCATCAAACCCACCACACAACAACTGACCGATGCCGGCAGAGACACGTGAAACTATCTAATCCTTATCCACTGATAAACAGGGAGAGTGTTCGAGTGTCTGTGAACATTTCCCAACAAGGCCCATCAGTGCAGTAAAAATCACAGTGATGGGAAAATGTTATTAAGCATTATTTCAGGAAAGAAGTTGAACTTGCCAAGGGAAAAAAAATGCATATAAATATGTAGGAACATCACAAGAAAGCCATTTGATAAAATACATGAAAAATAAAGTTAATCCTAACATTTCACCATTATCACAGCCCAAGTTAGAGCATAACATGATTGGCCACTAATCATCTGCATTTTATTTCTTGGCATGTCCAATGTTATTCGCATAACAATTAATACCTAAATGTTAGGACATAAAATATGTGGAGTCACTAGTGAACTGGTTCGACTTCTCACTAACTCAGATGAACTGCAGATTAATATTCTGAGGACTGAACAACTGGCAAGGACTAAAGGCAGACTTCCTGTTGATTATACCACGTATGATAGAGTGTGTATGTCTGCGAGCCTTCTCGTGGGCATATTCTGCTCCGATATGTCAAAACTCAAACCCTTCATCCAGCAGCTGCACAACCTGGCAGGTACTGTGAGGGGCCAGTCAACAGAAATACAAACATGGAAACTCTAACAGGGAATCTTTGCCTTCACGTAGTTGTGCCATTTGCATCTTTGAAAAAAAGAATCTCAAAGCTGTGCATTCACATCTGGCTTTTTGCATGACTTTCAGTGCTGAGAGCTTCTGTGTGAGTCTTACCTCGATGATGTACAGGACAATATTCTTGTAGAAGCAGTATAGGATGCACTTGGCTACGCGGTTGTAATTCCAGGCTCCGTGAACCAGCAGCAGATTCTTTAAGTATTTGAACTGTGTGGGAGGGAAATGAATGGAGGAACACGACAAAATGAATGGATAGCAGAACTCTGTGTCTAATGTTTGTCTCTAATGGCTCCTTGTAATCAGAGATCAGGGCTGGAGCACTAAAAGAGTTACAGAACTTCAAGATTGTCATTCCCGGGCAGAAAGCCTCTGATGAGAGCTTGTGGCCAAAGCTCTCGCTAACACATTCCACAAAGTGTGTAGACAAAGACTGCAAGAAATTGGAGGGGTTCATATGGGGGTATTAGTCTCCAAGGGCCTAACATAATAGTTAAATGGCTTCATAATTATACCACTATTTAAGGCCTGTGGTGAACTTTCAATCACACTGCAATTTTGGCTGATGAGTGTGATAGCACTGGAGCAGAACAAGTGTTTCATCACACCTTCTTACCATCTAGAAGGGGTAGCTTGTGTCCAAAATCATTCACTTAATCACTTCTCCCTCTTTGCTCCAAATTAGTGAGCCCATCGGCAAAAAGGAAAAGCCGCTTTCGGACAGTGCTCGGGTCATTTTCATGGGTTCATTAATTACATTATTGCTGTTGCACAATTAAAAAGTGATACATCAACACCAGCTAACAAAATAATTACAGACAGATTTTTTTTAATGATAAAAGAAAAGACACCCAGCATGTTGTCCTGTAACGCACAAAATCTCTGTCAGTGTTTGTTTTTGGTCTGTGAACTCCTCAAAGACCATCAAGAGCCGGGGAGCCAGACTCGTTACACTTAGCTATACTCATCTATATGAGATGTTATGATGTCATCATGTTGCCCAGCAATCACCTGGCAACAGGCTTAAATATATATATTTTAATGCACTTTGTAAAGCCATTGTATAATTTTTTATTTCACAGCAATATCTTCTCATTTATATGCACAGAAGTTGAATTACACATAGCTAGCAAGAGGCTGACATAAATTACATCAACCCTTATTTTTCTCTTTTCTTCTGTCAGCGTGGGCATATACTAGCTTTTACAAACATAATAAATATACATATTTTTTAGTAGTTGAAATTCTTTATGTTTGGGTAATGATTGTGGGTTTTACACACTTTTGTGAGCAGTTGTGTCATACTTTTAGCGCAGTACATAAAACTCCTTTTACATTTGGATAGCACTAAAACATGGCTTGCTATATATCCCAGTTGTATTGTGAGTAGTGAGAGCTTGACATTTTGAACACAGCTTTATTTATTTTGGGGTCTTGTCTTTCAGCATCAACACAGAACTCCTCTGTGATATGAAAGAACAGTCGCAGCTCCCAGTTTGCGTGACCCCTCGGAGGGCTGGATCAAACATCAGTTAACACAGAGCCAAGCTGATGACAGACAGTCAGCAGAGATGCCTTGGCCTGAAGCTCTTTACTCTCCACTTACTTTAACAGATAACACTGTTCAAGTATCAAATCTAGCTGTGTAGTAATCTATAGCAGCAAGATGCTCATCTGACACTCGCAGACATTAATCTAAATCATGTATAGGAGTAGAAAGTTATACAACTTCCCCTTGATTGATTTCAGTTTGTAGTCAGCAGATTACAGTTAATGTACCATTGCGCCAAGATGCGGAAAGTACCACTGGAAGTCTGGAGGTGTAATTTAATTTGACACAAATCGATTACAAGAGGCCGCCTGTCTTTGAAGAACATACACTTTCTACATGTCATGCGGACTAAATGGGGAACTTCAGACAAACCCAAGTCTCTTGATTAGTAATTTCATACTGAAGCACAGAAAATGCACTGTGCCTTAGTCAACTCTTAGTTCCTCATACCCCCAAGCCTCTTGGCTGTACTAACACAATGAACTAAGTGGTGTGCTGTGTAACAGACTCACAAACGCCATGGATTTTGTGTCAACGGGTGTCATATGTATGCAGCGTTTCAGACAAACTGGTTGCTGGGACATGAGTATGGGTTTAAGAAGCAGTTTGCCAGGATGCGTTCCCTGTAGCTGTGTTGGGAGTTGGGTTTCACCACAGCCTGTTTTATAGGAGATGCTACTTTACTGTATAAGTTGAAGCCCTTTCAGATATGTGACCTATTGTTCCTCAGAACAATGTACCAAGCTATCAGTAACATGTAATACATGAAAACAGCGACAAGGCTGTCACAAGGCATGGAAAACAGTATTACTGATAAAGTACTGTATGGATAAGCATTTGAAACTTTGACGTGTTTATCGAGTCGTGTATTATTATGATTTTCACTTTGCTTGAGCCAAATTAAATATCATAACCTACCTGGTATCTTCATTTTTGCAGTCGCTGATCTTTTATTACTAGACTGACAGATTGGATCCTGGTAATATTTTAATATTTCTCTGACTCTCAAATTCCTTTATTGAGGTGAAGTTACTGAAAAGCCATCAAACCCATCACAAAGGTGATGATTTACAATTTTAAAGAAGCATGAGCCTTTAGCTCACAGGAAGCACTTGTACAAATGCAGATGTTATTAGTTAATGTGAGCATAATAGATCTTCTTTGAACTTCAATACTAGGTAAAAGTTCCCACTTTATTTATTTGTGCTTTCAATCTCTGACTCCTCACCTGAGCAATCGAGTAGTCTGAGGAGTTTGCCGCCTGCAGACCCTCGTTGCCTGAGATTCCCACACCGACATGAGCTGTTTGGATCATTCCTACGTCGTTAGCACCATCGCCGATGGCCAGCGTGATCACCTTCACCTGTTTTTTCACCATCTCAACCACTTCTGACTTCTGAAGAGGCGATACTCTGAAAGGAAGTGATTGATAACACACGTGAGTTAAGTCCAAATCTGGGATAATAACAGTAAGAACAAACATAACCTGGGTAAAACAGCAGCTCATATAAAGTTACATAGAATTTGTTTACTTTTTGACAGGATCTCTTAAAGAGTAACAAATATAAACCGTAAGATACAAACTGCTGCTGGCTGGGTGTGAAAAGGTGGCAAAGCAGCTTTATAGAATAGATAAACATCTTCTTAATTTACTAAGTAAAACCCATCCTCTTCCTCAAGACTTCAAT